>NC_143018.1:19945937-20251170 GCF_055824585.1 Amblyomma mixtum
ACAGCCAGGCAATCTTTTTAACGTTGCCCGACTGCGGATCGGCAGGTGTTTCAGTGCCTTATTTATTCATACACAAAACAGAAAAAAAAACGGTAAAAACAGGAAAACAGATGACAGCAGGTAAATGACGATTGATTAAAAGACAGAGTCAAAACAAAGTCGAAACAATCTTAGCAAAAGCAGTGCCATCCACCAAGATAAACAACATCAAAATAGTGTCTGGATAATCGTTATCAAACCAAACCGCAAGATTGATCCCAGTGTGAGAACGTTTCGTTATTGCCCACCTATCGAGATAGTGGATGCAGGTAATTTGAAGTAAACGAGTGCAGCGCGCTATACTTGCTTCATGTCATTCTTAAGGCCCATTTTAAGGGATTGAAATGCTTATACGTAAGACGTCGTGCCCTTTTTGTTCTCCACTCTTGTTAACAAGCAGTGGTGCTATACATGTAGGCGAGTATTTCTACGTTGTCAGCTGGAGGAACCTTGCGTAGTTTAAAATGTGTCGCTGCCTGTTCTAGGAAACGCAGGAGTTGCTTGGGACTTTCACGCAGCAAGAGTGTACTTTCTCTTCTGATGTTTTAGCATGACGTCACTTGTAACACTAGTGCGCCGGGCTCATTAGTAAAAGAAAAAAAATGGAAAATGCCTCCACGCACTCGTGTCATGGTCGCAACTTTTCCGATAACCGCGAGACACGCGTCTTTTATCGCTAAGCGCCCGTCGACGTCTCACTCTCTCCCCGCATTGCCCCGAAATGGATCGCTTATCCCGAGAAGATAGCGCCGACCGAGGCGCGTACCTGTGCCCCCCATCCCCCTAACCTACCTGGCGACGACCTACGCTCTGCGGATGCTCTCACGTCCGAGTAAAGCAGCGTCGGCGCTGACTCGGTGTCCTTGTTCTGATAAGTGGGAAATCCATGTGGGAGCATCCAGCACACACCGCCGCCTTTCGCCATTCCTCGCAGCGTTATCTCTCGCTATGTATGATTCCCCAACTAGAGCCCCCGTCGTTGATCGCTATATAGGGTGTCTATATATACTCGCTCGCCTGTTTTCACCACAGTTTTTTGTTTCTCTTCTTTGTTTCGTTTTCATTCAACTTCTGCCTCTCCCAGCCGACGTGGAATCCAGAAAATTAAAATCGAGAAACATCACCGACGGGGAACTTTCCGCTGCTGTGGTCGTCTCGCAGAGAGATGCGCTGCTTGACATTCTGGCGCAACGTAGGGTCAACGCGAGCGCTTCCTATCAGTGGCGCATTTCCAGTTCACCCACGGTTTAATATTTGCCGTACGCCTCGCTCTCCGGTCCGCGTTTTCTCTTTGCTCTTCTCTTCTCGGCTGCAGTGACTGTCTGGCTAGAGCTATTCAACACCGGGAAAAGTTGAAGCACTCCTGTACATGCTGCGAGCCAACCTTGCAATGAGGTTTAGGATCAACGACCAGTGACTATAGTTTGTGTTGCTTCATGCTGGAAAAAAGATCTCGCGAAGCCCTATAGGACGATCAGTAATGCTTTCATTAGGCCTATAGCCTCGACTTCCCTGTGTTTTGGCCAACTTGACTGGCCAGCATGCGTTGACCGACCAATTTTTAGTGATGTCTTACGGGAGAACACTTTTGTGGATCTCTTGGCCAGGATCAGACAAAAACTTGTTTTGGCCAACAGCTTTGCATAATCGGTCGGTGACCAGTTGGCGCGAACCAATCACAATATCATATGAGATAGCAGCTGGCCAATCATGTACCGCATTTAGGTGAGGTTTTGCTAATGTCCCATCGTTTTCTCGGAAGTGATGAAGCCACTCGCACATTCCACTGCGAATCACTACTGGCATCGGCGCGTCTGTCTGCCACACTGATTGGTGGCGATCCAGAATGGTCAGCGCACGAGACAGCGTCGGCTGATTAAGGACTATTACCAATGCATTTCTGTACATCGGTTTACCTCTCTAAGCTGACGCCAACCAATAGCTTCTTCGAAAATGAATGAAATTCATACGACGCCTCCTGGGACTAAGTTGTCTTGAGGGAAAGGAACAGTCAAGATTCAAGTTCGTTCTTCGGGCTCCACCAAAGGTGCCGCACCGCCCGAGACGGTATAACAGACGAGATCAGGCAACACGACTTACGGGAAGATAAAATGAAGCTTTGTATGGGATTTTACATATTTATAACAGATTGAGCAACGAGCACAACAACATGGAACTAGCTAAGGAGAAATCTTAACTCCCTGGCATTGCCGAAGATGCAAGGGATTTAAATCTAGCTCAGAAACATGTTATGCTCGCTGCTGAATCTGTTGTAGATATGTTTGGTTTGGTTTTATGGGGTTTAACGTCCCAAAGCGACTAAGGCTATGAGAGACGCCGTAGTGGAGGGCTCCGGAAATTTCAACCACCTGGGGTTCTTTAACGTGCACTGACATCGCACAGTACACGGGCCTCTAAATTTCTCCTCCAAAGAAATTGGACCGCCGCGGCCGGGATCGAACCCGCGTCTTTCGGGTCAGCAGCCGAGCACCATAACCACTGAGCCACCGTGGCGGCTGTTGTAGATATGTAAATCCCCGTATAAAGCTTCCGTTTACCTTCCCTCAAGTCAAGTGTTGCTTGATCTCGTCTGTTCTCGTTCTCGTCTGACTCGGACAGTGGGGCACCCTTGGTGAAGCCCGAAGAACGAACTTCGAATCTTAACTGGCGCAGTCGACAGGATCATTTCGTTACCAGGAGATAGCGAAGGTGGAAGAGGTGACGTTCCGGTAACAAGCCAAGCATCGGCGACTGAGGAAGACAAGGAGCAGACGGTAGGAATCAGCAGCAAAGAATCCAAGGGTGGAGCCCGAAGAACGAACTTCGAATCTTAACTGGCGCAGTCGACAGGATCCTTTCGATATTAGGAGATAGCAAAGGTGGAAGAAGGCAGGTAATAAGCCAAGCATCGGAGACTGAGGAGGACCAGGAGCAGACGGCAGGAATCAGCAGCTTCCAAGTGAACCAGCAGCAAAGACTCCAAGGGTGGAGGCCGAAGAACGAATTTCAAATCTTAACTGGGAGAAATTGTGAAAACAAGGTGTGAGAGAGAGATCTCTATTACTGAAGACGACGAGCTTGGCGCTCCAGCACACTGGCAGAGAGGGCTTAGTTGGGAAGAAGTGGCGATTTCTTCGCTTTTGGCGCTAGCTGAGCAGCTGAAACTTTGAACGCCGTATGATCGTGCGACCTGACAACCGCGCTATATCGTGAACTGCGTGTACACGGAATTCGCCGACCTTTTCACCCTTCTCGAATCTAAGTGTCGAGAAAATTCACGCCTGCCGCAGAATTCGCCGTGCTTCTTGGTGCGTTGTACGTCCGAGCCGACACTTTCCAGGCGGCCGTTATTATACGATATCCCCCCTCTATCTCTCCACTTTCGCCGCGCGTTGTACCACCTGCTCTCGGAAGGGCGGCGGTTCCCCTGGTGCGTGAAATGACCTGACACGGAGTCCTGATCTGCGCTGATTGCGCAACGTCCTAGTTTTTTCCTCTGGCGTCTGTTTTGCGTTGTCGGCAGGCTGCATACTTTCGACGGCGATGTTTTTTTTTTTGTTCGTGTAGTGACTGTCCAGGGCTTCGTTTCTTTCGATCTGTTCGGCGCGGAAACGTGATCACGCTTTCTTAGGCGTCTGGCGCACTGACACGGGCTTTTAACGATATAATGCCTGTTAAACACGTTCAGCCACCTTTCAGCAGCGTCCGCCAGGAAGATAAGTGCTGTGCAGCAAAATATAAATTATAAATAGCACGAGACTGATGAGACGGCTTTCAGGGAGCCGTGTGCGCTGCCTACTGTATTCCCGAGAAGAAAGATCGAGTTTATTAAGATGAAAAGGGTGGTGAGTCCGGCTTGATACGTCAAGTTCTAGCCAGCTATATCACTGGAAGATCACAGGTGTATACTGTTTCGCAATAAACAACATATCAAAGACGTCATCAGCGACAACAAAACAAGCTGTTCTATAGTTCATCCAGATAGTTCATGCAGATAGTGTTCATCTCGACTTAAAATAAAATGGTCGATTTGTGTAGTTGGGCCGAATGCAAATTATGTGCGCTAGCAATTCAGTTCCCGTGTACAAATCCAGTCTTCACGGAAGGCGGTTGTTCGGATATCGATAGTGCGTTTAGGTACACACGCACACACACACACACACACACGCGCGCACACACACACACAAGCACGCACGCACGCGCACACACACGCCTGGCCAGGTGGCACGTTGTACACCACCCAATATAGCATGAAATTCCCAACGCGATTCACTCTACTAGGTGTAGACTATATACCGCGTGCGGACATTCTAGTATGAAAAGATTTTTTTCAGCCACAATTGAGCCCTGCGAACTATATTTTGAAAATTACGTCATATTAAGACTGTTTGGGTCTTGTTAGCCGCATGGACTGCAAATGACTTGGATGTGAAGCAAATACCTCACACTTTCTAAGAAGTCGAGTGATTATGCGAAACTCGCGCGCTATAGGCTTGGAAACAAGGAGACTGCGATTCCATGCCTGCCTTAACCAGCGTTCCATGGTTTTCTTTACCAGCGACCACACTTACAGACGTTATTTGATAGACGCTTTGAAAACGCTGCGAAGGAGGCGGAGAAACCTGGCGGCCTCTGAATAAAGAAAAAAATAATATGTCAGTTGTACGGCGGCAATCGCGGTGAGAACCAGTGGTTCGCCAAGTCGTCATGGACGAGAAGAGAGCAGGCCGTCGAGGCTTGGCGTTCTTTTCCATTGTTTAGCTTTCTACGTTCCGCGAGGCAGCCGCCTTTTCCAGGCTTCAATTCCATGCGCGCGCTCGTTGACCAGAGCCGATAATCGTTCGGGCAGAGTTTACTCAAAGTCTTTCGTCAGTACCACTGGGCCTCACAGGTAGGTCAGGCAGGTCGCGCGCGCTCCAGACAAACCGATCTCTGCGCGCACGTCACCTATATACGCCATGTTTCGTTAAAACGGTGCAGCGTCGCAACAGGCTACAGACGGTATCAGCCTATGTAGTACCTGCAGGAGTTGCATTCACTGGAATACCCCCTTTCATTTCCGCCGGCTGCAGCTGGGGTGCTTAAGATATTAGATAGCAATTTCCGCGGCCGGCAACACTCTTTTGCTTCACTTTTTTATTTTTAAATAAACCACTACCACCACCACGAGCAGGCAGCTTCTATCGTGATACTCTTGCACACGAAAGAGTGACCGCCAAATAAGATCTGTATCTTAATCAATACAAACGCGGGTTAATGATATCCTAGTTGAAATCAAGAGGAAGAAATGGGCTTGGGCAGGGCATGTACTGCGAAGGCAAGATAACCGCTGGTCCTTAAGGAATGGATTCCAAGAGAAGGCAAACGTAGCAGGGGGTGGCAGAAAGTTAGGTGGTCGGATGAGATAAAGAACTTTGCGGGGATACAGTGGCGGCAACTGACAAAGGACAGGGTTAATTGGAGAGACATGGGAGAGGCCTTTGCCCTGCAGTGGGTGTAGTCAGGCTGATGATGATGATGAGAAAAACCATTTTGGCAAACGTACAGGTTACTGTATTATGCGAGAGAACTACCGCGTTGCTAGCATTGCACCAGTTATCAGTCCACGAGTACGAGTGAGAATCACATTTCCTGTTTGCTAAATAGTTTTCGTCTGGGCGAACAATACCGAAAGGATGCTTTCAAATTCAGTGCAAAAAATAACAACTGAATTCCTTATCGTATGCGAACGCATGTGTACTACTATTTCATTTTGGTTACGTGCAGGTTCTACCTGTATGCCAAACCGTACACAGGCTTCCACAGCACTGCACGGCTACAGTGAGAATGGTCGCAGTCACGTGACTGTATGGCTGCACGCGCCGTTGGAGTGGTCCTTTTGTTGTCTCGAGAGCGTTGGTCCAGACGTCGCTGAAACGCAGCGACATCAACAATACAATGAACAAAAAAATACGTGGTAAACATTAGACGAAAAAAAAATTCTGCCTCTCCCGTAACCGAGTCCGAGAGTAGAGTAAGCATGAAATGTTTACGGGCATAATGCGAAGCGCACGCGGGCACGACGAGACGCAGGCCTGACAAGAATGTATATGCAGCGCGTTCGAAACTGTCCGAAGTGCGTAGAGGCGAAAGCGTTTTCAGCACCACTTTGCGTATGTGACACTGGTGATGTTACCACTGGATTACGTCACACATAATTCACGACGAAGTAATGACAAATTACTGATTAGTGTGTAATGACTGATTAATGACTAAATACTAATAAACTGCTAATTAATGACGCTTAAGCTTCGCCTTTAGGAGTGGAACGCGACAGCGTGTTGTAGCGCTGCCAGGCAGTCCGCGGAACGCCACCACCCGTTCGGCGTGATGCATCGTCCTTTGAACGCGACGCTTTTTGAGGAAAGGAAATTACGCAGTAATTCTCTGCCATCTCGGTGGACACCCGAGCCGCACCTTACAGGAAGGTAGGAACGCCACCACCCTTTCGGCGCGGTGCCTTGCCCTTTGAACGCAACGTTTTTTGAGGACAGGAAATGGAGCAGTAATTCTGTCATCGCGGTGGACACCCGAACCGCACCGTAAAGCATTTCATGCTTAAATATTGTGGCATGTATGTGCTTTTTGCACGTTATTAGAAATCGGAAATTATAATTCCGTGCATTATCAAACGCACAGCTCGACTGATACTTGATAAACATATAGGAGGCACTGGCAGCAGTTATTTTTTGTGACTCATTTGGAGACCAACCGGCGCTTGCATGCCGGTCGCGTAGGAGGGCTTAGAGAGTCTCGTTAAATCTCGTTAAGTCTCGTACGGTGCCCGGATGTTCTCGTTTCAGAGCCGGGATGAGTGGATCTCGGTCTCGGCGTGACGTCACCACACTGCCGACAACGGGAGCTAAAAGCATTTCATGCCTAATAATGGAAAACGTATACGCGCGGTAAATGCGAGAGAATTAAGGCGATGCGGGTGACCCCAGAACTTGCATTGCGACCAACGCTGCATCATCATCGACTGTGCGCGGCGACGACGGAGAGATGTCGAAATACTTTCGCCACAGCGTCACTGCGTATACGCTCGCATCGC
Source organism: Amblyomma mixtum (assembly GCF_055824585.1). Taxonomy (NCBI): domain Eukaryota; kingdom Metazoa; phylum Arthropoda; class Arachnida; order Ixodida; family Ixodidae; genus Amblyomma; species Amblyomma mixtum. The sequence continues at coordinate 19,953,067 of NC_143018.1, forward strand.
TGTAGACAGCGCCGTAAACCTACATGTCAACGATGATGGCGCGCACAAAGGCCAGATAATTACCTCTGCCAATGCAATTTTGTTCTGCACTCGAATGGTCCTAGCCGTATTTCAGCAATGCTTTTTCTTTCCTGTATTGAGCCTTTTAGATTCTAGCTTTTGCCTTTTAGCTTGAGGCTTAAGACAATTTTTGTTTTGCTCAGCCATTTAGTTGCATCTGCGTCTCAAAATTCCGCCGCCCGCTAGGATAGGAGCGCGTCGCTATCGTCGCGCAGCCAAACTGTAGGCTGGGTTTCTTACTGAGTAAAGTGCGAGTATTTACTTCCTTAGTGTAACTTTTGCTTTAACAATGTAAAATGCATCTTCCACCTCCACGACCTGTGACGACAAAAATGATGCAGCCACCAAACGACGAACGTCGCTTGCTCTCATATCGAAGAGAGCTCGTCAAAAAGTCACGTTGGGCTGTCGATAGCCGAGGACAACCACTAAAGTGTTCAGTACACTCCTTGGCAATGTCTGCGAGCTGCCAGTTCTTGTGTGCTAAGAACAACCGGCTACTGCGCCAGCGAGAACATTTGTTTTGTGTAATCCCAGAATGGGTGTTCGTTTTGTCAGTCGGTAATAAAATACCGAGAAAGAAGGTACAGCCACCTCTCCAGCATTTCTGACAATAAGGTTTTTCTTTCATTAACAAAAAAACACTTCGGGATAGCGAGCTTATCAGAAGTGAAGCTAATGTGACCAATTCAACATGCTCAGTGAACGCCGTATGTATACATCACACAGGTAGATATTTCCTCAGTACATAACACTCATACGGCTACATGAAAGAAGCGACTGATGAGCGTTGCCGATATAGGTATTCATTCCTGCTTCATCGCCGTGTCTTCCTCGACACCGATGTGACGTCATGACGCAAATTCGCGTATTGACGGACGCGCACGCAACAACTACTTACGCTAGCGCCGCCGTCACACCGCGGAACACCAAATATACAACAGCCCGCAGCGCGACAGCTCATCTATGCCAAGGACTGAGGCTTCATCTTCGTATTGGGGTTGCTACAACGCAAGCGTTGTTTATCACCAAACTTTCGCTTTTCAATTTTCAGTTTCACTTCGTGCGAAGAGAAGAATGAAAGAATAATATACATAGAATCTCGTCTTGTGCTGCGGCGTGTGTCTCTTGTTCAGCCGGAGTCATCAGCTATGGACGACGCTTCGCTCGTGTCCAGCGGACCCCGTGACCCCCAGTGATGGCGCGCACTGTGGTAGGAGAGAAAAGAATAGAAAGAAGAAGCGAGAGATGGATATAAAAAGAGGCGGCGCGAAGGAAAGCGGAGAGACATGCGTGTCACGGACTTCTCCGCTATTGTGGCCGAAATTCGCCTCGTACGCGCACGTTCCCTCCATCTCCTGTTTCCGCTTTCAGCCACGCTTTCCTGTTTTCTCTTTAAGCGAACGCCGCATATTCGTTGCGTTATGATGCACGGCTGCGTGTGTGATGACGCTATCGCATTCCAACGCCCTTTATTTGCGCCGTAAGCGCACTCCCGCGGTGCTGACCAGTGCAGTAACCTTGGCTAAGCGGCGCCCAGAAGAGTTAAGTGCCTGCGAGAAATACCTCTGCGCTGTTCGTTCAGACTTCATTGTGGATACCCGTAAGTAGACCTTAGCTGAGTCTGATGCCTGCACAAGCGGCCGTGGCTTCAACCGCTACTTTATTTTATTTTTTATTTTTGAAGTTTATTTACCACAAAGCAAAAACTGATACATGAGATGTGGTTGGGAAGGTGGGAAAAAGCTACACATTAGTAGCTTGACCAGCCCCTCCTCCCAATAACTGACAGCGGACGCTTTGACAAAGGTGAGTAGCACAGATTCACTCAACATATATCACGACTACGAAGCTAGTTTGCAAACTATAGACATCAAATTCAAACAACTCTATTAAATAAGAAATTGGAATGAATAGTGAAGTATTAGCAAGCATTATACAAAAAATGAATACAAGTCAAGTTTAGAAAGTGCGCGCAATTTCTCTGTTGTGAGGTGGTATTTATTTAAAATCTTTGGGATGCTAGATTGAACCATCTGAAATCCATAATTCGTCGCGAAATAGGTGAAGGCTTCTAGTTTTGTTGTTTCCTCTTGTAGAGGTTTTACAATATTAAATAATCGTGCTCACAACAATGTAACTAGACGGTAACTAAAACTAGTTGCTGGCCTTGTTGACTGTATTCTTTAGAGGGCATGTCCTATTATCTCTCTAGAGGCCCGTGTAGTGTGCGATGTCAGTGCACGTTGAAGAACCCCAGGTGGTGGAAATTTCCAGAGCCCTTCACTACGGCCTCTCTCTCATAGCCTGAGTCGCTTTGGGACGTTAAACCCCCATAAACCTAAATCTCATTGACCTCTGACCTTTCATTAGCGCTGTAGAATTTTACCTTGTTTCCCCGGCGATACCTCTTCTTGTGTGTCGACGGAGAAACGCTCATGCCGGAAGCCAACAGTAACCGAAACCAAGGAGCATAGGGGATGTCGTTGTTTTAATTTGTGGTTTTTCATAAATGGGACAGTAATAAAAGCAGTAAAAAAAACAACCACATGCCGCCGATGGGATCCGAACCCACGACCTCCGAATTTCGCGTCCGGTGCTCTACCAACTGAGCTATGCCGACGGCCAGTCGCAGTCAACGCCTATTATCTTTGACTTTTCGCAAGGGCGATATTCGATAATACAAACCCCTCCCACTTTCGCTTTGGCGGATTTAAAATGAGTTTTTCGTCGATATGTAGCGTTGTCTGTACAGATATTCAGCTGGAAAGCCCCACTGAAGTGTTTCTCTATAAGCTATAGGCGGGCTGTATTATTAGAATACGGAGTGCGCAAGATGTGGTGAATATGCAAAAATCGGTGTGCTGAACGCAAGCTTTTCGTATGACTTCTGGCTGCTTTCCATGTGGCTTCTGCATGACGTGCTTGACGTCACACGCCGTCTGTGCGTATTCCTACTTTGCTGTATGGTTGACCTGAACAGTCCGTCTAGATTACATATGTTCCGTATCAGCCGCAGGGACAGTACGAAACCCATTTTAAAATGTTTAGAAGCCACTCAGGAAAGATGTGGAATCATTGTAATCTTCATACGGTCCTTTTCACTGTGAACCAGCTAAGTTCCCCGTGTTGTGTACGACACACACACACACACACACACACACACACACACACACACACACACACACACACACACACACACACACACACACACACACACACACACACACACACACACACACACACACACACACACACACACACACACACACACACACACACGTTTCTGTTGTGTGGGAAGACCGGGCAGCGTTGTGGGACCCTTTCCTTTTCCGCCGTCTCCTCTGCCCACCGCTTGTACGCCGGCGGAGGACAATGGGCGAGGAATAGCGGTGGGCGAGCCGTCGGCGTCTTGACGTAATGCGCGCGCTAGTACTCCGAGCGTAGCTTTCGTCTCGACTTCCGCATATCGTGGCAGACGAAGTACCGTGTCTTTCGGTCCGTAATCCGCGCGGGTCGCAGTCAGGGGCGCGTCATAACGGGCCTGGTTTATCGACGAAAGAACAGGCTGTCCGCACTGTGCAACTCAAGACATCGCCCTAAATTCCCGTCACACCAATTTTCACAACTACCTTGTAGTGCAAATCGGTTTGCTTGTTTTACTGCATTATCGTCTATTTTTTGTCTATTCTACACTTTCTGACATATTTTGTTTTATTGCAATCAAACATTGTTCCTCATATTTTTTTCTGGCTTAATTATTTTACCTTGCTACCGCTTTTAATAGTCTTGTTATTATTTTGTTGTTCTAATTATTTGCTCTTCTGCATGCTTATGTATTACCGCTAAACAGACACGCCTCCCCCCCCCCTCCCCCACTCACCCCTTATCTAGACTCCCTAACGGAGTCTTTAAAGGTAACTAAATGATAATTATTTCATTATTATTGCTATTATTATTCACAAAGCACATTCATTTCCCTCCAATGGCAATCCGACCTCGGCCAGTTATTCATTACGTTTTGTAGTGGTTTTCTTATTCCGCCACATAGAGTGTCTTAGAATGAAACTTTGTTGCGCTTTAACCCGGAGCCATTCACTACGGTGCCTTTTTATCTGTTCATTCTTTTACTTCCTCCTTCATTCCTTTCCTTTCTGCACGCTTCAGAAGTCCACAGAGAGGGTGGCAATTAGTGCACTTGCTCTTTCCACCCTCTCCTTCTTTTTTTATTTTTTTCATTTTCACTGAAGACAGCAAGGAGAGCACTGCGGCTTGTGAGGGATAAAATGCGGTAGAACACGCTCTTTCTCCGGGCTTACACCGCCGTTCCCTTCTCACTCCGGCCGCTCTTCGGCATGAGCCGTCATGTTCGCTTTCGGACGGGCCCGTCTGACCCGGCCTCGAAGAAGGGCGCCTTGCCGAGTCGCCGCTGCGCTTTCTTCTTCGGGACGGTGCGATGATGCTCTCCCATCAAGGGCGGAAGACGCAGTTCGCCTCCCGCTGCACAAGGTCTGGGAAACAGCCGTCACGACGCCCGTCGACGGTGATGGCGCGGAGAGCACACGTTCTGTCCGCTGGCTTGGTTCGCGCCTTTGAAGAGATACAACTCATGCAAATGACGGGGAGGAAGAAAGTGGGAAGAGAGAAACGGCGTGGAGATTTACACGTAAATGTTAATGCTCACTCTATCTGTTGCAGTGTTTCCCTGATTTGGTGCGAACATCAAGGAGTATGATTTGAAGTCAGCGTGAGTGTATGTCACGGTGTTATATAATTTTTTTGTTAACTTCAAATTTCATCCAAACCTGTGTCATGACTCTTTAAAAACTAATTCATAACCCTTTCCATCATCTTTCACTATAATATGAAGACCTCCTTCCCTATTTCTCTACCTCTCCAGTGATTGTTTGACTCGTCTGTTTGTAGGAATTTTTTCTTCGGGTCTGATCCCCAAATCCTGGCCAATCCTTAATCCTTTCATCGTGGGTATGTGCCATTTCGTTTGACAGAGTGCAACATCGATCCAGTTACACAGCAACTCTATACACTTCAACCACGCCTTAAAAGTAGTGAGAAAAGAAAGAGAATGAGAATGAGTGGAAACTGAAGCAAAGGACTCATGAGGGCAGGTCCAACAACATTCTGGGAGCTGTTGATCTAAAACGCATGCTGGGGTCATTGGTGTCGGTGCGCACCAAAGGCCTTAATGCTTTGGCTCGTTTTTAACCTCTGGTGTTTGATGCTTTTTGCGGTTCATTTTTCTTTTCAAAACCTAAGCAAACAGCCCACGTCACAGCCTTTTGTGACAGGCGTATAGCCAGCGCTGTCAAGGAAAAATGCAAGCCCGCGCTTGGTTTTGCAGCAGTAAGTACACAGACAACGCAACCCATATAAAGTGGAAGCCTTGCTGAAAATGGAACACCGTGTGCTGCTTCAGTTCTTGAACAGCCAGTTCTTGATCGCATGTGTTGAGAGAGAGCATGTGGCAGCGTGCTGAGAATGAACCCTGGGAACTCACTCTTCCGTGCTTCACGCAGTCAGCCAGCTTGAATGTGCAAGTTTTCAAAACTTCCCTAGAAGTGATACAAAAGCACGCATGGGAAGTCATGTCACGTCAGCTGAAATAAGCGTTGCTTTTTTTCTATTCTTTTTCATTGCGGAAAATGGCTCTGCTGGTCAGAGTCAAGGTGGCACCTTGCTATCACGCCGGCGTTGCGTCGTAATTTCTAAAGAGCTCTCCTTGCTGCGAAACAGAAAGCTAGAGGAACGCTTTATTCTGTGGACTCATCATATGCCTGATCCGCGGCTATTGTTGCTGCCGTTCGCAGGTTGGTTCGCCATCATCTCGGAGGACGGCCACACGGCGGGCTACTTCAGCAGCCTGGAGCAGGTGGCGCTGGCGCACGTGTCGCACTTCCTGGCCAAGGAGCCCCTGCAGGGGTACCGACTGCTGGGACACAGCCACGAGACCGGAAGGGCAGAGTACAGCCGTACCGTGGTGCGTGGTCCCGTCCCTCCACTACTAGTGCACGTCTTGAAGGGCTTGAAATGACGCCATCACGGCCGCCATCTTATTAGCCGAAGGAACAACGGAACGTTAACACATGGTGTGGTGCTATAGTTAGTAGCACGCATCCCTCACACAAGAGCAGCACCACAAAGCGGAAGGAAAAAACAATGAAAGAGGGAGGGTTAAGAAAACAAAAGGCACTGCCATCGCCTCGGTCATGGTGGACGCGTGGACCACATCTTGACTTCGAGTCCAGAGAGTGTGCGGCCATTACCGGGCCTTTCCTTTCCTAACTTTTTTTCTTTTCAGTTTTCCGCTGTGAAGACAGGAAAGAAGAGGTGAAAGGGGTGATTGAATGGGGGCACATACACACACACACACACGCGCGCGCGCGCGAGGCCGCAATTTTGATTCCCAATGTGTGTCCACACCTTCGGTTTGTCCCATCCGGCTTTTTGCTCTCTTGTGCGGAGAAAAATAATGATATTTTCGTGCATGTGCTTCCCCAATTCTCTCGCTACATTTGGTATCACACACTTGGTGCCACATCACACCGGTGACGTACTGGTGTGCAGTTTAGGACGTCATGCGCAAGACGTCCATGTACGCTGTCACTACCTGCGTTCGCGCCGCCTTGCAAGAACCGCAAGGACTGAGTCCCTGTGTACATAAATGAAGACGAATCATCGTAAAAAGGTTCAAAACTGAAGAGAACGATGCCATTGTCTTGTCGCAAGCATATCCCCCTTTTTTATTCTTCTGGAGTGACAAACGCCTCCTTTGTTAAAAAAAGACTCAGTTGCAGGACGGTGCTCGTCCCGACTATGTCAGGCATCAGCTATTTAAGATCTGTACACTGCTGATCTCACACCCATCTTGAACTTTTCTGGAGATAATTTGCCGTAAATTGGAACAGAAAGACAGAAAGAAAAGCACGACAGAGCTCTTTTTCTGAATCAACGAATCATTCACTATTTCATCCTCGTCATGTTCGTGTTCATTAAGAGTGCGCCATCGCTACATCATCGCCGAGAAGCAACAAACGTGCACGATGGACTACGAATATGATGACGATGGTAACGTGTCCTGTGCACATTGCTTCCTCACAGGTCCTGCCGGGCCATGTGCTTGGCTTCCTAGGCGTCTATGAGGACGTGAACATTCGCGCGACGGGCTGGGCCGGCACCTTGCGCGGCGTCTCCGTGTCCGAGTGCCGTTACGCCAAGTGCTGCCACGTGACCACGGGCGACGTGGTCTTCGTCCCCATCTCGTCCCGCGGCAAGTTCTACTCCGTGGCGCGCCGGTCGTCGCGCTCGCCCAACCACGTGTTCCCGCTGTCGCAGCTGCTTCGCTTCGCCCGGGTGCCCCTCACCGTGCGCCTGGTGTGCGGACCGCTACTCAGGACCCCGTGCGGATTCACCGGCATACTCAGGCTCGAACACGTGCAGGTATGGGCGCCCGTACTCCTCCTCCAGTTCATCGCGCTTGTTTTATAAAGCGCGATACCGTTGTGTAAGGAGCGTTTAGCAGCAATAAGTGCCTTCCGTTTGGTTTATTGGGGTTTAACGTCCCAAAGCGACTAAGGCTATGAGGGACATCGTAGTGAAGGGCTCCGGAATTTTTGACCACCTGGGGTTCTTTAACGTGCACTGACATCGCACAGTACACGGGCCTCTAGAATTTCGCCTCCATCGAAATTCGACCACCGCGGCCTGGATCGAACCCGCGTCTTTCGGGTCAGCAGCCTAGCGCCATAACCACTTGGCCACCGCGGTGGTGGTGGTGGTGAAAAACTTTAATTTACGAAGAGAGTTTGAGGGTCAAGAAACCCTGCTACATGGTCGGTATCCTTAGTCCGGGACACCGCATGACGAGGCCCCGTCTCGCGCCCGCTTTACTAGAGCCCTTTGAGACTCCAGTGTGGAGCAGTTGAGGAGGGCAGTCTCCCATGCCTCTCGGGTGGGGGTGGGGGAAGGTGAGGATTCCGCGGGCCTTCTTATGATGTTTGAAGCCTCTCCGACGTCCCTGTCAGAAAGGAACAGAGATACAGCTAAGCAGCCTCCAACGAACACACAACCAGCGCAAAAAAGTCTCAGCAGAGATCGAATTCTCGTGTTACCACTGCGCTAACGACTCAATAAGAACACATCACACTAATATTTGGTCTGAATTAAAAGTCGCTATACATATGATACGCGCTTTTAATTAAAGCTAGAACTCAATGGGATGTTTTAAGGTTTAGTTTAGTTTATGGGGGTTTAACGTCCCAAAGCGACTCAGGCTACGAGAGACGCCGTAGTGAAGGGCTCCGGAAATTTCGACTACCTGGGGTACTTTAACGTGCACTGACATCGCACAGCACACAGGCCTCTAGAATAAGGCGTCCATCCAAATTCGGCCGCCGCGGCTGGAATCGAACCCGCGTATTTCGGGTCAGCAGCCGAGCACCATAATAACTGAGTAAACGGGGCGGCACGGATGTTTTAAGTATACATTGAGTCAATATAATAGATAACAGTCCGGAACTTCCGGATATTTTCTGGAGCAGTCTCCTGCTGCCTTAATAGAACAGCTGCACCAACCTTTCGTAATTAATTTCGCCCCTAATAAGTACAGAAATTACAAAATGTCTTCTAGAAGGCATTACTATGGTGCCTATGCTGTTATTCTGAACTAACACTTCGCCAGTTTTACTAGTAACCGGTGATCTTGACGTTGGTGGTACTACAGAAATGGTTCAACAGATGAGCAACGTTCAGAGTGTGCATGCCATTCTCTGGCATGCAGACTTTAGCGCCTTTCGTAGCCCTTCTGTTTGTGCTAATCTGAGGTTCCAGTGCGTTTATCATGAGCATACAAAAAGGTTACTTTTACCCCTGCGAGATATACTACAACGGAAACACATTTTGCGAAATGTCTCGTTCAAATGTCATCGAAGATGGGTCCTCCAGAGCGCTTCACCCGACGACACCGTTCATGGCCCCTTGAAAGCGTGCTTCGCCTACACATGAGTAATCATGCAGTGAAAGCCATCTTCTGCTGCTCGCCGTAAAGTGCTCGCACGAGTACACATGGGGGCCGATTTCATTCATATACCTGCATGGAACCAGGAAATAAGGACTCACGTTGCATCATCACTTATGTGCAGCCCCTTTCAAAAGTATAAAGACTAAGTGGTTTGCTTCTCAGTAACACCGTGTGGCTTGTTACATATCGCCAGCGTCCCTTGAAGGTCAAAGGGTGGTGAACTCTAGCCATCACCCTTTGAAACTCCTACAGCAGCCCCTGTATGCGGGTTATAAGCAGACCCCCTGAGCTGTATAAACACACTTAAGCCTCGTTATCACAGCAATGTAAAGGCATGATGTTATACATATAGCGAATTGAACGCAACTTCTTTTCAGGAAGTTTGCATTGAAATACGAAAGATACTAGTACATAGTCAGGCTGTTTGGTGCCTCGTATTTTAGGTAACTGAATTAACTGCGCAACAAACAGGACAAATTAACAGGGGCGAAGAACATCACTCCTTATAAGCCTATCTTCGCTCCTGTTTTGCTCTGATTGAAGCGTGCATTTAACTCTTCTTGTTAATGCAGTAATATTCCTTTGCAAGTAGAAGTATCAGCGTTGTAGCATGAGTGCAAGTGCTCAACTCGGTACGAGCAAGAACGGCGGGGACGATCTTGATCATGTCTTACTACGGTAGCTGCTGCTCAAAGAGAACAACAGAAGATGGAAAAAACACCGTATTTCGCGCTTGTCGACCGGCCCACACGTCAATCCCACTTTAGGTACACCCGACAAAAAACTCGTAACACATTTCTCTGCGGCATTCTACGTGATAAGACATGGCGAGACCGTCGTAGTTTGACATAGGTTTATCCGCAGCCGCGGCCGAACTTAGACGTATTCGGTGAGAGTCGCCAGCGGTCATAACAAGAACAGGGGTTACAATGAAGAAATGATGTTGGAACTTCAATTTATCCGTCAGGAGGCTTAACTGTGTATCGTTTCTCGACGACCATTTATTCGTGCAGGAGCAAGAAGTGGTGCTGGCCTGCAGCCTACAGGAAGGCCGTCCCACGCTGCTCGAGATCGACATGGGCTCCACCTTCTCCTTTGTGCCGGAGCGCGACTCGCGCAAGATGGGCAAGTCGAGCCAGCTGTACAACCGCATGCTGCGGCACTGCCTCGAGGAAGCGGACCGGTGGCGCAGCGAGATCAAGGTGGCGCACCACGTGGTACCCAAGCACCAGATGCAGCTCAACGGAGGAGCGGGCCGCGCCGGAGTCAGCCTCAAGAAGTCCCTCTCTTCAGCCAGCAAGAAGTCAGCGTGCTCGTTCGTCGACGTGCCTTCTTCCGGGGTGCCCACGCTCAAGTCCCAGATGTCCACGTTGTCCAAAAAGTCCTCCGCGTCCTCGACGTCGAGCAACCCGTTCAAGAGGCTATGGTCCCTCCACAGATCATCCTCGAAGAAGGCGGCGGCAAAGCTTGGCTCCGGAGGTGACGGGTCCGAGACGGCCGACGAGTTTGAGAAGTTGGGTGTGTTCCGGACAGTCGGGCCGAACGCATCGACGAGGCTGTTCGCGTCCACGACGGATCACATCTACGAGTCGATACCCAGGCCCCGCCCCTCGCGGACGCCTCGCTACCTGCTGTCCAGGGATGTGCTTAATCCCATCAAGGGCGGAGACTTCGAGCCAGCGGGAGATGACGGCTACGGCACATCGCATATGGACAGTGACTCCGTATACGACTCGATCTCGTAGCCCACTCCTGGTGCCCGCTTTGTTGGACAAATCCGCGTGGCACTTGTTCGAAGTGATACCACAGATCTTGTGGAACTCCTCTGACGCGAGCCTTGCAGACAGTGTTCTAGAGCCAGGAGCAGTTCCCCGGAACCGGAGCCGATATCGCACGCCCGCCCCATCCGACAACTGTAGCCGGAGTGTATCGGAAAATGATGCGTGCTTGACACGGGTGCACCTGCAAGACTTTCGGCGAGTTTTCGCGTCAGCGAAACTCCACTGTGCGAACCACCCTGGTTCGGAGCCCCTGGCGTACGTGGATAATGGCCCGAAGTCTTTTGTCTTGCAGCACGTACTTGGCGCAGTTAATACTTCAGTGCCTGTACGACCAGAACAAAATTCAGCAGGCCAACCTGCACAGCTGGAAGGTTACAGCATGCCACATGGACAGTCACTATAGCAAAGTGAAAATCGAGCAGTGCACAGCACAAGGACTTCCTTTTTGTAATAGCATAAAACGGACAAGTGCGCACCTCAATGTGACCCAACCCGACAAGAAGCTTAGGTAATAGGCGAGGTGTGTAACCTGAAGGCTGCACAAAGAATCATGGAAAATTCGTCTGCTAGATACTTCTTGTTCTAATTTTCTTCCATTGCAGTTGCCATAGATGCTGACATTGTTTGCTCGCTAATGTACTTGTGCTGCAACATCACTAACTGCATTGCTGATGTAAACAATACAGAAAGGTAAGCGCGCGCTGTCATGGTTGATTATGCCATCGTAGGCTGGCTGTTGTCCATAATATATGCTGCAGCTGATTTCACATGTGTTTAAACGAGTTCAACACACCATTAATTATATATTCATTCTTTGCCATACTGCTAAGTGGTGAAGCCTACACAAATGAGTAGACGACAGATGTATTTCCTTACAACATGTAAAGGCTACCAGTGGGCTAGCAAGCTATCCACACTGCGTATCTCAACACGCCACGAGCATGTACACAGAAAGCCTCGTCCCATTTTTATTTTGGCTGCACTACAGCTCACATTTCGCGCAAGAATGCACAGCAAAGCCAAGGAGAGTTGGCAATGCATTGGTCTTGCGATGATTCAGTAGAACGAACGATATCAACACAGCGACTGCAACGAAGCAGGTGAGCATGGGGGAAAATTCGGAAGCAGAAAATGTAAAAGCAGACAACCTTCCAGCGATCCTTTGGGCTAACTTCAGAAACACACCTCATCCATTGCTTTCTTCCATTCACCGGTTCTCTAGTGCAGTCTGTGGAGCATGAGCACATCTAATAAGGATGTGTCACAACAATGCATAACAGATGTTACTAACGACAACACGCAGTTATGCCGTAGCAGAGCTTTTTTTGCAGTCATCGTGTAAGATATAACAATGGGATGAAGTTATGCTGTCACAGAGCTTTCTTGCAATCATCTTTTGATAAATAGGTTGAATATTCCCCAGTGATGCGCAGTATAGCCCAAAAAAATTTCAACTTATAAAACAAAAAAAAACACTACACAGTGCCTTACATAACTCTGCAGCCAAGCCAAGAAAAATGTGCTCTAGGATGTGCCACACTGTTTAAAGTCTAACATTTTTTTTTTTCAACTCTAAATAAAGTTTTCCACTATGATGCAGAAACATAGATCCGCCAACAGAAATTAAAAGGCACCAAGGATTGTGCACACTGCAACCAAGGGCCAGGCTTGCAGGCCTTCTTTATTACAGTTCAAAACCAAAACCAAGCCTCACATTATGATACCGACTTTAGTTACCTCAATGGATTTTATGACAGGTACACTAACACGGCGTCTGGTCTTGGTGCAAATGCACTCAAAGGAACTTTTGAACATACCCATAGCCAACTACACTTTTCATTTGATGTTAACCACCTACAATGAATACCTATTTTTCATAAATAGAAAAACAGGCTAGTGCCAAACTACCACAACATAGGCATGCAAGTTTAAACCTTTGAAGACTTCTAAAATCCTAGTTTTGATTGCAGCGCATTTTAGGGCACTGCCAACAAATATAGCAAGGTACAGCGTTCGTCATATTAATGAACTACAACTGCTTCAGCTAGCAACTACAACCCTTGCAATGCAAACATAAATCAAGTTCCTTTTCATAATTCCTTTTCCATCAGAACAGCAGATTAACGCTCTTTAGTTGGCTTGCCATTAATAGAGTAACAATATAGCTTAACACGAACCCATAGCTCATGCTTCCTTTCAGTCAAATGTTACCACGAAACATGACATTTCTAAGCAATAAGAACAGTTAAAAGCACACAAGAATAAAAACAGCAATTATTGTAGGTTGGCCAGATAAGAATTTGTAAAGGTGCATTTTGAGAGGAACAGCACAAACGGATGAAACCCAGAAAAGTTCCACCCCCCCCCCCCCCAAAAAAAATCCCAATTATACAATGAGAATTTAGAGCAGAGGCAACTGAGGACAATTCAAAAAGCATAAGTGCTGTGCTCTTGCAATTGAAAACCCCACCAAACTCTTCCGACAAGTTGCTCTCTTGTTTTAGAGCCAATTCATTCTGTTCCCCCTGAGTGCAACCCATGTTCTTGCAGTTGCAGAATGCTATCAACTGCACTGACGCTATACATAGGTTCCCACTTCTTATGTAAAAAATACTACTTGACTGCCCTGCAAGCTGACATGTTGAGTCAGCTTATGAATCAACATAAAGGATGTTTGATTTTTCTGCGCTCGCTGCACCAGTTCAATACAGTTCCACAGCGGTGCAGACCTGGTTGTCACCACCAAATAGCAGCCAGCAGCATGCTTCCCACATCAACGACCACCAACATCCCGAACGATGCAAAAAATTTCCAAACATCAAGTCACAGTGAAGTCTACCATGAACCAGCCCTAAGGAATTGTTTCCCCAAGTTGAAATGCGGCTCGACTTCACCGCTCAGGTTTACAACCAGCAACACACCTTTCAAGGAAGGATTGCCACCATTTGTTAAGGCTGCAGTCATATCTTCGACGTATGTGTGGGCGCCGCCATCTTGTGGCACTCACTCAGACTTTAAGGCAGGAAAAGAATCACTCCAGCAGTCGTGCAAATGCCAAACTTGCTGCACAGTCGAACGGCGAACCCGCTTGAATCGGTGCAGCCAAATCAAACAGACCTAAAGCTACTGAATTCTCAGTGATTGCTGCAAAGCTGCCAAGTGTAAGCACATTTACTGCAACAAGGTGCAAACCAAATGCGTACAGTATACCGTTTGTACAATTTGTAAAAATTGTGCACTTTCCTTACATCAAGAACTTGACCAAATAAATAGCATACATGTTGAATACTTCACACAGACTATGGTTAGAAATTATTTAATTTTAACAAGAACCAGGTCCCTCCTGGTTCTGAGCTAGTCCAGAGTACAGCATATGAAGTGCACGAGCATTGCAAAAATGACTATGCAAGGTTTGTGCCTACTCTCTCCACCCACATGACAGTGTCCTCCTCTGTAACCATCTAGGGTTCATAATTACTGTGCCCAAACCCTGCCCCACTTTCCCGCCAACCAAGACAAGGCTGAAGACAGGGGCCTCTGCAAAGCACACACTCTGTGGTAGCTAACCATACAAGGTCCTATCAGCACCACAATGAAAAACTTGCTCTACTGTGGTGGCTAAGCATTTGCAGCAGCCCTAGCAGTTTTTGCTCAAAGCATAAGCTTGGCTCTTTTCGTTTCATCCCCTTTAACTGCATACGTAATTGCTTCAGCAATGACTTCCTAAGGACTGATGCAAGAACCTTTAAGCAAAGACACAGTCAACAAGACTGCTGCTGTACAGCGTTCCATTCTTCAACAATGCAGGAACTAAAACCCATAAGCCCCGCTAACAAAATGTTTGCTCTATGTACAGAATCATGCCACGCTGTTTGAAGAATAAAATGGTCAACGAAGGTGAATGGAGGAGTTCCTTGTTGAGAAAGGTGCGTCAAGCTCCCCTTTTTCCAATGAGACAAACCTAGTGTTTTACTGTACAAGGTCAGTCACATGTCTTTATTTTCCGTCATTACGATGACACGTGCACCCAGCTTAAGAGTCGGCGATGGTGACCTCAACTTCGACACCAGGCTCGATGCTGATCGATGTCTGTGCAGACCAGGTTAAGGAAGGCACGAATACAACGAAACATTCAACTTCGAAGGCATTGCATGCTCGCTCATCAAGCTAACATTACTATCAGCAGTGAACAATGCAAACATGCATGAAAAAACTTGTTTTCAGACATTTTTATCTATACTCGATAGAAGTTTAGAATGCTGAAGCTTCATTATTTTCCTCGAGGCCAAGCTGCTTCTTCAAACATCGTAAATTCCTTCTCACAAAAAACTTTCTAAAGTGTCATTTTTAGCTTCCCCAAGATGCAATTATTTAAAAAACTTGACTAACACAAGCCATACACCTTGTGCACATCGGTTCATACAACTCTTTCAGTGTGCTTTTCCACAGCACAGAGTAGGGAAATTCCTGTCACAGTGTTGCAAGGTGCATGCAAACAGAATGGAATGAAAACAGTGCCAGCACAAAAAGAAGAAAAGCTAGAAGCAGAGCTCAAGGTTTGTGACTGCAGGCGATATAAGTCCGGACAGAGTACCGGTGACTAGCAGTTGGCTATCAATTCAATGCACAACTGAATGCTGCTTACTCCCTCAACAAAGCCATCGTTGACTATAATCAAAGCATGACAGCAGCATGTAGCATATGCAAACATAAGACGCAGGGCCCTCCTGCGAGTCAAAAGAACAAATGCCACAAAGGCTGAAACAGCTTATTGGTGTTGCGGAGGATTTCTCAGCACTTCATCGATGTTTTTTTGTTAGCCATCTTCATTCACGTTTGTCTCAATACTGATTTACTGAGAGAGCCTATACGGTCACAAATAAGCTTAAACTCCATGTGCTTCTGTTAAGCTGAACAAATTCATGAGACTCACCGAGACTTCATCAAAATTAGCAGCTCAAGAGCTTTCCTCCTAAGCCACACGCTGTGCAGCTTAACATTCATAGAAAGTGTTGCATATCTCAAGAAGGTGAGAAATTCTCATCCTCAACTCTCCAAAACTTAGGATGAATGCTGCACGAGCCCTAACTTCACCACCTAAAAGCAAACCTCTTGGGCTCTTTACTATTGATGAACATTGCAACTTCAAGTTATGAAAGGAAGACACGGAACAGAGACAAGCCAACAAACACTGGAAAGCAATAGGACCACCTCTACTGCAATGACAGCTTGAGGTTGAACTTGTAAGCCAGACAAGAAGGATACGATCTGCTTGACGATCTCAGAGGGTGAGTGGAGGTCGATGACACGCTTGTAGATGCGCATCTGGTAGCGATCCCAAGTCTTGGAGCCCTCACCACAGGGTGTCTTGCGGGTGGTGATGCGCAGGGTCTTGGTGGGCATCCGCACGGGACCCTTGACACGCAGCTCCTTGTCCTTAGCGCCCTTGATGAGGTCAGCACACACTGGGTGGGAAAGAAAAGCTCAACAGTTAGGACCGCTGCACCTTGAAAACAATATGGTTCATCAAATGAAAAGCATTCAGATGCCACGACAACACAAAGTTCAATTTCGATGAAGGCACGCAAAACCGGCCCAACATGCCAATTCATGGACACGTAACACAAATGCAGTAGGTGCGATGTTTCTCGAACTGCTCTTTTGCATACAGCTGGTGCTCGACAATGTTGCGTAAAAGAGGACAAAAATCTTAAAATTAAAGGAGTCTTTCTAATACACTTGATGCTGACGGGCTCAAACAATCAATTCTGGAAAAAACAAAAAAAAGAATGGAAGTTCAAATTAATGTGAGTTGACTGCAAACTTGAGCACCAAACCCTAAACTCAACCCGAAATAACTACAATCTACCTTTTTGTTTTAAAACCGCCAACTTTGTTTTCCTAGACAGCTTAACAACTTTCGGCAGCATTCAAGATGTCACCAAATATGGCCACGTTGCTCTGAACAAGGATGTCCTTCCAAATGAATTCACAAAAAGATATACAGGTATTTGACATCTCCGACGCTGTTATGGCCTCATTTACTACACTGTTACTTTTCTCACCCAGCCACAACAGAACGACTGGAAACAATCCCGCAATGGTTCCAAATCGAAACAAATGATGATTTGGCGATGGTGCCAGGGCAAGTTTTGTTCTCTGTAGCTGCACGCTTCCCACGCTATTGACATACAATGAAAAAGAGTTGTCACTGCCCTTCTCCTGCAGTGACCAACCTCTGGGAAACTACAGCCCTCAAACAGCAAACATTACTACAATTTGAACAGCAAATACTGCACGACTCGGCAGGCGCAGCTTGAGTGACACATGCTGCTGGCGACAAGCAAGAAATTGAAATGTGCAGCTTTGCGCTGTTTCTGCTACGGTAACAGCAGCGCAAAGTTTTTATATAAATGTCTGCTGCACCCTAAAAAAACTCTGTCACTTGGAATGCAATCAAGTGCTAGAGTATGCCACTATAAACTGCTTTCTTGTAGGCATTAACTCCTGCAATTCTGCTAGAAATGAAGTACAAAAGGGTGACAGACCAGGCTAGTTGGTGCATATACGCCATTTTCGGAAGCACTGCAGTCAACATGGGCACGCAAAGAGACAAGGATAAGTGCTATTTCCAATTGAATTATTCAGTGAAAACTGCATGCCCTTTAAGCCCATCCTCGAGCACTGCAATGACTGAGGCAGCCAGAACACATGTGAAAGGTTATAAAGTCATACCAAGAAAGCAAGCTCTTTTCTTGATAACGAAACTGACAATGAACTGGTACAGTTACTCACAAATGATGATAACTTTAGGTCTAGAATGATCTCTCAAAGCAGCTGACCTCTGAGTCTTCAAATGATATGACACCAATTTAGGAACAGAACACATTTGCAGCATTTTCTGCCAGGAATCCCCCAGATGCATTTCTTATTGTTTTTGAGCTCACATAGCCAGTTGTAGGGACAGCGCAGTCTGTCCCATATAATTTTTGCCATAAGACAGCGGGCAAGGCTCTACCTATCGACACTCCAAAGCAGCTTACTCCTGCATGTCCACCTGCTGCAGACAAGCCTCTCTAAATGCAAATGTAGAACACCTGACAAAGTAAATACCTTTGTTACATTCTGTTCAAACATGACCTAATACAAGTTCACAGTAGCATGCAATGTCTAAAAGTAGCGATTTTTTTTTTTTTTTTTACAGTCATATGTCAGCAATCCGAAACGAAAGCCACGACACACAAGCACAGTACACGTAAAATTGGATGGCGGTCTACCCTGGACAAAAAAAAAATCTACTTGAAAGAAAACGTGTTCCTGCAGCACAGCATTGACTCACAGCAAAGTAATGCAAATCACGAAGCAACACGCCTGTGATCACGTTCTGGTTAAGTGGCAGCTTTGACAAGATGCGCAGGAGTCTGCGGTTGACCGGTCCCCAATCGCGGACCCCCATAAACGCCTACCCACATGCAAGATCGTCGGCTGCCGTTTCAGACGGCTAAACAGTACAGGGTCACGAGTACGTTTGTTATTTTGAATGACCTGCCTGTAATCAACACAGACTCGAGACCCTTAAGTACGGAGCGAACTTTCTCACCCTTCTCCAAGCTGGCCACATTCCGACTCGTCAGCGTGATCCTGATCCGATGGACGGGCCACGACTGCGAGTCGTCGACGGGCTTGGTGTCCTTGTACACAGACTGCAGGTGCAACACAGAAATGAGTACACGGGCGTAATCAGGACGCCATAAACACACACAACGCGTGAAAGCAACTGTGAGCTAACAGCCGCGAGCACCAGTTGCACGCTGCCGGCACAAGGCTTAGCGCGCGCGCGAAAATGAGACCACCGAGCGGCTAAAAAGAGGCCACAATTAAGCATAGGAAAGTTGAATAGGAGCTGCTTACCATGACGACCAAATCTTACACTCCTCTGGCCGACTTAATCAAGTTATTTCAAGTCGAAACACTTGAACAGCGGTGAGCCAGGGAAATTGCGTCCACACGCTACACCAACGTGGTGAAAGAGGAAGCGGAAGCGCTAACCCAGCACCGCTGTCGAACGCGCTGCCGCCAAACCACCACCAGAAGCATTACTTTACGAGGATACAAAAAGTAATCGCAATCCTATTTTTCTGCAATCACAAGCTGGAAATATTCTATATATATGTCCAGAAAGTTTTTTATTTGTTCCAAAACTGATTTTGTATTGAAAAAAAACGCAAAAGCTGTCTGCTTTTGTAGTCCGTGTTTGCTCACCTTAAAACAACATTACTGCATTTCCAAAGCCATAAGAATTTACAAACCGCGAGATGAAAGCCAATGATTCCTTTTAACGCGTGAATATTTGATATTTTTCCCGAAACGCGCTGTTCCCAATCTTTTGTGCGCGCTCCCTACGCCGATGACGTAACATCCGCTCATCCTTCTTTCCTAGCATGGCGACGTCTACGCTGTGCCGATCGGTAAGTATATATTTTGGCCAAAATGTCGCTTTAATGTCGAAGTGACGCATAGTATGGCAACGGTAACGCGTCTAGCATGACTCAGTTTGAGCTGCGCTCATCTGAAACAGTTGTGGTAAGCAGGCGTACTGTGTGAGGTCGGCTCTGATTACGTTTGTATGAGCTTCGTTCTCCCCCCATACGAGTCGCCAACAACTGGGTGTTGCGACGAAGCTTGAACAGCTCTCACGATGCCTCTGAGATCGCGTCGCTAACGTGTAGTTCGTCCACAGAGCAACATTTGTTCCCTCGGGTGGCCTAAAAGTGATCACTTTTGCTATTCCTCCATGCTTGTTCATAACTGCGAGAAACACGGTAGCACCATAAAATACCTACTAAAGAAAATCACCGGTCGGTGACGAGCAGCTGTTAAGTAGCCTCTGTACCATCCGCAGCGTTGTCATCTACCTGACGACATCTGGTTCGTTTTAAGGCTAGCCTGAAATAGCTGAACGATCGCGAGCGCAAGTTTTGGTTTGCGAATCGAAACCAGCATTGAGCTGCCCTTTCGAAGCACTGATCAGGGAGCGTTCGTCAGGACCTTAAAAGATATTTCAGTGCCGTGGATACCCTGGAATAATGGATTTACGTCAGGCGGGCGAATATCCGTGAGTAATGGGCTTACGTCAGACGAGCGAGAAATGCGACTCCCTTTCGACTCGCTCGATTTATGCTGCAATTAAGATCAAGTTCTTCGCGTCTGCGAGAGCGATCAGTCCGGCTGCATTTTTTTTTTTTTACTTTCCTTGCAGCGCGTCACATTAGCGCGTGCGCAAATGCTGATTGTCCTAATAAAGTGTCCGATGTCGTGCCCTGGTTATCTCTATTATCTCAGCGTTGTGGCGTTGTCCTGCATACGGCGATTCATCTGTGTCGAGCATCGTTTTTGTTGGTTAAGAAACCGGTACATGCATTTTAAGCAAACTTAAACCGAAATAAAGCAGCTGTAGTTGGTTCTCGACGCTCTTCTGATGAGGTTGCGAAGTACTGATTTGCGTGTAACAACCAGAGGTGTTGTTTTCTGCCTGTATTGTTCTCAGTTGGTCGAAGTTGAAATAGTGTGGCATAGGATTTTATAGAATAATGTTACAGATAGGTAGTGTTGCTCAGCCAACCAAACTAGGTTTGCTTAGATATGTATTGGCATCCCCACTGATGCAACAAGATGTCTTGAGTGCCATAAAACCATCACGTAGTGTGGTGTACAGTGGCGTCATTTCCATTGCCAGCCTAAGAAACCTGCCTTTAGCTCGTGTAAACTAAAGGAGCCTTTTGTCTGATCAAGTTATAGGTTAGCTGCAAGTAGCTTTGGCCGAAGAAAAGGAAGGTCTGAAAACATGTTCAGTTGGCTCTCATTGTTGCAGCTGTGTTTGGGGCCTGTGCTTTGTCTGAAGGGCATTGTGCAGTGAATTTGCAGCTGGCAACAAAGACATGGCATCCGTGTTAGATTGTGCCTTTTGTGCAGCTGCAGTCGCAAAACGGCATCAGCCATTTCTGTGTTTTCACAACACCCTGTTAGACTGCTTTTTGCGAGCCACCAGTCTCGTGGTTGGAAGCTGCCTTGCTTCATTAATGCTGGTATATTTTCATCCTTATTCGTTTCTTTTTGTTGGAGTTAAAAGGGATGATGACTTCATGTTGTTGCCTTTTGGTAAAATTTTTGCTAGCAAATTGTTTGTACAATGGTACCGTGCCGCAAGTATCTCTTATTTCGACCAGTCTGCGAACTATTTCAGTGTGAATCCTTCCTACTTGCACTTGAGGTCTGCAGTTCATTAGCTGGCATGACTTGTCTACTATTTGTAAAAGCAAGACATTTAGAAACGCTTGTAGAAATTCAAATCAGAATGCCTGGCTAAACTTTCATCATTATGTTTGCTTTGCTTTGTTGTCAAGCCTGCTCTTCAAACTTTTGTACACTTTCACGTAAGGCAACCTACACTGTCTGCACTTATTACACTTTCTTGTAAGGCAAACTTGTATGGAAGTTTAATCTTTATAAAATTGCATTTGACTTATTATTGCCCATGTGCCTTTCTCCTACTAAAGAGCATTAGAGTGGTTTCATGTAAAAAGTAATAAATATGTGTTGTGGAGCTTTGAAGGTCAAATGGGCATTGTAGAGTTGTTCTACGTGTCAAAATTTTTGTAAAGTAAACATCAAAACTGAAAGGAAAATGTGTTTAGGTGACACCATTCTGACGGAAAAGTACATTAGTGCAGGGTGAACTGGAAATGAGCACGAAGAAATGCCAAAGTGAAACAACTGCTTCATGTACTTGTTTTTTGTCTTTCGTTTGTTCGTCTTTGTGCAAACATGTGCTGACGGCAGCAGCACTCTGTGAGGAGAAACGAGGTACTTCGTACAAATAACACACCAAGAGCAGCCTGTTTAATGTTTCGCATAAATGTTCGGCGAAAATTGTCCGATCTCTGAAGCAACAAGTCTGTGCTTGACATGGCTGCTGACGTGTGTCATGCAATATGGGTTTCCAACAGGAAGCCAGAGTTGATGTGTTTATGTGTGCATGATGTGAATGGCGTTCTTTTCATTTTCAACATATCCGGTCCTGTTTGTAGCCACTCAGACAGCACTGTAGGTTTTTTGTGCTAATATTATTTTACACGCATTTCATGCTGTTGGTATAAACCTCTACTAGGGCCTGGAACTCAGGTTTGCACATGCAGATTTTCTTAAACACTATTAAGTGAAATGAAATTCAAGGTTAGACCCTGGCCTGCTCTGCAGTCTTCTCACGCATATAGCTACATTTTTGAGCGATCCCCTTTTGCCGTGAGGGAAGAGTACTAGAGTGGATTACATATTGAAGCCTTTAACTTGAATGCCTGGCGCTAACTGCTTAATTAACAAATTAATTGGATAAGTTGATGTGTCAGATATATTTGAAACAAAGCAAAACTAAACAAACTGCAAAAACTATACAGCTGTCTCAGAAACTTCATAGTTGAAGAAAAATTCATCCTGGTTTGTGGATTCAATCCGGGACTACTGCCTGTCTGGGGCAGTTACTCTACCAACTAAGCTGAGCAAGGCGGTTAGGAGATGGCAGGGCAAGTCCAAATTAATTAACGGCTTGAAAGTCTACTCCATCTTGGGAGATTTTCCAGAACACATTGCACGAAGCCTTTGCGTAATGTGAAGCCCAAATTTTTTGCACCCGTAGCCAAATCTTTCTCCCAAATCTGTGTGCGGGTTTTACGTATACGATGGGGTTGCCTGTCACTGAAGTGCAGAGCTGATCATGCTGTGAAGGTCTCTCTAATTGTCTGCTGTATGTTGCCGCACAGGCAGCCATGAATAGGGCAGGCTGCTGCGCCAGCGCCCGGCTGTCAACCAGGCTGCTCGCCCGGTGGCTGCTTGCGGCGTTGCTGGTGGGCAGTGCGAGCGCGTTCTACGTACCGGGCGTGGCTCCCGTGGAGTTCAGCCGGGGCCAGCCCATCGAGGTGAAGGCTGTCAAGATGACCAGCACGCTAACGCAGCTGCCGTACGCCTACTACTCGCTGAACCTGTGCAAGCCCAAGAATGGCACGCTGGCCTACAAGTCGGAGAACCTCGGTAAGGAGGAGCACCTTGCCACCTGTGCAGTCTCATAATGTTTCCCTGAAAAAGCTTTGTAATGTTTCCCTTTAAACCGACACTGAGAGCACCCCAATCCAAATTTTGTTCTTAGCAACAATTGGTTCTTTTGAGCATCCCCCTCGCATATGGGAGGTGTGGTGTTCGATCCTCAGTGCCACCGGGTACCCACTGATGATACAGTAAGAACAAGCTTTCCCCTGGCCTGGTGCTCGGCTTAACTGGGGCGGTATGCTTGGAACATGGATCCATGAAACTCGTTAGGACTGATGCTTGGGCGAGTTGGTATGCCATGTTCAAGAAGAACAGCACGAAAAAGACAAGGACTAAAGGAAGATGCACATAGCACCTGTCTGTGTGTATCTTCCTTTAGTCCTTGTCTTTTTCGTGCTGTTCTTCTTGAAGATGGGTCCATGACCTCTTCTGTAGTAGTGTCATGGTGTCATGTCAAGACACTTGTGTCATGGTGTACTTTGGCAGAGTTTCCCTTGCACCATGAACATTCATCATCATTATCATCAGTGATCAGTTCCGTGGCTATTTCTGGCTATGTTGATGTTTGTCTGGCACCAGAAAGGTGCATTCATTGCTGAGAAAGTATTAGATTTAAAAATTTTTTCACTACTGGTAGATTCAAACTCATCACATCAAAATTGAAAAGGGCTCCAGGATTGCGATTTTGTGACTCAAATGGTGGTACAGCCTAGCTTCAGAAATCCACCCATGAAGAAACTCTCTTGACATAGCACAGTTTACTCGTAAAAACAGCAAGTGGTGGTAATACCTGTATTTCGTTTTCTGACCTCTTCTTGGTTATGAAATTTCATTTTCACTGAAAATAGCACTTTTTCTGTGAAATACAGCAATGTTTTGATATAGGCCAACTTTTATCCTCAGTAATTCTTTAAAGCTGGCAGTTCTTTTTGTGGTTTTCCCTCTCTGCATTCGCATTGATAACATGCCATCAGTACTGTTGAAACGATTTCAAATGGAGATGGATAAAGGAAACTCAAAAAAACATGTTTTGGCATTGTCTCTCTAGTCTGTTGCAAGGCACTGAACAAACCCTCTCCCTTAAACATGTACAAGAGTGCCACTATTTCCGGCCTATTTTTTGGTTGTTCCAGGCCCATACCTTTTCTGTTACCTGTAAAGAACAACAAGAAACGAGGAAGTATTAACATAATTGCAAAAAAGTACACCAATGATTATTATGGGTACATTTCTTGTGTTCACTATAGAATTTTCTTCTGTGGCAGTGTTATGTGCAGTACAAAACCTGACTCGGGTCTAAGAAAGAGTAAGCCACATGTAAGCCGCTGTGTTGGGATGCATGTTTCTTACAAGTCTTCATGCCTTTTCTGTGTGTGCTTTTTCTCTGTGTGGTTTACTCTTAGAAAAGTTGGCTGTGTGGTCAGAGAGCTCAGGCATTTTGTTGCTGGGCAACAAGTGTCAGCTTCGATACTGAGCCGTGACGGCTGCATTTTGACGAGGATGAAATGTGGAAGCACCAGTGCGCTGATGACCCCCCTGTGGGATGCTTCATGGCCCTGGTGTGCCTGGGACACTTAAAAACGTGGATGTTTTTTAATTCAGTCAAGCTTATTGCTTCTTTCTTACTAAAAATCTAGGTAAAGCCAAAAGTCATTTGTCCTAGAGCATTTCAACACTAACAACAAAAGAGAAAAGAAAATTTGTGCACATTTTGTACTCCCCCCCCCCCCGGACCGTTTTTTACTTTGGGACCGCCTTCTGTACTAATTTCCCTTGCAACCTATATCTTTACATTTCTTATCTAATAAACATGAAACCCTAAAACCTTAAAAGCTGAAAAGAATGACCAGTATAGGTGATGAATGCATGTCTGCATGCATTGAGCAAGTTGTACTGGTTTCTACTTCTCGTTGCCTGTATTTCTGCGAGGAAAGAGTGCAGAGGAGAAAAAAGCTAACAGAAAAAAAGATTGAAAAATAACAGTGCCCTGCCCACACTAAAATAGGAATGACATCTGGTAATTTGCCTGCACCGCATAAACAGGAATGACATAGAATAGGGTGGGCTGCCAAAAAAACAACTAAAAATAAAATTCGCTGCCCGTAGTGAGAATTTTTCATGCAAGCTCCATAGCACTACTTGATAAGAACGCAGGAATGCGTTGGCGTTTCTAGCGGCGAAGGTAAGGTAACCGCGGAGCCATCTCTGGTGTGGTGCGTGCAGGCGAGGTCCTCCGGGGGGACCGCATTGTGAACACCCCGTACGAGGTTCAGATGGCGGTGGACCAGAAGTGCCGGCTGCTGTGCCACATTCGGGACACCAACCCGCCACCCATCTCCTGGCAGCTGGAGGACTCCCAGACGGCCGCACAGCGCATCCGCCACCAGTACTTTGTCCACCTGTGAGGGGCACCCAACACCACTCTTGGGACACTGGGGGAGACTGGGGGGGGGGGGGGAGGATTGGGGGATTAGGGGGCGGGGAGGGGAAGGGACAGTCATGTACTTAGAAACTGGCTGCCTCCCTTTCAGGAGTGGCACATCAGTTGACGGCTGTGTGAACTCTGGTGTGTAGACGCTATAGATGTCCCGTGCTCCTATTACTTGGAGCTTGCCTGCAGACTTGCAAAAAAAGACGGCGCAACAAACGAAGACAAAAGAGGCACAGAAAACGACAGGACCGGCGCCTGTCATTTTCTGTGTCTCTTTTGACTTCGTCTGACGCTCCGTCTTCTTTTGTCAGTCTCATGTACCAACTAGCCCATACAAGAGTTCTACTTGCCTGCAGATTTGTGAAAATTGTGCTTGCTGAGTATTTTGTTATATACTCATTCTTGACGTTAGGTTTTAAAGGTGTATGATATTTATTCAGGCCCTCGTCGTTATTCGTAGACATAAGAAGTTGCCTAAACGGGCAGAATTAAAGCAGTTTGGAACTTAAGCTGTGCAGGCCTCTGTCTCGTCTAAAATTTAAACGGTTTTTCAGGGCGGTAATGAAGGCAGTAAAATATAAATATTATAATATGTGCTGATTGTGAAAAATCGGTGAATTACAGCATTACATCGTGGCCTTGCATTGAAAAGTTTGAATACACAGTTCATTTGGGAAGTGACTCACACTGTAATTAACGACTACAGTGTCGACACAACAGTTGGTGCTGAAACCAGTTCAGAACGACAGGGGTTTGAAGTAAGGGAGATTAAGAGGAGTTTCACTTGAGGCTCACATGTGCACACAGAACTCTGTCATTATTCAAATAAGTTTAACAAAACACATAGACATGCAATAACATTAGTTTCCAAGTTTGCAAAGCGTTTCATTTTCACCTGTTCACTTTGCAGGCTTGCCGACAACATGCCTTGTGCAACCCGCTTGGAATCACTCGACAGCTCACAGCCACTCTACGAGCACGGATACCGGCTCGGATTTGTTGAAAATGACAAGGTATACTGTCGCGCCACATTTTATTCTTTATTTCCTGGGAGAAAGTATTGTTTTAAGAACCTGCTGTGGGGACAGAGGCCCAGTAATGTTGTTGCAGCTTCTGTAGGGATTCTAAGAATGTGTTACAGTTGGTTCCATGACAGGGAGTTGTTCACTGTTCATCATTTACAAATATACAAGCACATAGTGCATGTTGGCCTGCCTGAGAGCAAGAAGCCTTGGGGTTTTGGGACTTCCATGGAATCAGAACAAGTTTTCAATGCTTTAACAGTGTTCCAGTACTCTGTAGATATAGTAGCTCATGACATCCATTGTGTAAAGCAAGCTTTCTGCTCTGGATACCACGTTTTTTCGTATCTATAATGAAAACATTCGTAAATTAAATGTGTCTCCTGCATTACTCATTAAAATTCTGAAAAATCTTATTGATCATAGTGTAAATTTGATTACATGTAATCAATGCAGCTTCCAAACAGAAACACATTGTCTTATAATCCACCGTGTTTATTATGCTAATAAATGCGTTATTACTATTTTGTTAATGCCATTTTCGATATAAAGTTGGTGCGAATGTTTTTTATTACAGGCATAAAGTTTTTATTGATGGTAACTTTGTGGGACCTTTGTGAAGTGCGCTTTTTAAGATGGCCGCCAATCCTCATTGCCGTCTGTCTATCCATCCATGTGTAGAATCGAATGGCGTGTTCTTTTTCCAGCGTTATTAGCAGTCTAACTGCATTTGGCTATTTTGTGAGTTACCATAACGACTGGACTGCCTCCTCTTTTGACTGTTGCTTGTTCATCTTCCTTCCATGTGGGTTTGCAGCCGTACATCAACAACCACCTGAAGCTGATCCTCTATTACCACACTGAAGACAAGTAAGTCTCCCAGAGAAACATATATGACTTGGCTTTTTAAACATTGAGCTGTGCTCACTTGTGTAACTTGGAATTGAAGGAAACCAAAATTTTTTTCCTACAAGATCACGCAGAGCTCAGACATGCAAAGCAGGGCTGTGTTCTTTGCAAGGAACATAGTCTAGATTAGGAAGCTCGCATCTCCTGATGACAAATTACCTCATCACAGCATGGAAATAGGACTAGGAAAAGTATGAAATCAGTACAAAGTTTTCCGATGTAATGTAGTAAACTCTGTTAAAAGAAAAGCTTCTGCGAAAAGAATCTTTTGGACACATTATTGCTTTCAAAGAGGTCTTGCTGAAAGAATCTATCCAATTATGATAAGCAAATTAGGAATTACAGTGCAGAGATGTGTGAGAACTTGTAGCCTGAAGTCAGTGCAGCTGCAGTGTCAGTTTTCTTGAACTTCAGGTTTTTTCCTAAACAGGAATGGGGGCAAAGAAATGACTTGCCAGTCTTATTTCGGGTTGTTAACTGCTTTTTGTTATTTTCTGCCGCAGTGAGCACTTCAGAGTCGTCGGGTTCGAAGTGGCCACAAAAAGGTTGGTATAAAATTCAGTCGTCTTCTTGTGCTGCCCTTTTTGACGTTAAGTACATGTAAAGCCATTCTCACTTTGTGTTGTTACGCGATGCGAGATCAGCCAACAGCCTTACTGAATCACCGTGTTTGTTAAAGGTGCACTGAAGAGGAATCTGAACTTGTCTTTTTGCCGCGGGAACTCGATCCACACGTTCCGAGCTTTCTTAGAAACTGCGATTTACTGCCCTGTGTGGCCGATTTCCCCAATTAAATCGAATTAACGCCCGGCTCCCGCCTTTTTTTTTTTAATTCTCCCTCGTACGATGGGCGGAGTCGACCAACGCGTGAAGTGCCTTTCACCCAGTCCCGCGGCGGCTTGCCACTCTGCCATCGGCAGAGTAATACGTAACAGTCCGTAGAAACAAATAGTCCGCGCGTATTTTTATTTCTACGGGCTTATTTTGTGGTTATATTATCTGCGAATGAAACTATTTATTCGCGGAAACCTAAAAAACAAAATGAAGCGAAAGCAAAGCCTCCATGGAGCTGGCTGAAAGGCACTCCCTGCGTTGGTCGACTCCGCCCACCGTACGAGGGAGAATTCAAAAATGAAGGCAGGAGCCGGGCGTTAATTCGATTTAATTTGGGAAATCGGCCACACAGGGCAATAAGTCGCAGTTTCTAAGAATGCTAGGAACGTGTAGGTTGGGTTCCCATGGCAAAAAGACGAGTTCAGATTCCTCTTCAGTGCACCTTTAATACTATCACTGGCAAGTTACGGATTTTGCAAGCACACTGATTGTGTAGCATGTGCATTTTGACGCGGCGGTCACCCGACGGAGTGTTCCGTCTCCTTGGCGCAGTGTGCACAAAGACTCGATGAAGTTCCTGAAGGGCGGCGGCTGTGAGTTTGACCCCAGCCAGGCGCGGAAGCAGGAGGTGAATGAGCAGGGCATCACGGACCTCTACTTCAGCTACGAGGTGGAGTGGAAGCAGAGCAGCATCCGGTGGGCCTCCCGCTGGGACACCTACCTGGCCATGACCGACGTGCAGATCCACTGGTTCTCCATCGTCAACTCGGTCATCGTCGTCTTCTTCCTGTCCGGTCAGTTCTCTCCAGATTGCATTGCCCTGGGAAAGGGAGGGGGGAGGAAAGAAGAAAAAGATGGAGAGAACCTGTCTTCCATGTATGTGAAGGAAGGTGCAACGAGAAATGTCGTGTATGTGAAGGATTGTGTAACGGCACAACCGGAAATGTATGGTTTGTGTAAGGAAAAAGAAACTTGGTTTTACAGTGCTTAAACGGATATGGAGGGCAAACTGAAGTTATCCTGTGTTGATAGAATGCTGCATTCGAACGACAAAGATGCTAGTTTAACTGAAGACAGAGCATTTATAAGCTGCACTCCATTGCATACATCAGGTGCAAGGCGGTGAAAGGTACAGAGGTAGTCCGCATTTCAGAATAGAGAGGCATGTTACTTCATGCTTGGTTTTTGGCCGCGTGGTCTAAGGCATGACTTTAGAGAAGGCGACAGAGAACTTGGGCATCGTGGGTTCGAATCTGCCATGCAACACGTTTTTTTTTTTTTTTTACTGCATTTTTATTTGGTGGCATTCATCTTCAAGCCCCTATTTTATTCAAATTTGAGTTGACTATAGTGATAATGTGGAACTGAACTGCACCTATCAGTTCCTTTCAACCATATTGTGTTCATATGACCTGCCCAAAATTCGCTCTCCAAATTCAAGCACTGTGTATGTAGTTTTAATGTGGTTTCTGTGCTTATTGGAGTTTACCCTTACATAACGTGTTTGTAGTCATGGGAAAACTGAGCGTGTGCTGCAAGGTATTTGCTTCGGAGACACCAGTCTCTCGCACACATGCTCCACCCTTGATTTTTCTCCAAGCTAAGATGGGCTCGGTCCTTTTCTCTTCGCACTTAGCAAGGCACAGTGTTAGAGCATTTTTGCATAAGTGCTGTGGCCTGGGCGATCAACTAGTTAAAAGTGTAATCCTCAAGCAGGTGCATATAATTTTAAGAGCCATGTCCTATCTTGTGTCTTTGATTCTGTGGACATTGGGGATCTTGGCTTTGTTGCCCGGGCAGTCCCTTGGCATCTCGACGACAGTGCTTCTGCTAACCTGTATTCCCAGCTTTGAAGCAGTTACGCTTTATTTTTTTTAATTTTTTTTTCCCTTGTTGCAGGCATGCTGACCATGATCATTGTTCGGACATTGCGGCGAGATATTGCCCGCTACAATAAGGACGAAGACTCGGTGAGTCTTGGAGTCTCCATTGATGCCGTTGATTACAACCAACTTGCTACAATGCACTGTCTTGCCGCCATCTCGTGGTTAAACAAAATTTCATCATCAGGTCGAAATTATGATTTCTTGGTTGATTGGCACCAATCTGATTGATTTTCTTGATTGTCGTGGCCTTCAACATATCAGTCTAGAGGTGTGACCGTAACATCTGTGTTGTCGAGCAGACTTGGTGGGTGTCAGTGCAGTGCTGCAGAATGGCTACAAAACTAAAGGTGTCTGCGGGGCCTCTCTTAAAGCCTGGCTAAGGCCTGTTTGACCTGCACATAGAAGTATTTTGTGCTGAAGAAGGTGAAGTGGCCTGAGGAATCTGAACCGAGGCTGGACACCCTCTTCTCACCTAGCTCCTCCACCTCTCTCCGCTTTTGTCCCCTGCGCTCAGGAAGATGCGATGGAGGAGACGGGTTGGAAGCTGGTTCACGGCGACGTCTTTCGGCCGCCGCAGTACCCGAAGCTCTTCGTTGCCGTGGTTGGCAGTGGCATCCAGATCTTCTTCATGATGTTCATCACAATCTGTG
The DNA here is from genome assembly GCF_055824585.1 of Amblyomma mixtum. Classification (NCBI taxonomy): domain Eukaryota; kingdom Metazoa; phylum Arthropoda; class Arachnida; order Ixodida; family Ixodidae; genus Amblyomma; species Amblyomma mixtum. Next base: position 19,983,776 of record NC_143018.1, read on the forward strand.
AGTATGCAAGAAAATGGAAAAGAAAAAAAAAACTTCTTTTTTTCTTCCGACTAGTATCTGTATTTGATTTGCTTTAACCTGGTTTGGATTAAATGACATTTCCTCTTTCTCTCTTCTCTCCCCCCTCCCCTCCCCCCTCTCCTAGTCTTTGCCATGCTGGGCATGTTGTCACCTGCCTCCCGCGGTGCTCTCATGACTGCTGCCATCTTCCTCTACGTCTTTATGGGGTGAGTGAGAGTATGGAGAGATGACAAGACACATGCACATCTGAAAAGGGCCCCAAAGCACTGTTGTTCAGGCTCGTGCAAAAAGTATGTTTTTGTTTGTTTGTTTGTTTGAAAAGCAAATAGCGGTTTGGTTCGAATATTTTGAGAGTTATTATTTCCAGTACTTTTGGTGAGTAAAAAGTGCTTGAATAATACAGCTGCACATTTTCAAAATCATTTATAATCAAAGCTTGTGAAAGGTCACTGCTATCGTTGAGAACATGAAAATTAATCTTGTGGTGAAACTGTAGACAGTACAGTCAGGTTGGACTGGTGCATGGTGTGTCAGCAGTCTCCTGCTGCAGCTATTGTACCATGCGGTTCAGTATTATACTGTGGATTAGTAATTACCATTCTTCCATCATGTGAGCTTCCAAAGTGAAAGATCTAGCATCAATTGTCACTGTAAGGAAAGGTTTGCCTGCTCAACACCAAGTTGCTTTTTCACAGTTGTGAGCCCCAGGTGGTCAAAATTTCTGGAACCCTTCACTACATTGTTTCTCATACCCTGAGTCGCAATGGGATGTCAAACCTCCATAAAACCATAAACATTTAGCATGAATCATTGTCAGAGAAGCAGATTTGCTCGTTCATCATGGGACTGGCAGGGATTCTTGTGCTTCTTTGTTCTAGTTCACATTGGAGCTAACTTAAAAGGATGATCAAAATTAATCAGTCACTTGACGGTGTGACTTAGCTGCACCGACATATTGTGCAGTGAAGATTGGAAGGCACATGTCAGGCATGGGTGCAGACTCAGTGAACAGGTTAAAGGTGCACTGAAGAGAAATCTGAACTCGTCTTTTTGCCACGGGAACTCGATCTACACGTTCTGAGCATTAGAAACTTCGAATTATTGCCCTGTGTGGCTGATTTTCCTAATTAAATCGAATTAACGTCCGTCTCCCGCCTGTTTTTTTTTAATTCTCCCTCGTACGGTGGGCGGAGTCGACCAACGCGTGGAGTGCCTTGCAGCCAGCTCCGTGGAGGCTTTGCTTTCGCTTTATTTTGTTTTTTAGGTTTCCATGAATAAATAGTTTCATTCGCAGATAATATAGCCGCAAAATAAGCCCGCAGAAATAAAAATACGCGTGGACTATTTGCTTCTACGGACTACTACGTATTACTCCGCCGATGGCAGAGCGGTGAGCCGCCGCGGGACTGGGTGGAAGGCACTCCACGCTTTGGTCGACTCCGCCCACCGTACAAGGAAGAATTAAAAAAAAAAAGGCGGGAGCTGGACGTTAATTCGATTTAATTAGGAAAACCAGCTACACAGGGCCATAAATCGAAGTTTCTAAGAATGCTCGGAACGTGCAGATTGAGTTCCCGCGGTAAAAAGACGAGTTCAGATTCCTCTTCAGTGCACCTTTAAGGCCCTTACACATGACCCTGACTCCTTGACAGCTGATGCTGGAAGTCCTATCACATTGCAGGAACACTAACTTTCCTTTCTATGAGTTCGACATGTGCCATCATGGGCAGTGTGTACTATGAGAGAGTGACAATTGTGAAGATTTTCATCACTTGACTGTAACTGATAGCCTGTTTACCTCACCTTCTAGCCTGTTTGCTGGCTACTTCTCGGCTCGTCTGTACAAGACCCTTCGTGGCGTGCAGTGGAGGAAAGCAGCCTTCCTGGTATGCACTACCGTGTTTTCTCCTGCCCACGCTAGCGTCTTTTGCTTCCAGCAGACTTTGTTTTCGATTGGACTGCAGCTGATGAATGGCAAACACTTCAATAATTTCGGGCCGCCGCGGTGGCTCAGTGGTTATGGTGCTCGGCTGCTGACCCAAAAGACGCGGGTTCAATCCCGGCCGCGGCGGCTAGAATTTCTTTGGAGGAGAAATTCTAGAGGCCCGTGTACTGTGCGATGTCAGTGCACGTTAAAGAACCCCAGGTGGTCGAAATTTCCGGAGCCCTCCACTACGGCGTCTCTCATAGCCTGAGTCGCTTTGGGACGTTAAACCCCATAAACCAAACCAAACCATCAATAATTTCGGCTTTATGCCATTTGAGGCTTGCTAATCTGGCATTTCGTTTCCTAACGAAGGAAAAAAATTAGAATTTTTGAATTAAAGCTGCATACACAGCTTGTAATGGCACCAAAGTCCTCTCATGTGAGTAAGTTTAAGCAAGAGGCATGCAACATTGTTAAATCTATGCAGGCAACAGGAGCATGATTACCTTTTATCAGCGGTAAATATTATTTAGTAACGATGTAACTATAATCAGATTCATAAAAAGTGAAATGAACTTATTGAAGACCTTTGAATCTATGCTTAGGTGTGTCCCAGTTGGTAAATAGCACCTTTTATATTTTACAGCTCCTGAACTTTTCCTTTCTTGCAGACGTCATTCCTGTATCCGGCTATAGTCTTTGGGACCTGCTTTTTCCTCAACTTCTTCATTTGGGGAAAGCACTCATCAGGAGCGGTGAGTTGGCTTCTTAGTTAGGTTGGGTTTGCATAAAGCTCTCTCTGTTTTCGGACTTGTTCTGCCTGATGACAGGTCTTGCGGTTGCTGTCTAATGTTCTCTAATGCTACCATTTGGAGGGGTCTGCACTTAGCGACAAGTTTTTTCGTTTTTTTTTAAGGCTACACGGGCAGAGTATCCGTAATTGCGTCATTTCGCCAAATAGCTCGGCCACACGATGGCGTCACTGGCTGTCTGGCACGTTTCCCTCTCCATGGTACGTTCACACCATCTCTGGAGCAGCGGCACCATCTATGGAAGCTTCTAGAAACTAGACGTGCCTAGAAAATTTGTTGTAATCAAGAAAACTAGTTCTTCCTTGTCTTTTATCATTGCAAGCTACCAGTTTTATTAGACATATGCCTTAATTAATGAATATTGATGTTGTATCATGTTTCAAGAGAAAACTAATAACTGCAAGTGAGGACTGTGCTGTGCTGCATAGGAAGAGATGGCGTGTTTCGGCTCCCTTGCTTGCTCTCCAATGCCAGAAAAAGTTGTGACGTATAGTTTAGAATCCATTTGTTTACATGAGCTTTGTTTTATTTTATAGTATTCACTAGAAGTGCTTACTTTCATGTGAGCATCGAATAACCAAACGAGTTCAGATCAAGCTGGTGTCTTTTTGGAGAGAAGAAGTTTCCAGTGGAACAGACTGATTACAGGGCCTTCGTAAGGCATTTTCTATGTCATGTGGGGGGGATGGTTCATGACAAAAGATGACTGTGGTCCACATTTCAGTTCACTTAATAGTCCGCCAAAAGAACTGGTATGCAGTGAAGCCCCCGTGATTGGTGCAACCGAAAGTGCTCCGACTTTTAACAAAGTTGTCGCCTAACCGTGTGAAATCTTCAGAGAAAGCAGCAGTAGTACTCGAAGAATTGCATAGCCGTGCTTGACTCTGCTCGACTAGACCAGCAGAGTCTGTAACAGGCTGTGGACAAAATGGGTGGCTCGTTCTTTTTGAACTTTGTGGTGCTGTTGGCATGCAGGTTCCCTTTGCCACCATGGTGGCGCTTCTGTGCCTCTGGTTTGGCATCTCGGTACCCCTGGTGTTTTTGGGCTACTTCTTCGGCTACCGCAAGAAGCCCTACGAGCACCCCGTGCGCACCAACCAGATCCCGCGACAGGTGCCTGACCAGGTCTGGTACATGAACCCGGTCCTCTGGTAAGTGAGAACACCTTCCTTTCCCCCTCTCTTACCTCCTTTTAAGCCGAAAGCCTTTAATGGCTCATACTGTCGTCCGTTAGCAGAGGGCGTCACACCTTTAGTAGCGTTTAACTCGTGTTGACTCAGGAACTAAAAAAGATATGATAAAATGAATGGTTGCTTCAGATTGAGGAGGAAAAAATGAACCTAGAAGCAAAGTCTGATGACTGTAGATTAATTAGTTCATTGCTTATAGGCAAAAATGTTGAAATTGCGTTGAAATAGCGCAGACATCGATATAGCCACGGGAACGGTGTGACGTTGCATCCACCGAAAGTCGTCACGGCATAGTGAAAACTGTCACCGAATGGTCGGGAAAACGTCGGCTTTGTGTCAAATTAGATGGAAAAATGTGTAATTGAGCGTAATTAACACTTAAGATTCCCGAAAGATGTATAATTTGGGTATCGGTATAGCCACGGGAATGCTGTGACGTCACATCCACCGGAAGTCGTCACAGCATAGTGTCCTCGGGTTTCGCCTCTCAACACTTTAGCTGCCAAAGTGTCCGCACAATTTTTGTATTTCTTTCCTCTAGATTTGTTCTTATTGCAATTTTCATTCTTTTTTTTTTTACAGCACACTGATGGCTGGGATCCTTCCTTTCGGAGCCATGTTCATCGAGCTCTTTTTCATCTTCTCTGTGAGTTCAACTTTGGACGCACCATGCTAGCTAGAGCTGATGGATTAATGTGACCTGCCCTCATTTTACTATGTTAGAAGTATAGTCCTCTATCTGCACAATGCCTGTCTGTCTGTCTGTATCTCTGTGTGCAAAAAGCCTTCCCTCAAAAAGGCCTCCCCCCCCCCCCTCCCCCACTATATGGTATGAAGGGGGTAGGAGAAAGTTAGGTGGATGGATGAGGTTAAAAAGTTTGTGAGGATAAAGTGGCCACGACTGGCACAAGACAAAGTCAGTTGGATAGATATGGCCTTTGCCCCGCAGTGGGCGTAGGCAGGCTGATGATGATGATAGTGGTGGTGATCGCGTCATCGCCTGTGCACGTTTTTCCTTACTTGGAGTTTGTTTCTCAACTCCTATTTTTTGTTTTGTTTTTCCCTTTCTGTTCCAGGCCCTGTGGGAGAACCAGTTCTATTACCTCTTTGGTTTCCTCTTCCTGGTGTTCATCATCCTCATTATCTCCTGCTCTCAGATCTCCATCGTGATGGTCTACTTTCAGTTATGTGGAGAGGTGAGTTTCAGCACACTCATTGACTGACATTATGGTTTGCTGTTGTCAGTGGCACAGGTTTTCATCATTTTTGTCGAAGAATTCATCACACATGGGATAATTTCAGAACACTTGTTCTGTTTCTCCTGTAAAAGACAGTTCTAATCTCCTCTAAAGCATATCAAGCATTTTGTGTCCTTTTAAAACCCAGATAATGAAAACGTTAAGTGAAGGTTATGAAAACGCAACATTTCTTTTGTGGCTTTCTACGTTGGCGAAGTGTAGAAAACTGGTATAGGTCTATTAAAAGCATAATTACTGCATAATTGAAATGAGCAATTAGGACAATTTTGAACAGGTAGGAAAATAAAAGCATACACACTGAGGTGCAGACTGTAGATTAAGAGGGGTAGGAATGAGGCGGAAGAGGAAAAGAAGGGAGGGGGAATGGCGACGAGAATGCGGGAAGCAGTCGCCTAAAAATGTACCCTGTGTTGTGCGCGACGAAAATGGCTCATTAAATATAAAAATTCAAGATCATTCCATCACCTGGTGATATACTTGGCCGCTGTGGTGGCTCAGGACCCGAAAGACTTGGGTTCGATCCCAGCCGCGGCAGTCGATTTTCAATGGAGGCGAAATTCTACCGGCCCGTGTACTGTGTGGTGTCAGTGCATGTTAAAGAACCCCAGGTGGTCGAAATTTCTGGAACCCTCCACTACGGCGTCCCTCATAGCCTTAGTCGCTTTGGGACGTTAACCCTTTCACTGCCACTCCCGAGATAACTCGGGCTACCACATATGCACACCCCCTGCCTCTCCCGAGTTAACTCGTTTTGGCCTTTTAACTCGCCCCCTGCCGCTCCCGATAATACTCGTGTAAAAAATAACGATGCAGACATGTAGCGCCATCTATGGAGAGGAGAGACCCCATAAATTCATAGATCTTGTAGGGTAAATTTTACACAACAGATGGCGCGCAAGGTTACACATCCGAGTCGCTTCGTTTTGGTCTCCGCACAGCAGCCATGTGAGGCAATGTGCCACACTCGTCCGCGCTTTGACGGACGAAGAAATTCAAAACTGCTTGTGAATTCGGAGTCCAATGATAATGAGAACAAGGAAGGAGCCCACCTAAGTGCCTTGTCGCGTGATGACAGCGATGAAGTCCCCCTGCCACCGAAAAATCCACGTAAGAAGAGGAAATCTGACGGGCACGATTGGTGCTGGAAGATTTGAGTCTGTACAACTAATAGCTATAAGATTATCCTGAATAAACATGTCTACATGCCCTGCAGTGCATTTTAGTGCGTTACTAGCAAAAAATTTCCAGGAAACTAACGTGCAAAAAAAACCCGGCAGGGTGAGTGCAGCTGTGAGTAAAAAAACCTGGCAGTGAAAGGGTTAAGCCCCTATAACCCAGAAAAATTAAAGGAACACTGAGGAGACGTTCCTGCAAGCAAGCAAGTGTATAGTCAGCGTTCTGATTTTCTAATAATGTTTACAGGCCTTTGTTTTGTTATCATTGTGCGGGGTGCCTTTAGTAATGTGACCTCATGCCTTGTCTTGTTTTTTCAGAATTACCACTGGTGGTGGCGGTCACTGGTGGTGTCTGGAGGATCTGCAGTCTACGTGTTTGCCTATGCTGTCTTCTACTTTGTCACTAAGGTATCGTTGATTCACTGCACCCTTTTATTAGAAATAAGCAAGTAAGAGTGGAAAATTCCTCAAACAGCTGGTTCTTGGGGGAAAAAAATTAAGTTGCAGACTCTGTTATGAATGTTCTAGAATATTCGCCTTAAGTGAATACCGTATTTACTCGAATCTAGGCAGGCCACGATTCTAAGCCGAGACCCGAAAGTTGAAGGCCACAGAAAAAAAAAAAACTTACCTCGATTGTAGGCCGGCTGAAAAAACAACTGCGAACAAGAGGTACAGCACGCAAACGACATTTATTGCCAGGAACCCGCTTAGGCTGATCCCGGGCTGGCGTTTGGGCGAGAAGACATATGCAACGCCAGCCCGGGATCAGCCGCCGAAGTCCCGCCCGGCTTGAAGATTTGACGACTGCTCTGCAGCGAGTATAACTTTCCGCTTGAAGGCGGCACTATAATGGCACCGCCTGTTTGGTGCCATGGTATTGGTGATAAAAACCACGCACGAAAACTTCACTGCTGCGAATGTGCTCACGGCACCGAACGAGAACAGAACAAGGCCGAAATGGCAGCCAGTGCTCATGTGTGCTTTGATCAGTATCGGCTACGGATAGCAACGGCTATGGATATCAACGGCTACGGATAGCAACGGCTACGGATAGCAACGGCTACAGTGCTGTCTTTCGTTGGCGTTTTGTGGGGGCGCCACCTGCGTGCTACATTTATTCGTATTTTACGAATACGAAACCTCGAAACGAAATCCTCGAATCTAAGCCGACATAAGAGTTCTACATCTCGTTTTTTTGAAAAAACTATCGGCCTAGATTCGAATAAATACGGTAAGAGTGAGATATTTGCTGAAGTGCATAGTGTGATTTCATGTTCCGAACTTTTAAGCACGTTTGAATATTTTCAGAATGTATACAGGAGCTCCTTATATTCGTCTAGTTCGTTGTGGAGCAGCACTGTCACTTGGCATAGCAGAGCTGTGTGCTCCTTATGAACGTAACTTCCTGGTTATTGACTTTGTCATAGTTTTCTCCACTCCTCCATTTGTCACTGTTTTGTAGCAATGTGCAGAAGTCATGCCAATTCATTTTTCAGTCCAGATTCGCAAGTGTTTCACTAATCTCTTTACTCTGTCCATGTTCAGTCCAGAATTTCCCGTTTTGAGGGACTGAAGTGTTGAAGGCAGTGTAAAGAAAATGATGAGGTGTAGCTGTTTTCACGCTTAAAAATTTTTTTTATATATAGGAATGTAATAAGCTTGAGTAAACACTTAAAATGCAAATAAAATAAAACATCATGTTTGTAGGCTGTGCATACCTTTGAGGCACAGTTTTTATCTTCTGTTGTATGCCAGAACAATTCATCAAGTTGAAAAAAAAAATATACTGTGTTGTATCGTACTTTCTTTGGTACTCACGCTTTTTTGTCATTCAACTTTTCTTTGAATGCAGCTCACGCTTCTTTTGCAGCATCAGTGTTGTCTGACGCAAAACAAACTCATGCTGCTAATTTCTATAACACTGCAGTGTTCTTTTTTGCTTTAGTTCTTTTACTCCATGTACAGTCAGGCCAAAATGAAACGTGAACAGCTTCAGTACGCAACTAGCTTGATTCATATACTATCTCGGTGAAGGGTCTACCGAAGTACATATATTCATAAACTGGGTTGTATAGCAATATCTCGCTGCAAAGTGGAAAACTGTGGCATATGCGTGTTTGGGTTTTACTCCAGTCTGACCGTACACACATGCCTTAAGTATCATGATTATGTTTCTGGACCAAACCTGGTCATTCATAACAGATCATTCATTCACCATGACTTCGTGAGCCAGATGAGTGATGATGCACTTGTAGAGAAGGCAGGCCATAAGCTGCAGCTATTATGTTTTGATCAACATTGACCATGCCCATCACCTATAACCATCAGCAGTTTTGCTTTCCTTTGAGGGAACTCAGTTTTTAAGTAAACAGTATGTTTTCAATCTTGACTTGCTGTCGCTTCACAATAGTCGTACGACAGCCCAGCCTGGATTTCTCCTGACGGACGCCTCTCTTCCCGCTCTCTTTTGCAGTTGGAGATCACCGAATTTATCCCGACGTTGCTGTACTTTGGCTACACCTTCATCATGGTCCTGACCTTCTGGCTGCTGACAGGAACCATTGGTTTCTACGCCGCATACTTTTTCCTCTGCAAGATCTATGCCGCCGTCAAGATAGACTGAAGCAGCACACGGCTTGGCAACTGCGTAGCTGTGTGACAACCAGCAGGCAAAGGGCAGCATCCCGTAGAGCTCGCGAATCGACCAATTAACTCTCTCTCTCTCTCAACGTACTGGACAGTGGAGAAGAAAATGGAATGACAGGACACTGGGTGCGTGTGTGTGTGTGCAACCACAGGACAGATGAGCGAGGACGGGAAACGGTTCAGCGCGTGGAGCGCAGAGATGAGGGGTGCTGCATGTGACGGACGCTTCCTATTGGTCAGGGGAGTGTGCAGTCCTTTATTCGTCTTCTTTCTCTGTGAATGTGCGAGTCCTCGTCTTTCTGTTTTTTGCATGTAAATGTTGTCGTGATGAGGTAGTTGGCTGGGAAGAAAAAGAGGGGTAAAGTTGCAGGTTCCTTTTCATCCTCTCACCCCCACTACCCTACAACTATCTCCGCCTAAACTAGTAAATAGCACTGCTTAGTGGTACCGGAAACACAGTCCTTTCTTGCATCTTTTTCATTCAGGACAGCAGTCATAAAAGCAGTTCTCGCGTTTCAAATAGACATCTGAGGCGAGCAGAAAGTTTGTGCGTGTGCCAGTCACTGATGTCTTGTGGGATTGAGCTCAGCTTGGAGCTCTTTGTAGTACCCTTGAGACAGCCTGAAATACTGTATCCACTTGCACAATAGGTGCACTTTTTTTTCTCTGAAATGCCTGTGAAAATGCAGGGGGCATTTGTTACATAGTTACAACTTAGCTAAATTTTCATTTTTGGCAAACAGAGAAAAAAATTGAGTGGATTTATTTTCCGGGTGTGTTTGTTATGCGAGTAAATGTGGTAACTGTGGAATGGCTGCATGTTTTGTGCCCCTCACCTTTGAGAGTGCTAGGTGCAGTGCATGTAAAGTGACAGGAGTGACTTGGTAGACGTGCAGCTTTTAGAAAGAAACTGATCCCTATCTTGTAGCGTGCAAGTGATGGCAACGATCTGTTCCTGTGACACCACGAGACCTGCTGAGAGGGGCTTTTCTGTGGGCATGCCACTGAGCACAGTTCCGTGTTTTTATTCAGACATGAGCATTATGGCACACTGCACAAGCTCTCCTAAGAGCGGTTTCGTTTGGATGTTTCACTGTTGTTGGGTCACCTTCAGCAGTGTTGGCTCCATGTGTCATACAGTGCTGTGCTTGAAAGCCCGTCTGAACTTCAAGACACCATGTGTATCATTGTTAGTGGCTTGTAACTTCACTAGGGCTAAATTTAATGGTCAGAAGTTTGTGTCCATGATTGTATAGGATGCTAGTGACCTTCAGTCCTTGCACTTGGCACACAGTGCGACTCACATGATAAGGCCAATGACAAGAAAATGAAACAGGTACTGAAAACGGCATCATTTAGAAAGCCATTTATATTTGCATTTTGAATTTCATAGATTTATAACATTGCTAAAGTTACACAAGTTTGTGGGGATTGAAGGGCTTTTCAAATAGGTGACTGTTTCGGTAGTAGGCACCAGTACTGATGGGCACAACTTTGCAGCAGGAACTTAATGACGACAGCGGGAAGCATTGAACATGACTTGGCACTGCAGTTCCAACGGAAATGTAGCTGCGCATAAAGCCAAGCTCACTTATACACCTTTTAACAGTGTTAGTTTTTCTCACGGCCACTCAGTAAGACCTTGCAAAAAGGCTCGACAAATTTCACCTGAAAAAGAGCAATACTTACTGTACAGTGCTGTGCTCCACAAAAGCACTTCTCACGAAAGCCAGTTCACTGGCATGCTTTCCCATTTGTATCCAATGTTCTTGGTGACAAACTGATTGCTAATGCCATGCTCAGATCTGTTGAATTCATTTTTTTTTTTGCAGTTTTGTACATTCCAAGGCTGAATCGCAAACACTATTTTTTGTGTTGACATTCTGCGCAGTGCCACGTTTAGTGAATTGCTTCGCATGAGTGTTCCGCCGTCTTCATTCAATTCCTTCTGCACAGTTGTCTTTCATCAACGCAAGTGCACACAGATTTGCTTCCATGTTGTTCAGCAACTTGTCCTCAGGAATGGACAGGAAATATGTGTGGCCTACATGTCGTATGTCTGGGTAAGCAGCACTGTATCGGGCATAATAGCATTTGCACCAAAACTCCTTCATGCATCTCATCTGTGCACTGCTAACGGCTTTACTTTTTCACTTGGGCCAGAGCCTCTTAGCGTCGAGAGCGGCATGTTTCTACCACGAGCTGCAGCTGGCTATGTCATAAACTTGCCGCTCATGTTATTTTTTTCTTGGAAGTGCCTGTATGTAAAAAATAGCTGTGAGTGTGCCATCTGGGCAGGATCAGCGCACTGTGTTATGTTCGCGCTTAAATGTGTGCAGTCTTGTGGTGCTTTTAAACTTTAGCCAAAGTAGTGTACTGGCCCGAAAATGAATGTATGGGCAAAATAGAGCTGTGCAAAAATTTAAATGTGGCATGATTCAGGGTCTAGAATTCTCAACCTGCTGAAAATGTTGATGACTAAGCAACTTTGTTTATAATGATACAGTATATCCTATTCAGGGGTGCTGAGCAGCCGTTTTAAGCCAAGATGCTTGCATTTGACATTTGGTCATTCAGGGAACTTCTGGAACTGAATTGTGGCACTTTTGAATTGTTCATTACCTTGCCATTCTTTTTTGCCTTGGATGAGTCAGCATGTTATTTTATGGCACCATATGTCTCTGTGCAACTTCATTGCTTCTCAGTGCATTGACTTCTTGTGTGCTTTGTAATTTATGATGTACATAATCTCTCATTTGTACCAAGAAGGTATTCTGATTTCTGTAACTGCTGTCATTATTTGACAACATGGCAACTCTGTTGTTCAACAGCACTGCCAATTTAGTTGTAGGAAGCATTGCATGTGGCACTGCTGGACCTAAGAGGATGGCGGTAACACTTTACTTAAGGCAGTTCTGTTGCATCACTAAACTACAGCGTTTGTAAGAGTACTGCGTCATAACCAGCGCCATCAATTCTTCAGAGACACTCTGTTCTTGTAGGAAAGGGAGGGCATAGCACTTGGGAACTGAACTTATGCTCCATAGCACAAGTCGTTTGCAATGCTGTAAAGACTGCAGCAACTGAGCCAATCAGAACGGCGTGTGCTGCAAATTGTGTTCCTCTGTACCCCTCACCTTTTGACTGGTGGCTCCACCTCTGGGAAGAAAAGAGCACCAGTGTCCATCTGCTGCATGTAGGAGACTGTCAACTCGGTATACGCCATGTTTACAAATGGCGGCGCACAACTTCACCTCAGCAGTGCGTGTTTGTACACACTTTCCTAATTTACTTAGTGGATGAAATGCTCACTATGCTTTCAAAACACCATACTGAATGAACAATTGTTTAAAAAATAGTTCCTACACTGCTCAAATGTATGAGGGGCTATTTGTTGTCTTCCTTGGCTGTGATTGGACAAGAGAGCTGTACCTTTCACAGTGCTGCAAACGACTTGTGAGATGGAGTATGTACTTATACCTGTGTCACACGGACAAATGTGATGCCATGAGTTGCTTACTGCCTGAAGTTTTAATGTCATTCACACAGTGCTATACACAAATTTAATGGCATTTGCCTTATTGCCATTCATGAACTACCAAGTTGAGCACAACTCATTCACCTGAGCAATGCATACTCTCGTCCCCACTCCACACTCAGAATAGACTGCGACTTTGTCAGCAACAACTTCTTATCCACTAGTAAATGGTTTATTCATAACTTTCAGTCAGGTGAGGCATCTCTGCTGCATTTTCAATGTGGAGGGCGCCATTTTTACCAGCACTTCTGACGTACTCTCGGCTTGTGTGATGAGATTCGAGTTTATGGCTACTTTACCGCTTGTCAAACAAGAACAGTGGCACTTTCTGGGAAGTAATTTTTATATTACATTTCAACAACTTTGCCGAGATAACGTGCTCGTTGGTACTGTTTATATTTAGGTGAAATTTGTTACTGCTTTGATGCCGTTTTTGTCATCATGACATTCATTAATGACATTGAATATGGACATGTAACACCAGAGCCTTTTCCATAATTTGTTGAATCTGGTTCGAAGATTGCTGGTAAATGTGTTCAATGGGTTCAACAAATGCTTTTCAGCATTCACACCAAGTGCGAGTCCTTGAAACAGAGCCGCCGATTTATTAATTTCTAAAAACCGTGTTTTTCTAATTCGCGGGCCAATTATCAGTGCGTAGTAGCGTTGTTAACTATTTTTCTACAGCATACATCATCACTGGTGATGGCATGGCTAGCAACAGGCCACCAGACGCTGCCAGTCGTTGCAGCGACGATTGCAATGACGTCACGAGCACACTTGCGGTAGCCGCAAAAGTCGTCTGCTCGTGTTGCTGCGCGAACCCCTTTGCCGCTGCAGCGTCCGCTCCGGGTCCATTACTGCCGATAACGACAGACGAGAAGGAAGAGAAAGGCAGTGACCCAAGTACAGTCATGAGCAAAAAATATTAGCACAGATCATTGGCGATGAGAATTCGTATATCTCACCACGCGGCGCTGCGGTACGCAGACCTGCCTAACGGGCCGTTTCCATGTTTGCAGCGAAGGGGGGGACGGCCGATCCTTCGTGACTGTGCTTGCGGCATTTATTTTGGCTCGGTTATCATGAGCAAAGATGGCCTCTTTTTATTAGTTTTTTTTATGTCCGCAATGGTTTGTCAAAAGGAACTCGCGGGAACAATAAATGATAGCGCTGCTTTTAGCCAGTAATTTTGCTGGTCCGTGACAGTCCGCTGAACCCCCGTAATACTGTAGTATGGGAACGGCCCGGCACTCTCGTACTCAGCCTCTTTGCCCCCTGCAGCGCCACGCGTTGTCATTCCGGCGCTCTGGTGTTCCGTCATGTGTGCTAATTTTTTTTACCCGCGACTGTACCTCTGGGAGAGCGAAGACCCCCACGCGGGAAAGTGGGCGTGACAACCGGAAGTCGGCATACCAGACATCAACAGATGACGTGGTCATGGGCGGAGTGCTGACCAAGTTTTTAGGATGCGTTGGCTGTCCCCATGGAGGAAGGAAAAAAATCGGGAGAGGCGGTTGCGTCACATTTTTTGAAGCTGGGCGTGAAGTCTCCCCCGTGCTCCCTCTCACCACTTGGCCGCCGTCTCAGCACGCTTTCGCATGCGCAGCGTACACTGCAGCAGACGACGCCGCTGCGCCCAACGTTACTATCGGCTGCGTCCAGACCCCCAGTAGTCCTTGCGGAAGCATGTGACTTCCGGCACATTTTTTTGACGTGCAGCTCGGAATAGCGAGGGCCTTTCCTGGGCTTTGCTTTCTCCATGACTGCCCCAAGCTGTTATAAACATGAAATGCTTATAATTTGGTTTCGGTGCACCGCGGGTGACCTTGGCGCCAGAACGGAGAGAGAACATGGCGCCGAACCGGAGGCGGAACTAAACGAACTTGTGGATGGATGTGAGAGAAGCCAACAGCCATAGAAACCAAGGAACGGGGGGGATTTTTAATTTATTTATTTTGTGCTGTTGTTCGGTTTAGATTATCACTGAATATGTTATCGCTTAAAGCTAATTGATTAGAAAAGCAGAAGAAAAAACAACCACATGCCGCCGGTGGGATCCGAACCCACGACCTCCGAATTACGCGTCCGGTGCTCTACCGCTGAGCTACGGCGACGGCTGTCAGATCTTCTGCTTTCGGGGGTATTTATGTTTACAAATAACCTAACGTTGAGAGCGTTCATCAACCCACGTTCTTATGCGGCGGACGTAGCACGTCCTGAGTTACCGCTGATGTGACGTAGAACGTCATCGAACGGCGAGGGTGGAAGCTCTGTGAGAACCCTCTTATGCTTCCTATGGCGTCAAGGCTGCCAGAACCGAGGACCTCGCTAAGCAATGAAGCAAACAAGGGAACCGAACAACAGCACAAAATAAATTAAAAATCCCCCCTGTTCCTTGGTTTCTATGGCTGTTGGCTTCTCTCATATTTGTAACGAGTCCCTCATTTCGCATTCCCTTGTGGATGGACGGACGGATGGGAACGCCCCCTTTGAAACGGGGTGGTGGCAATTGCCACCATGCTCAGCTTTTCTTTCTTTATTTTTGTTCAACTGTGTTGTCAATTCTCATTAAGGTTCGCCATCTTCTTTACCTACGGATTCGTACACTTCTAACCTTCTGTCACATCTCTGTTTTTCAGCCACCAATCCTCCAATCGCTTGTTGCTAACTTCCACTGCAGATTTATTTACATGACCATGACGTTTCCGTCCGCTCCCTGATGCCTACGTGCTGCGCCGACTGCCATGATGGGCGAAGGGGCGAAGCCAGCATTCGGCGCGAAGAAGCATACGCTCTGTCCCGTTGCTCTGTCCTCGCGACATGTGGGCGAACCGAGAGCGCCGCGCGCCCACGGTCTCGTGCGGAGCCATAGTGAGTAGGTGAAAGGAAGATTCGCTTGTGAAGGCTTGTCGCTCGGAGGGATGAGAGAAACCGTGTTTAGAGGGTACGCCAGAGGGCAGCATGGCGAAATCTTGATTGCGGCGGTTGTAGCTCTCCTGTTAATGAGCCTTTTCCGAAACGTGTTTTCTGCTGGGCGTCCCATAGACGATGCCTGACAACTGCCTTAGCATAGGAAATTTTAGACGAAAAGAAGCAGAAAATGCTCCAAGCCCGTTCTCGGCAAACATCGAGAACCGCGGTGAACCGGAGGGAGAACATACGCCGAACCTGAAGTGAATTTTTCGGTCCTTTAAAAGAGCGAACTGCCAGCAGCTGGACAGAAGAGGAAGCGCGCGGCGCAGCTTTCCAAGCCTCTTGCTATCAATGCTCAGATCTAGACGCCGCAGTGGCTCAGTGGTTATGGTGCTCGGCTGCTGACCCGAAAGACGCGGGTTCGATCCCGGCCGCGGCGGTTGAATGTCTTTGGAGGAGAAATTCTATAGAGCAGTGTACTTGTTTAAGGAACACCATGTGGTTGAAATTATTCCGGAGCACTCCACTACGGCGTCCCTCATAGCCTGAGTCGCTTTGGTACGTTAAACCCCGTAAACCAAACCAAGACTCAGATCCGGTTGTTGATGGCAGCACCGTGTGTGCTACAGCGGTTCCACCTCGTTTTGGCGGTGTTACGTTTCTGGGCGATTCGACGAACGACGAGCAAGCGGCGACACCGATGGTTGTTAGGAATGCCTTTATTCCATCTCGGCAGCCGGGCAGGAAAGAGCGCGCAGCGCTCTGCCGAGGCGCTTATATAGCCCACGATACCAGCGTTTTTCATACGCGTCATGATGAACGAGAAATCAGCAATACGTTCCGCGCGACAGAGGATGTTATCACCAGAAGAACGTTACAGCGGCTTTAATCATCGCTAGCGGACGGTGAGACGCGGTGTGTCCATAAAAAGCCGCGGATGCTATGGTTGCGTTTGGCTAGACCTGCTTTGTTGACTCACGAGTACGTTCTCTAGCCCGTCTCTGGCCCGTTCTGCGCTTCATCGAGGTCTGCGGCGGAAGTGCTCCGTATTATGATGTCCATGACCTGGACGAGACCCATTTCAAGAATGCGGCGAGCACAATCTGTAACCCATTCTATACAGCTGCTGCGCCAAGTACTGCATAGATTTTAATCCCGCTCTCAATGACGAAGAGAGAGACTAATTTTTTAAAAACATTCCAACCTCGTTATAACGAAAAGGTTTATAATGAATATAACGAAGGAATGACGATTCCCCTTGGAAGCTCGGTCAACAGTGGATATAACGAAGTAGTCGCCGGGCCCCTTCGACTTCGTCATAAATAGGTTCAACTGTACAGGACTTGCTAGCCACTAAATCGGCGAACGTGCAACAGATGGCGCCACTTCGAGTGCGCCTGTATGGTTGCTGCGTGAAAGCTACCCCACAACACTTGTACTAAATGCATGGGCGTAGATATCTACATCGCATCTTTCATCCATTCGTTGTACGCTTCTAAATGCCCGGCGCAGTATTGCTGCAGCAGTGCAACGGAGCCGGATGAAGTGCGAGGTTGGAAGGCTCGACTGTGCCGGCGAGGGCAGTTATAAATGGTCACACACAAAGGTGAGAAGGCGACCAAACGCATCGCTAAGTCCTAAGGAAACGCTGCGGCGTGTCAGGCTGCGAAAGCAGCCAGGGACTCCGAGCGCCCAGCACGAAATATGGAAACGGTAGGATGCAAGCACAAAGCGATGAGTGAATCTGGGTCTTTGTCCGGCTGGAATAGAAGCGGCCCCTCAAGCTGCGAAAGCGGCCAGGGAAACAAAGCTCGGAGAATAGAAGTGGGCGATGACGGCGTCACGTCCAGCAGTGAAGGCCGATACCCGAATGCGGCTACCATACGAGCAGTCCTAGAATGTTCTGCCTTCCCTGCGTTGCATTTCATATTTGCACCTATTTCGACGTCGAGATAGACTGCAAACTCTGTATCGCTATATATCTAGCTTAACGATCTCGAAGCTTGCGCAAGCACTGGCCCGTTTTGCTGCGGTGGCGGTCGTCACGACGATTCCCTTACACGCGCAAAAGGCGTTACCGCGTGCTTTCGAGTGGTGCTGGGACGCTGTTGTTGTCGTCGTTATACTCATACAATGGCGCATGCCCACACAGGGGGATCGGCCAAGAATTAGGGTGCACAGAGAGGTTTTCAGTAGAACTTTTTTCGTGAACGAAAATAAAGTGAATGCTGGGGAAGACAGCAGTAAACAAAAAGAAGAAATGCCGAAATTTAACGGGAAATGCTGGAACGTTCTTCCGAACTGTCCGGGGAAATTGAATCGTTTTCTTCTTTATCCACCAGACGGTCACCTTGAGGTATGTTAGCGCATATGCACTCCGGAAGTTGCCCGTGCGCGCAGTGGGACAAAACTACTGGCAGACAGGCAGGCAGGCAAACTTTAAAATCAGGGGAATATTTATTGAGGCTTGTGAATGGGGTCCTCATTCCAGGTGGAGCTCGAGCTGTCAGACGGACCTGTTTTATGAGGGTTTTTGGTCATCGATGCGATCGCTGGTCAGCATCGCCTCCCACCGCTCAAATGACGTGTACTGCGTCTGCAAGTGGTTCGATTTCGCCCCGCATCCAACGAAATGTGGAAGAGTGTTGGGCGGTCCTGGCACCATGGGCAAGTGTCACGGTCGCGTGGTCATGTGGTATAGTGTTGGGTGCAAGAGATGAAGTTTGTGGAGATGAGGGAAAATGTTCGTTTGGAGATGACGCCAGGAGATAGCCTCCTGCGTGTCTAATTTTTTGAGACTCATAGGTACCCAACCCCTCAATAAACTCCACCAGATTACGTAGAACCCTGGTCACGAGGGACTAGAGGGAAATGAAAGGGCGCACGCTTTAGTCCGCGAACCATTTAATTGCGCGGGGCCATCCAGCGCATTCCAATTCATCCCGATTCTCTCCACGTATACAAAGAACGCTTAGAGTTCCAGCGACTCCAGCGCCTGAAAATACCCTCCTCATCGTTGTAAGGATCAATAATACGGTGATTTTGGAAGGGCGTCTCATTTTGCCGCAAGGGGCGGGGCAAAATGCAAAATCTCTAAATTTTTAATTTCATTACATTTTGCTGTGTTTGTGTTCAGCTGGACTTTTAGTACTCGGTGAGCGTGATGCCACGACGGTAGCTGTATGCCACAACAGTCGACTGCCCTCAAGGCCTCAAGGCACTGTTTCGCTTCCTGAGAGCGATTGGTTGGAGGGACCAGCTGTGTGCCTATCGTCCCTTCTCTCTTTCCTTTCTAGTCCCCTCATCCCTCTTCCCCACTTTTTATAGCCAACCAAAACACCCTTGTTGTTGTTGTTGTTGTTGTTAGCCTTTGCAAAGATGGCACATACCCACACTGGGGGATCGGCCAAGAATCGGGAGGTAAAGGTTGCTATTCACCTGTACATAGTAAAGGCAAAAGAAAAGCACACGGGAGAGCAACACCGTGGGAGTCCACTACAAGGAGGGCAGGGAGTGAAAAAAGGTATGACTTTGGATTGAAGAGAAAGAGAGAAAATAGAAGAAGAGATTAATTCGAAATATAATAAAGCACAGAAAAGAAAATACTGTAAGCTTTAGGAAGGCAGTCGATGAGATTTCAGCAATAAATTTTGAACAGCGTCACAAACAGACCTGTGGCTGAACCCAAGCGCGGTGGCGCCAAATGATAGCAAGTGTGGGCTGCTGAAACTAAGGCCAAGATGCTGTAAGGGCACCTCCATCAATCTTATTCTCGAAAGGTGGAACGGCGACAATGGAGCCAACAATGATCGACAGATTCAGGCTCACAGCAAAATGCACAGAGGGGAGATAACGCCAACCCTGACCTGTGAAGATAGAAATTTAGAGGGGGTATACGGCAGCGCAACCTCGTCAGAGATACTTCTGGGTAACATCCCTGCCTTTCCTCTTCCTCTTTATCTCCCTCTCTCTCTATCTTTCTCTCTCTCTCTCTATGTCGCGTCTTGCCCCACTCTCCTCTACATCAGTCATTTCGCAAACCAGCTAAGCATTGAGCGCCGTACCGTCATGGGGTAAGCGTTCGCCATTCTTCGCATTTCGCCTGCATTAAAGTACGGCTACCGCGGTTAAAATTCGATCGCGACGCCTCAAGCTCGCTGCCAATCTCCGTGACCACGAGGTGTTTTTCAATCACCATCTTATTCCAACCACAACACCGTCCATTTCATAGAAGGCCCCTCATTCACCCATCGTTGTGGTAGAAGTCGCTCTTTGCGGTTGCGTGCATTTCCGCGCGCGTGGTTTTGCCGTCGCTCGCCGAAGAGCTGGCTACGCACGAGACAGATGTGCTGAGCTGCGCGCAGTCCCCCACTGCTGCTGCTGCTCGCGCCCTGCGAGGCAGCCTTAATTGCGGCGGCCTAATTGCCGAATCGTGACCGAGGGGCGCCTGTTCGCCAAAGTGCTGGTCGCCAAATCAGGAATGCGTGCCGAGAGGCCCGTGTCCGCCCCGTGTTCTCTTCGCTCGCTAGGAAAATATATTTTCGTCGAGACGCACCGTAAACCGATCCACCATGCCTGCTAAGGCTTGTTCCCGAAAGGAGCAGGGGACAGCAAAGTTGTGGTTCCCGCTTTAATTTTGACAGCGAGATCTGTCTTATAGAACATTTTAGCACTGGAGCAGCGTCGCCTCATCCGGTTTTGTCACGTGACGTAATGCGTGGCGTCACGTTTGTTCGACCAATCCACGTTTGCTGCAGGTCGACTCGTTAATACTTGCTTGTCGACACCCTAAGATGCGTTACGTTGGTTAGGTGAGAGAATATTCCTGCAGGGGCGGGAATGTGCAGTCACGTGACACAACGGTTATCCTCCGTTGACTCTCGGGCTGCTGCCTAGGGTAAAGGAACGCCAGCAATAGCAACAGCAGCGACAAACAGCTCTCACTGAGTTCTCCGTCTTGCCAAGGAAGGGTGAGCACCGTTATTTTGCATTTTTCGCGGTAAGCATGGCGCATAAGGCGCCTTAAACGCGATGCACCGTTCACCAATATGCATTGCATAACTCAGGTAAGGTCTGAGCAGCAGTTCCGATTTCTCTTAATCTGGCCACTGCACCATGCTATCAGGAGCCAAGTATTTTGTACAACGCGCTAGTGCGCAAGCACAGAAAGGTATGTTCCTGAACGCCACTTCACTTCCACGAAGTTTTAATTTAACGGAGGCAGCCTTAGCCCTTCTCCTTCACAATACCCCCCCCCCCCCACCCACCTTTCCACCGTAGCGCCTTCGGCGCATTCTTATGTGAAATAAACGTGGTTTCAATCAATCAACACATCATGATGTTGCCGGAGTCATGGCACGTTCTCGACGACAATAAATCTTGGTCGTCCGTGCCTTATATTAACCATAATTACGTTTCAAACATTGCCTGCCATTGATACCTGTCTTGCACGCCTTCTTGTACAAACACAAGGCCTTCAACAAGTTTCTTGGATCTTAAATTGTTCATGGACGAAGCCCACTTGCAGAAACTTGCTGACTGAAGACTCGGTGGTGAAGAGAGCTACGTTCGCTCGTCTTGTCCGAAGACACCATGTCTGGTGAAAGGGACATGCGTGCAGCCGCGTGAAGGCTAGTTGGATGCGATTACATGAAGGAGTACAGCTTGGCTAAACTACGGTACCTTGTAGGGAGGCCTTCATTCTGAGTTTCACTGCTCACGTGACCCTGCGATCGGTTGGTGTCCGTGCGTAATAATGCATGGCATGCGTGTAACAGAGCATGGAAGCACTCGACTGAAAATCATGTCAGTTCTCCGCTTGGCAAGAAGAAACGCTTGGATGTGGGGGGAAGGCAAACTTTCAGGCGTACTCCTCTGGTATCTTTCACTGCGGTGTGCTCCCTTATGAAAATGTTCTATAGACAGTTTATGGACTTCTTATGCCTCTATTGCCTTCCTACAGATATTTCTTTTCGTCTATTCACAGTCTATAGAACGTCTATAGATAAAAGTGTACTAAAAGTGTATGGTCGTAAATCTACAGATTGTCTATAGACTGCCTATGGCATTTTTATTGCCTATAGACTGTTCTCCGGGATTTCTCTATAGAAGGTCTATCTACTTTATAGACAGAAGTCTATGGAAAGTCTACAGAATGTCTAAAAAAATTTTGTAAGGGCTAATCAGGTGTATTAAAAGTAAGCCGCAGGTGTGGCAAATTCAGAAGTGGTTCATTGTAGCCGATTTATTTTTAAATAATCAGCACATTCGCCTAGAACTACTGCTACTACTTTCTCTTAAATAGCTGCACGTGACTTTGCACTCAATAATGTTCAAAAATTCCCGCAAACCGAAAATTCTCTATCTAAACGGCTTCTCTCAGTAACCATCTGCATTCTCGTCTCCGAGGCAACCATAAGAAAACGAGCACTTTGTATAGCTGTCCAATCTCAGTAATTCAAACCCGAATGAGGGAACAAGTGTGTTCCAATTGCGGAGTTCGACTCAAGGGAAGCTCAAGCGGCACCAAAACCGTCAGCTGAATAAACCGAAAGTTCGAATTAGCCGGTTTTATCTAAACGCGACGGCAATATAGTACGTACCCCAGAGAAAGTCCTCTATACTTCTAAGAACACCCCAAATTAAAGGGTAGCGACAGCTTCCCCTCCAGCCTCTATGGGTGCAACTACATCCACCCTTGAGCTGGATCACATGACGTCCCTACCATAAGCTGGACAAGTCCTTTTGTTCAGCAGATGAACGCTGCTATTTTTCATCATGGAATAATATGGCACCGATGCTGTTCACCCCAAATACAGAACGTCGCATACAGCTAATCATTGTCGTCATCAGCTTAACTATACGTCCACTGCACAAAGGCCTCTGGCATGAGCCTCCAACGAGGCAGGCCTTTGTCTCTGTCCTTCACCCAGTCCTGCGCCAACCCTGTCCCCACATACTTCCTAATCTCATCTAGCCACTAGACTCTGCCGCCTCCAACTGCGTTTACCTTCTATTAGAATCCACAACGCTACCGGAATGGCATCTTCGATACACTTGCACCAGAGTTGCCCGCGACCGGTGCGGGGCACAAGGGCCCACGGCAGTGGAGCCTTATGTGCACCGGTGCAATTTTTCTTGGATAAAAGAGCACACTGGTGTCCTGTTTTATCTTAGATAAACGGATGATCCCATGTAGCATCTTCGGAAATCGACACCGGTACGCACCGGTGTCGCTTTTCGAAGATGCTATATGGGATCATCCGTTATCAATGCGAAAGAATTTCTAG
Source organism: Amblyomma mixtum (assembly GCF_055824585.1). Lineage (NCBI taxonomy): Eukaryota > Metazoa > Arthropoda > Arachnida > Ixodida > Ixodidae > Amblyomma > Amblyomma mixtum. The sequence goes on from NC_143018.1 coordinate 20,006,552, forward strand.
GCTATGTCGACGGGGTCGTGCCACCAAAACGTGTCCGCAAAACGTGTCCGCAGCAGTTGTGGCGTTCTCAGAAGAGGTAGCACCAAACGAGTGGTTGTAATCGAAAGAGGATGATGTGAGAATGCTGCGCAAAAAAAAAATTATATCGACAGGATGCTTAGTTGATTAATTAGCACCAAAAATGTCGAAACAGCTCGGACGTCAATATAGTGAGTGCGCAGAAAAACAGCTGTGGACGGCAAAATAGTGGAAAAATAGGCAAAGGAGTGGAAATAAAGTTTGAAACGTATGTGATGAGTGATAATTAATCGATCAAAAAGTTTCAATTAATTAATTAATTATCAGCAAAAACCATTGGACGGTTGAATATGCTGGACGGGGATATAGGAAGTGTACGGGAAAGAAACCACGGCGCCAAATTTGAAAAACCAAAATGGTTGATTGAGATAAAAGGTATAATCAGAGTAAATAAATCGATATTTAATTAAAGCATCAGATAATTACGCTAATTAGGTAGTTAAATGAATTAACAAACAAAAAGAAAATTATAAAGAGAGGCGGCGAGTGCCGAGGAAGCGTCAATGCTTTCGCAGCCGCAGTGATCTATAATTTTTGGCTCTTCGCATCTACCGGTGCAAAATTAGTCTAAGCAAAATTTACCAGTCAAGCAGTAGAAGAAAGCGTCTTTGTCGGACGATCGCCTGCCAGCCTCTTATTTTCACTCCACTGCATTGATTCTTCGTAGATATAACACTACAACGCTCAAGGGCTACTACAGGCATGTATTAACGAATTTCGTGTGCGTGATTAGTGTGCCGATTTTATTTTTGTCTCGTTGCCAAAGTTGGGGTGCTTAATCTTACCTATGTCTTCTGCGCACGCTCATCGAAGCAGCACGACGGGCGATTTATGCTAATGAACTGGCCACGTTCGGCAGCGAAGAGTCAAGGTAATTAGCTGTCCATTGACTCGGGCGCCAATGGAGCGCCGCCTGTGGCTGAAGTCAATTCCGTTAGCCATCTTATCCTGTCTTGGGCGGAACGAATGACTTCCGGCTCTGCAGGCCGTGACTGGGCATAATTAGACGCTTACTGCCACTGCCGGAAAGTGCTGCGCCTGTGTTCTACGTCGGTAAAAACGTGCATTGCGACGGGCATCGCGAACTGGTGCAAGAAAGTCACGGAATCGAATTCATCCAGTCGGCCGCACACTGGAGCAAATTGGCAGCTGTCTTGACGTTGGTGTCCTTGGGCCGCCGCTGTGGCTCAGAGGTTATGGCTCTAGGCTGCTGACCAGAAAGACACGGGTTCAATCCCGGCCGCGGCGGCCGAATTCCGATGCAGGCGAAATTCTAGAAGCCCTGTACTGTGCGATGTAAATGCACGTTAAAGAACCACAGGTGGTCGAAATTTCCCGAGCCCTCCACTATGGCGTCCCTCATAACCTGAGTCGCTTTGGGACGTTAAACCACAATAAACCAAACTAAAGCCGAGGGTTCTAGCCGCCGGGGTGGCTCAGTGGTTATAGCGCTCGGCTGCTGACCCGAAAGACGCGGGCTCGATCCCGGCCGTGGCAGTCGAATTTCGATAGAGGCGAAATTCTAGAGGCCCATATGAAGAGGCCCATGGTCGAAATTACTGGAGCCCTCCACTACGGCGTCCCTCATAGCCTGAGTCGCTTTGGGATGTTAAAACCCCATAAATCATAAATCATTGTGTCCTTGGCTTCCGTTGACGAATCACAAATCATTCTTGTACGACCACCAGTGGCAACTCATACGTCCCCTGATAGGGAAAGAGGCTATGAAAAACGAAAGGCGCTGTAGGTTCCTCACTTCGAGTGGACACCTGAACTACGCTGAGAGGGCAAGGATGAAAGCGGTAGAAGGAGAGGTGAACAAGCAGCCCGACTAAAGGCCCCCAATGAACTGAACCCGCCTGCTTAGCGCCAACTGCGGCCTCTATATCGCTGCACAGTTCTAACAGACTGACGAGGAGCACTCCCCCACCCCCAAAAACTGCCTGGTCACGTGACAGAACCTTCATAAATGTGGCTGGCGCGCGTAGTCGCGATTTATGAACAAAAGCCTCTGTGAGCGCACACCCGAGTGTTCCCCGCGGATCAAAGCCGGAAGCACTCCTTCCCTGCGTACTCGAACGCGTGACCTATTCGACGGGCCCGTTCAAGTCGTGCCCACGGGCAAGGCCCGGTCGTAAGTCAAGCCGCAGAACTTGACTTACGAGCCTAAGCCGTCGATTTGTTGCGCTTCCACTAACGCAATGTCTGTGTTCGCGATGTGCCTGCCGTTTGAAGCTGCTGCATATCGGCAGGCACTGTGAAGCCAAGTCTGGTAGCACCTGTTGAAACACCCGGGGTCTATTTGATTGAAGCGCGCGTTAAGAGGGTCGACCAACAAATCCGGTTTTTCTAATCAACTTTTCAGTGGAGGCGAAGTTCTAGAGGCCCGTGTACTGTGCGATGTCAGTGCGCGTTAAGGAACCCAGGTGGTCGAAATTTGCGGAGCCCTTCACTACGGCGTCCCTCATAGCCTGAGTCGCTTTGGAACATCAAACCCCCATAAACCAAACCAAACCTAATCTTGTTTTGGTTTATTTCTTACAGCAGCTGTACTGCCTTATTTATTCGGTTATAGAGCAGCCGTGCATTGGTGTGACGTCAGCGCCTATGGACGTCCGAGCGGGCACCTGCGCCGCCCTTCAAGGTAACGCGAGAGCATGAGGTAGCGTAGGCGCGTCGGCACCGCGTCCAGTCCGGCCGTGAGGACGGTTACCACGGGCACGCCCGGACTAGATGAGACTTGGTTTAGGTTTGGTTTATTGGGGCTTTAAGGGCTCCGGAAGTGAAGGGCTCCGGAAATTTCGACTACCTGGAGTTCTTTAATGTATCGCACAGTACACGGGCATTTAGAATTTCGCCTCCACCGAAATTCGACCGCCGCGGCCGGGATCGAATCCGCGTCTTTCGGGTCGGCAGCCGAGAGCCATAACCACTGAGCCACCGCGGCGGCCAGATAACGAAGTGGGCTAGGTTTCCCATTCTGAGCAGTTTGACACCTTTGAAAGCATTTTTCATTTTTTTCAATTGTTTCAGTTAATTAACTGACAAATTACACACTATACGTTTTCTTAATTAGCACTTTTCAGTCTTGCGCATTTTGACACCTTTGAATCCACTTTTTCCAATTTTTTAATTTATTTAATTAATCGAGTAATTACAATTATTGCATCAGCTAGTCATCATCTATCACACACCAATCAATCATGAATCACTAGAACCACAAATTACAAAGATACTATATTTTTACGGAGCCCTCGATTATAGGCCGTCGATTCGAATCCCTGCCGCGAGCTAGGCTCCAACTTACTAGTAAGTTTATGCTGCACGAAACGCTGAAGCGTTTGACACCATCCGAGTATTCTGCAGCAAACGGTTGTCTTGATATGATTTTTTTTACACAGCCCCCGATTTTTTCCGACACGCGGTGCCGACTACGCCTACTGCTTTCTGGAACACCTCAGTCACACCAACTATGGCCACAAAACATTCCATTACATAAAACAGTTTCGCCAAGCCTATATACGCATACAAGATGCGGAACACGGGTCATACATCATCGGATCGAGGGGAACACCTCAAGGCGCGGTCCAGTCTCCCCTGCTCTTCAATTAGGCAATGCTTCGTCTTCCCTCCAAATTGTCTTTTCTGCCCGGGATACATCACGCTCTTTATGCGGATGATATTACAATCTGGGCCACGCAAGGTAACTTGGGCCACATGGAATCCTGCCTGCAAGCAGCGGCGACCCTAGTCGACGACTACGCGACCTACTGCGGACTCCAGTGCGTCCCAGCTAAATCATAATTTGTGCACGTAGGTCTCTCCCCCCGGGACACAACTCTTCGCATCAGTCTCCCCTCAGGAGTGATCCGGGAGGCCAAGGAGATCCGCGTCCTTGGCTTCTTCATACACCACCAACGCAGGGCCGACGCCACCCTGGCCAAAGTTCGCACGGTGGGGGACCAGGTGGGCCGCATGGTCCGCCGGGTCTCTAAAAAGCGGGGCGGATGCACTGCGGCTTGCCCATGCTTTCGTAACGAGTAGAATCCTCTACTCAACCCCCTACTTGCACCTGCACAAACACGATGACGACCAACTGGAGGTCATCCACCGGAAAGTCATCAAGTGGGCTCTCAACCTCCCAGTCGCCACGTCCAACCGGAAACTTCTGGCCTTGGGCGTGGTGAACACCTTCCGGGAGCTTCGAGAAGCCCACTCAATCAACCAATACACGCGTCTTGCCCAGACCACGTCCGGCCGCCGCCTCTTTGACCGGCTACACATCAAACACGACTACCACACTGAGGAAAGGGGTAGAGTGCCAGAATCCTGGAAGCGCGCCCTCCGGGTCCGACACCTCCCCCCCCCCCTCCCCCCAACATGTCCAGAGAAGACCACAGCGGTCGTCACCATGGGGCGCGCACGGAAGCGTTGGCGTGATACTATGGTCACCAACAACACATGTATTACGTGGACGGTGCCGGCCCACACCACGGGGGTTAGTACACGACCGCAGTCGTACACAGCACACAATTAACGGGCTCACTTTCAAAGCCTACAGCGCAACACACGCGGAGGATATTGTCATTGCTCTGGCTCTCACTAATCCCAAGTCGAAACACATCGTCACCGACTCGCGACTCGGAACTATGAGCAGAGATGGGCTATCCGCTTGCCTGGCGCGTACTGCAGTCTAGCTGCCGATACGAAGATCTAGCTCCACGTAACCTGATTTGGGCCCCCGGTCACCAGGGACTCCTGGGAAATTAACAGGTCGATCAGGCCGCCCGCGCACTCTCTCCCCGGGCTATGGAAGCCTACTCCCAATCAGACAATCTGACCGTTACATTCAAACACATCACCTATTACTACGAGGAGGAGCACCGGCGCTACCCGGCCTCTTGTAAGGGACTGGATCGTGCTGACGAGTTCCTCCTAACCAAAATTCTCACCAACACTGTACTGTGCCCGGCGGTGCTTAAGCATTTCAACACATCCTTTGATGGCGCGTGCCAGTTCTGTGGGGAGGTGGCTGACACCTTCCACATGATTTGGGCGTGTTAGTCAAACCCATCTATCCCCCCCAACCTCAACCCCACCAGAGAGAGGACTGGGAGGCGGCCCTGCTCGGCTGTCGAAGACCTCAAGACCCAAACGGCCTCGGTTCAACGGACGCGGGCGGCGTTGCTTGGCAATGGGGCCCCCGGTGTAGGGGCTCCACCTAGTATTGTGAAGGGAAAGAGCCAATAGGGCCTTACCCCTATCACGTCTCTGTAACAATTTAATATAGGATAAATGTTTTTCAACACCACCACGACCGAACGAGCTGTATATGCTGTCGCGTAAAACTGACAGCCGATTACGATAGCTCGTAAAGCGAAATTTTTTACGACCAGCAGGAGGCGTGTTGTTCTGCTAGCCACCCTACGGGATTTTCGCGGGGCAGCCACCTTCCAGGTGACGCTTTTCTCGGCTACATGGACAACCCGTTAAGCCGAAGACTAAGCCTACAATGCCGACAACTATAACGTGGAAGCCAGGAACGGGCGCATAAGAGCTCCGCTCTAGAAATAGTATTAGTTATTTTTCCTTCAGGACCAAGGCATCAGAAATGGGAGCTTGGGGTATAAAAAGCGTAAATACTGATACACAGCAAAAAAAAAATAATAATAAAAGCGGACGGTAGTTGCTGAATGTAACATATCCGCTAAGCTCAGAGGTTTGGAGTTCGGCTTGTGAACCCAAAGTCGGGGGCTCGATTTAGGCCGCGGCGGCCGTATTGCAATGGAGGCGAAATACAAAAATGACCGTCCAATTTAGTCTAAAGCCTTCCAACTACGGTGTCCCACATAGCCATGCGTTACTTCGGGATGTTAAACCCAGCAACAGCTTTCATGCGGTGGCATTAGGAAGGCCACGAAGAAGAAAACTGTGAAAGGGAGCGGCGCGCAGGAGGGGACTGCCGCTTGCTGGCAGTCCAATTAAAACGTGGAAAGATGAAGCGAACATACTGCTTCCACGAGCAGCACTGGCCCCCGCGTCTATACGAACGTGAGCGAATTCCTCCGCTGTGCGAACGCGTCATCTTTCTGCCCATGGGCCGTTGCATTGGCCTTCAGTTCTCCTCAGCGCAGCTGGCCGGTTCTTCCCGAGGACGCCGCACAAACAGTACCGGACGTGCATAGATTGCTTTGTACCCTGGAAGGGGGGAAGCCACGCTGTCGCGTGGAATAATCCGGTATATTCCCTTCAATACAGCTCCTCTCCCACAGCGCAGGTGTTGCTTTGAGATGCGAAACCACGCTATATCTTCAAGCCCTAACTGTCGACGACAGCGGCTGAAATGCAAATAAGTCGCTCGAATGCGCTGGACGGCAGGGCATGCAAATAGTCACAAATAGGTTTTGGAGGCGTCGACAAGTTTATCCGGAGCTGATCGACGCCTTCGTGTGGCTGAACTGCCGTTCCCTCGCGGCTGTGTATATACTGTACCTCTGTCACCCGTTTAAATTGCATCAGGGAGCCTTGACAGCTTCCACTCGATGATACCGCGACCCGTAACTATGTCTATAGGAAGGGAAAGTTTGGATCTCACCGCCACGCTGTCTACTTATTTGAACTATTCATACTTTAACGTTTTTTCAGTACCTTCTTCTCTGCGCCTGGCTCTGTATGGCACTTTAATATCCGGGCATAGCTTATCAGGTAGATCACTAAATTTTTTTATCAATCAGCTTTCGCTTCCGATGAGAGCGAACCACGAACTTCCCTGCTGCACCTCGTAACATCTGTTTATTTATTTATTCAGAGGTGTCCACCAACCGCCAAAGGCAGAGTGCAGTAGTGCACGCGGTGATGAGTACAAAAAAGGACAAATCAGCAAAAGAAAACAAGAGGAAACAAAAAACGACTGAGAAACCGTCAACAAGTGTTAGGCCTAATGAGCTCTGCAAGACCCTCTTTGAAGCGGCGAGTCGCGATGAAATACAGGGTCTGTTCTGAAAGTAGTAGGACTGTTTTTTTCCTGGGCGAACGGGCGGACGAGAGGTGGTCTGCGCATGCAGGATCGTTGAAGGGGGATATTGGGAATGCTGGGGAAAATCAGCAGTCGGCTCTCGGCCGTTGAAGAGAGGAGGTCGCTTGTACTGTGAACCCCTGTCGAAACGTCTCGTCACGCAGAATCATCGAGCGTTTACTGGATCAGCGATACGCGATCAAATTTTGAGTAAATCTTGGTAAAACGGGCAAAGAGACTCACAACATGATTAAGGAGGCCTACGGTGACGCTTCCATGGGTAGATCAGGTGTTTTTTGAGTGTCACAAGCTGTTCCGAGAAGGTAAGGAAAGAGTGGAGGAAGACGACCGCTCCAGACGCCCTTCGACCAGCAAGGCCAGCGAAAATGTGTAGCGAGTGAAACATTTACTTAACAGTGATCGTAGAATGAGTATCAGAATGATTGCTGATGACTTGAGCATTCCTCAAACCCAAGTTTTTGAGATTGAGACAGAAAATTTATCCATGAGGAAAGCGTGCGCGAAGTTGGTGCCAGGAGTGTTGTCAGAGGAGGAAAAGGCCAACCGGTAGGATCTTCTTCATCATGTGAATGAGGACCCCGATTTTTTGCCCAGCACAAGGCGGCAACGCTGCCTCAGCCCCCCTACAGCCTCGACTTGGCCCCGCCAGACTTTTTTCTATTCCCGAGAATAAAATCGACGCTCAAGGGTGAACATCACGGATCGGTAGAGGTGGTTCAACAGGCCGTGACGAGGGAGCTAAACAGCATTCCGGTCCAGGCGTTCCTGGAGGCGTACGAAAACGGTAAAACTCATTGGCAGCAGCAAGTAGGTTCGGAAGGGTGCTACCTTGAAAAATTGCAATCGTTTGTACTATTCTCTTGAAGAAATTTTGTTTTAAAAAATGAGTCCTACTACTTTCAGAACAGACCATGTATGTCCCGGTCGGTTATCATCACAGAGTTGTAAAGATTCAACATTCACACAATATATGGCTCAGGTTGCGCGGAGAGGCGTCAAAAACACGGGGTGATCGTAGAGTATGTCCAGTCACGTGCAACATAACCATCGTTGCTGGGTGCATATGCATATACTCAATGACTCCGTGAATGCGTTTGCAGTACAAGAAAAACAAGGTCCCGCGACTGCCGTGTTGTCTTCAGATCGCTTAGTCTCAGGGTGCGTAGGGCAGCACTGTCATCGCCCCTGGGGGTGGGTAAGTAGTTCCGACCATGACGTTCCCGGCTAACCGCGCGTTTTCGAGGAGCAGGGAGGAGCTGCGGCAGATTTTATTCCAGACAACGTACACGTACTCGAGAGTAAAAGGTTCCAGTGTACATGATTAGTGCGAAGAACATGATGATACTTTCTTCTGGAAAGCAGCCTCCGGTTACGACGACTACTACTACTGCCACTGTTACTACTACTACTGCTACTACTACTACTACTACTACTACTACTACTACTACTACTACTACTGCTACTACTACTACTACTACTACTACTACTGCTACTGCTACTACTACTACTACTACTACTACTACTACTAGTACTACTGCTACTACTACTAATACTACTTCTACTACAACTACTACTACTACTTCCACTACAACTACTACTGCTACTACTTCTACTACAACTACTACTACTACTTCTACTACAACAACTACTTCTACTACTTCTACTACAACTACTACTACTACTACAACTATTACTACTACTACTACAACTACTACTTCTACCACAACTACTACTTCTACTACAACTACTACTTCTACTACAACAACTACTACTACTACTACTACTTCAAATACAACTACAACTACAACTACAGCTACTGCTACTGCTACTGCTACTGCTACTACCACTACCACTACCACTACTACTTTTACTACTACTACAACGACGCGAAGCCCTGGGAATGGGCGCTTAACATCTGTCGGAGAACATTACCTCTTTCTCCCGATGCCTCAGAACACTCAGCCATCTAGTCCAAAGTTCGACTAAAGCTCGTTTGGAGAGGAAATGACACCATTATAAAGCCACACACTCGCCAAAAAGAAGATGGAGTAAAACAAAAATGGAGTAAAAAAATTGCTCCGTTTTTCTTCCTTCTGCTGAGTGCGTGGTTTTATAATGGACTCGGCCTTCTAGAGTCACCCGATGCATGTTTTAAGGGGATATAGAACTTTCTAGCGGCTAAATCGCTGACTTCTACATTTTTCATCCGCCTGTCAATAAAATGCTCGGATCCAGTAGTAGCCCAGAGCATTTTCTAGCGACTAAATCGTCCGTTTCTACAGTTCAGGGAGGGACTTCTGCGGCAGAGTGCAGTTACTTCTTGCCTGCGACATCTATGTCTTGGAAGGGCACAATAGCAGATAGAAGAACTTCAGTGAGAGCGGATCCTCATCTTTCGAGGAAGTCTGGCCGTCTCGCTCGATGGGTCAGTTCTTGTCCAATGATGCAAGCGGCGCAGGCGTGTAGTGTGGCATGCACCGCTATTGTACCCATGGCAACACGGGCACGTCAGTGGTCTCTGTGACCAATAGCCGTCAGAATCAGTGTTACTTAAACACTGTAAAGCAACAAGTTCCAAGACCATCGTCGTCGGCTTTAAAAAGCTACCACGAGGGGCCACTGGGCTTTATGATGATGATTAGGTAGATTTTGATGACCTTGCGAAAAGGCCAATCCTGGGAGAAGTTATTCGGCCTCATTACTTTACAGCTATCAAAGCTGACGACGAACACACCTGTCGACGATTATTATACCTAGTCTGGCGACCATGGAGTATCTGGACGGTGTTGAGAGGGCTGAACACTGAACGTGCTTGTGGACGGGTGATGCAACAAATCCCCCAGAGCAGGATGTCGTTGGGTTCGGAAGGATTCTTCGTGCTTAGAGACGGCAAAACAGTCTTCCGAAGAGAAAAGGTGCTGACAGTTTGTTCTGGTCACGCCTACACAGTTTTCTGGCTCGCAGAAAGTTGCACGCAAAGCAGTGCCCAAACATGGTGGGCGGAGTATGCAACCTGTTCTAATTGCCCTCACAGCATGCGTCCATATTTCGCCCGAACCAACCAGGGACAGAACCCGGTATATTGCGCTCAAAAGACGCGAGGACAGAAAAGAAAGCGAAACACATGAAAAGGATCGGTCCACGTAACGGCCGTGCCTGGGAGGACTAGGCGTGACGCAAAGATTGCGGCTCCGTCGGTTTACAGCTGCCGCCGATTCAGCGGGGCCCACACAGACACCGTCTAGTGAATGCTCGCCGTGAGAGAGCCGACGGGTTGCCAGAGACGAACAACCCATAAAGGCGACCCTTTTCTTTCTAAATGCTCGCACACGCGCGCACAGACTCACTCATACCTTCTGCACTGACTAGGGAAAGGGTGGGCAAAAATTAGAAGCGACCCGAGATACGACGGTCGCGCTGGAGTCGCTGCTAAAAGCGGACGCAGAGTAACGACAACCCGAGTGGATTCCGCCGTTTTCTGGCCCACTCTCGCCAGGGAAAGCTTTTCGACTGTGGAATGTTGTCTCGCTTGGCGTTCGTCCTACCCCACAGACAAATCGTAAGAAGTGGCTCTCACGTCGTGGGCCCAAGCAGTCGGCCTCACCTGGGGGCCACGCCGCCCCACTACGCCTCATTAATTTCAATTATGGCAGTAAAGTTTATTCACTCACTCACTCCTCTTACCCGCAGAGTCTGGGGGTAGGGAGGGGTATTGCAAGCTGCTGGCGGTACTACTGTTGCATAACACTTGCCGGCAGCCTCACCGAGTGACATTTTGTTCATTAAGGTCTGCGGCGATATGTGGTATAGCTTTGTAGTACAATATACTTCAGTACTCAGAAAAGGCCTCCAAGTGCCACCATCGCCATATTTAGTGTAATTATCGGTGGCTACGGCGAGCGTACCCCCTTCCTAAACAGAGAATTTTATCATAGGACGACACTGAGTCCCCAGTTCTGCACGAACAATGTATAAAAAATTTAGAGCGTCTTTCGGTACCACCACCCATACTGTCCCCTCCAAAGGTTTCCACCTATGAGGCTCCCGAGTTTCTCCTGACTGGGTTGCTGGCCTCCAGCAAATAATTTGGCTACTTGCCTAAAGCTGGCTTCCACGCATCAGAAGGGACCACTTCATTACGTCATGCCGCGGGCAGCCAATCAGGCGGCGCGTTTATGTGGGCACGCACGGAAACGAATTGCGCCTAGTCACCGCAGGTGCTGGCTGTGTCGAGCTTTTCGCGAGAGGCAAGCAGTAGAGCCGTTTAGAAGGAGAAGGAAGAGTGTAGAGGGAGGGAGGGAGGGGGGGGAGGCGAGGGTGCCGGATCACGACCGAAAATCGACGGCGAAGTTTGCGCCGCGCTCGGGCTGCGGCTGCTGCTGCAAACGCCGCTCGGTGAGGGAGCTAAAGGGCTTTCGCTCGGCGGCTGCGGCGACGACGAAACTGATGTGGCTGCAGGCGCCGCCGCTCACGCCCGCGTCGTCAGCGGAGGCAGCGCGGCAGCAGCGTAGCAGGGGGGTGCTGCCAATCCGCTCCCCCTCCTGCTGCCCGGCTTCCAGCGAGCTTTCGCCTCTTCTGCTCCTTGTTGTTGTTGTTGTCATTGCTGACTGCCACCGTCCATCCTTTGTCTTGAGGAGGATCCGAGCAGCAAGAGCATAAAGGCCCTTCGACAGCACCACACTCCAGTGTGGTGGTCAGCGCTCCGTTGCCCAGGTCGCCAAGGTGAGCTTTCAACAAGCTATACTCATTAGCACCACCATTGCGCTTGCAGTTGGTCCTTCATGGTCATCGGCTGATTTTGCTGCCATTGGTTTGCAGTGAACGACTAGGGACAATGTTCGAATGTTGGTCCAGATGTGTCCTTGCTTCAACCCAATTGGCATTGAAACTCCCCTGGAAGACGTCCTGTGGACGTTCAGGACATCTGTGGGACGTCCAAGGGAGTTTCAGTGCCCTTTGGGAAAGCCTCAGTTTGAGATAAGACAGCGGTTTTATGTCATTCCCATCGCATTTCGATTACTTTCGTCCTTCGTCAAAATCTTAAGGGTCACCACGCTCCCGCTGTCTCCGAGATCTGCCAATAGTCGTAGCGGACGATAAGAAATATGTAAAATTTAAGCCTTCTTTCCACTTTTTTAAGTTTTTTTTTTTCACTGGATTTTGTTTCACTAACATCACCGCCAACTGAATGATCCCGGAGATAAAGAGGTCTTCGTGAGGCCACAACCATTGACAAAGGACTGAAAGTAACGTGACTGGAATATAAGCATTGTATTGTCCCGGCCCTGATCTGTTCTATTTTATAAAAACTGATTCAATTAACAAATGACGCAGATAGAGATCATTAGAAGTGCAGCAAGCGTTCATTGTTGTCACTTGTAGACTGCTTGGAACCTGCTGAACCGCTACAAATCATTTCAGGAACTCCTGCGCGAATCAAATATCATGCCGGCCGCCATAAAGAGTGCAAAGCGTTGCTGTTGCAGTTAAAAGTTTGCTGTTGAGACATTCGCCTTATTGATAAATAGTGCATGTGCTTTCTGTATTATATTTGGGAAATACGCCGCCTTCTCAGTGATAAGATGCTGTTGTAACGATAGCTGCCTTCATAGAAATTGCGTGCCTCGAGGCTGGCGCATTTTCCACTGAGAAGCATTGATGAAATGTTTTTTTAAACTATATGAAATGCAAATGTCATTTTTCTTTTTGTTGTTGAAAGTGCCTAGGAACTGAATGTAGCGATGAAAATTGTCAAGTTTTTGAGACCCATTCTTAAGCAGCTACAAACAATAATGTTAAGGCGGAATTATGTATCTGCCCTTTCGCTTGGGATATATTCGTTTGGGTGGCTTTACGATGACCTTCATAGAAATTCAGCCAAGTGTGGTCGTTCTTTCTTCTCAGTTCCTTAACACAATTCCTTAAGAGGCCTTAGCTGTGTGTTCAAGCCAAGCAGCACCTTAACGACAACAGGGCGTCACTTTGAAATATGGGCGCTTCGGCGCAACGCTGTTAACTTGGCTCTCCAGTGATGCATCGGCGAACACAAGGAAAACACATGCTGCGTGCTTTACGTTGTTAAACCATCACAGGTCATCCGCTGAAGTGTTAGGCTCTGCTGCAACCGGTGCAGTGATTGGCATGTGCTGTACGAAATAGCGTGCCGTGCGCGCTTAGACACGCTACGAACCGAGGTACGTTTTAATGGCAATTTAGTTTCGTTTGAAGGCGCCTTGGTTTGGGACAAAGTGTTGTTTATGAAACCACACCTGTCACGAAGAACGTGATTTTGGTGTGTTTTTTATCTGGTCTGAAGTTGTCAACATGTTCCTTGTGTGGTCTCGAACGGCGTGGTGAATTTTAATGCGGAACGCACTAGTATTCTGCCCCTGTGAAGTTATGCAGTGAATACTAAAATATATGTTGTCACCGAGCACTTTTGGGCACGTGCCTTCGTGACAAGCAACAATTCTAACTCTGAGAGGACGCGCGACACTATAGAGAGAAATCAATTTTAAAAAATATTGTGCCCCAAATTATATTTTGGCTTTCTTGACCGAGACTGCATTCTCAGAACACTGCTTTGCCGCCATTCACCCGAACGCTTGCATTGAGGTCAGCTGAATTCACAACCCGGCGTGAACCTCACTCTTTATGCTGTAAAACGGACCATGCACGGCTAAAGAAGTTCACAGGGATATCATATTATATTATGTGTCGGCAATGTGATAGCACTAGAATTTGTTGACTCCTTCACTTAGAATTTTGCGTCACTCTTTTATGGCTGTTTGCGGTTCCCATACGTCTGCCTGCACACAACCAAACATCTCTTCGCGTCATCTAGCTGGTGGTTAGATGGTGCTTAGATACTTCCTTGAAGCAGTCTAGAGGTGACGACACGGACACAGTGGAGATACAGTCGAACTTCGTTATAACGAAACGGTTTATAACGAAATAATGGATATAACGAAGAAGTGACAATTCCCCTAGGAAGCTTGGCCGTCACGGGCTATAACGAAGCTACGGCTACAACGAAGTAATCGCCAAGCCCCTTCAAATTTGTTATAACGAGGTTCAACTGTATATCGAAACTTATAGTTCACTTATAGTCCGATGACGTCACTTCCTCCCGGCCAATGAATTGATTTTATGACCGACATCACATTTTTTCCCTGTGAGTTTCCTAATGTTCTCGCGTTAAAAAAGAAGGCTGCGGTGGATAATTTGTTTATTTTTCACTGCGGACAAAGCCGAGGGTTCTAGCCGCCGCGGTGGCTCAGTGGTTATGGTGCTCGGCTGCTGACCCGAAAGACGCGGGTTCGATCCCGGTCGCGGCAGTCGAATTTCGATGGAGGCGAAATTCTATAGAGGCCCGTGTATTGTGCGATGTCAGTGCACGTTAAAGAACCCCGGGTGGTCGAAACTTCCAGAGCCCTTCACTACGGCGTCCCTCATAGCCTGAGTCGCTTTGGGACGTTAAACCCCATAAACCAAACCAAAACCGAGGGTTCTCCTACGACCGGACGTGGGCATCCTCACAAGAGCTAGCCCTCATGAGGACGTCCCCACCCTCACGTCATGAGGGCTTCACTCAGTGAGGTGAGGGAGGGCACAGGTGTTGAAGAGAGAGTCAGGGAGGGTGAGGGTGTGTCTCAAAGTTCGTGCCTGCACTCGCCTTTCTTCAAGTATCCCGTCCGAGGCGCAGCCTATTCCAGAACACGCGGTGGCGACGACTGAAGGAAAACAAAGAACTTAATAGGCGGGTTGCACGATCCGCGCGGCCCATTCACAGTTCGAGTTGCGTACTAACTGAACACGAAACGAGAGAACGCGATCGAAGGCACTACGAAATAAGAGAAGCAGAGAATATATTTTAACATGCTACAGAGGAAAGCGCCGAGTTACCAAGCAGGAAGCCAGTTGCAACAGGGGAGCCATGCAAGTTCAGCCGAATGTATTGATGCCCATATATCGGTATTGAAAACCTTCCCAACCAAAGACACAAAGTGCAGAACTTTCCCAGGGTCCCCAGGGCTCCAACGAACGCGGCGCTTTTGCGGTGGAGAGGTGGCTGCAGTCAGGCTGAAGCGTTTTACAATACAGCCAGCGAGGATCCGTCGTCGTGTACCAAAAGCGACAAGGCCGAGAAAGAAAAGAAAGACGAAGAGGATGCATTCCACCTGAGGGCGGCTAGAAAACATGAATGGCCGAACGTTGTCGACGAAGCGGTGCACAACCTTCGGATACGTGTTGCAAGCTAAGCTGACCCTCCGAGCTCCGGGGCATCCTACTCTGCGCGCCTACCGCGCTCCCCCCAGACAGGTAGAGGGGGTCTGTGAAACGACCAGGCCACATCTGGACGCCTTACTGCGGTTACTGCCCACTCATTTGGGGTTTCGTCCCGCGTTTTTGTTGTTTTTGTTTTGTTTAGGTTTTGTTGTTGTGGTATCTAGTCGTCGCCCCTGTGCAGTTATGTCTTATTCTAGTGCATTCTATCGGCAGCCGGCAGAATTTCCTGGCTGAAATATCCCGGTACGCTCCTCTGACTGGCTACTTACGGCGTTGTGGAAATACTATTTCTGCTCTTTTCATGGCCCCGATTCTACCGACGCAGCTCTTTTTAGCCGCTGCCGAGAGAAGTACCAGACTGACCAGGCTCTTACCAGCGATCGGCTACAGCATGAACGCAGTCCTTGTGTTAATTCTTGCGGCCATTCTTGACAAACGAGAACTTCGTAGTGCTAAGCAATATCCATGCGGCTCGATATAGCCGAAAGCGGGTTCAGTGAACAACAGTTTGCACCTGTAGTACGACTCAGTACCGTCAGTACATGTCTGCAATACGGAAAAAAAAAAGATGGCAATGCGTTCACTTATGCATGGTCCTCCTGGCGAGGATCATCTCCTCCACTTACAAGCTGAGCAGCTACTGGGCAGCGTTCTGGCCGAATGCGGAGCGCCATGCCGACTGAATTAGTAGGCACGACTTTGACAGCCTCCAAATCTAACGTTCAGCCCCTACGAGGTCTTTTCCCCAGAACCTCGGGAAAACTGTACTTTACCACTCACCTTCGCACTCTGTGACGTGGGCGGAAGTTCGCTCCTGTCACATGCACCGTGCGGATGAGCTTGGCACTCTACGGTTCCGGCCCGCAACGCAATAGGCTTCCATGACGCCTCCACTACAATCCACAGCCGGGGTACAGCCCGTCAAGAAGCAGGACAGACTTGAAGGGTCACGCCAATTTCCGCTGAACGGGACGCTTCCGCCGCGCCCAGCTATACTTTCTGCTGTGGCACCCTCAGCTGACGTCTTCCCCCACGCTGGACACGATGCAGCCGCGCTGTCCCACCAGTAGCTATGGCAGCAGCGGTCGGCATGGTCAGGAGGAACCTGTTTTGCCAACCGTGCGAAAGTCGCTACTGACATCAGCGCCTCCGCATCTTCGTGACGTCGTGGCGTGAAGGAGGAGTATGCTTTCTGTCGCGGCACCCTCAAATGAGGCCTTCCCTGTTCTTCCGTACGTAGGAAAACGTCAGTTGCCGCGGCCACGTTGGGCATCCAGGGCCCCCGCTATAGGGCAGACCAACATGGGCAGCATTAGCCACCGTCGGCTGGGACATTGATCCCGCCGCCTACCATTCACATGTGGTCTTCTAATGACTCCGCCATGTATGTGGTACTGCACAGAGGCGTACAGTGTCCTTGTGTAGGAGTGCGTTCGTACGTTCAGCAGCCGTGCAAAGAGTGCCGCCGATTTCGAACTTCTAAACTTCGGCAAAATTACGGAGGGCACTTGAATCTACTTACGTCCTTTCAATGCGAAAGCATTGTTTTTATCTTTATTTTATTTTTACTATTACTATTCACTTTTCTGTTCCTTTATAATTATACACTTGATCATTAGCGTACAGTCGTAAGGCAACGCTTACACTAGGTTCGTCTTTGTTCCCCAAGAGGAAACCCGACGTAACAATGCTTGGAGCGAGCAGCCTGAATGGATGCCAACGTTGGGTGATCTGGCGTGACGCTCCTCCGAACTTTTCCGAGCTTCCTCTCATTGGCTGCAGCCTGCGCGACGCTCCTCCGAACTTTCTCTAGTTTCCTATTATTGGCTGCAGCATGCCTTCTTGTTCTCCTTTCATTGGCTACAGCTGGCGCGACGATGCTCCGAACTTTTCCGAGCTTCCTCCCATAGGCTGCAGCTGGCGCAACGCTGCTCCGAACTAACCCGAGATTACCCGACAAGAAAAGACAAGATTCTTGCTCGGGATTGGTAAGTCTGGAGTTGCGCTTTCGCACTAAAGTGAGGGCATCTGCCCACTTCTGCCTTCGACAGTAAGAAGCGGAAAACATATAGCTGCTTTGTTCTACTTCTCATGAATATAAGCGCCATGTGCGCCTAAAGTAATGCCTTCATAACTGTCTCCGAGCCTTGAAATCATGTTCTGTGGGCTGACAGTACATATGTAAAGTGCCGGACTGGCGGGTGACGCTTAGTGAGGTCTGGTGTTGTTGGCGAATTTTTCTCACGACAGTTTTTTTCTCTTAACGCCTCGTAATTGTGCCTGGCTCCTCTATCGCACTGATTCGTTACTTCACACGACAAATCACGAAATGTACTCTGCATAAAAAAAAAAGGAAAAAAGCAAAGCGGTGAGAGAGACTTGCTGAAACCTTAAAGGCTTTTGATTGCGTAGACAGGCTCAAGACGACTGTGCTAGTTAATACTACAGAAATTTTAGAAATTTTGTGAGACCTGGACATTTTTAATTTCTTTCATGAACTTACCTCCATGAGCAAGTGATAAGTATCAAGTTTATGACTAGATTCAATTTAATTATTAATATCTTTGTTTCGAGTCTCTCAGCACTCCACAGCCGCCTGACGAAGAAAGGTAGCTGCAAAACTGACATTTGCGGTGTGACTAACGCCCACACTAAAAGCTGCAGTATGTAGAATGACCGTGCATATAATGATCGAGTGACCACAGCGGTGGCCTAATGATTTGAACATTCGCCTCGTATGCGCGAGGTGCGTGGTTCGATTCCCACTGTCACCGGGTGCTCACCGGTTTTTCATATGCAAGCTCTCTATGCCTTGGTGCTAGGCTTATCTGGGGTGAAAGATGAGTCTGACCCAACCTCGTGCAGACCACGCGAGTTAGCAGTAGCGCCAACAGTCAAAACATCATCAAAAGGATGGCACCTGAGAACGGTACAAAAGGCCCGGAAAAAATCCATCACGCTAAAAAGCTATTTTTACTTCAAGGATCGCAATTCATACATTAAACCAAAGAATCCGTGCACTGGAACTTCGTTAAGTCGAAATTTGACTGTGCTGCGAAGTCCCCTGTACTGAGTTCTGCAGTACATCGCCTCCCTTCGAGGGCTAATCCCGACCCGTACTCACAGGAGTGTCGGCGAAGGCACCGTGACGCTCACCTTTTAGCGACAGGCTTTCCCGCGCCAGGCGGTTCAATTCCCCAGTGCCGCCGCCATGGTAAGAAATAGGAGCGAAGCGAAGTAAACAAAGAAAAGAAAAGAAAACGGATTAATGTGTGACGTCGTCGGCCGTTCCGTGCCTTTGTCCTGGCGTATGTCGCCGTGTGCCGGCGTCGCCTTTGTTTTGCTGACGAGCCGACATATGCGCTCTCTCCCTAAAACTCTCTCCACACAACGCCCTCCCCTTCGCAGCGGGCATAGCGCTGTTTAATTGCGTCTCCCTAAGAGCACTCTCGCGCGCGGATGATACCCTGTCCTCTCGGCGTGCAAGTTAAAAGCGGGGTCAGAGAACTTTTCATTTGGGATTGCCTGGCAGTAGTTGCGAAAACGGAGAGTGCTTTAAGCCGCTTTAAGAAAGGAAGTACGGCGGCCGTTGACTCCGAGGAAATGAGACGCATGTGTTCTTATGGCGCATGATCTTTCCGTGAGCTGAATAAAGCGATAAACTTCAAAAAGCAAAAAAAAAATTGTAGGTTATTCCGTGCTACGCTTGCACTACCCCACTGAAGGAATGCATGAATGCGTACTGCGTCATGTTTTGTTGTAAACAGCGCAATATGACACACGCGCATACAACGGGCACAGCGCTGACTAACAACTGAAGGATTTATTTCTGCGATGTCGAGTACAAAACAACAATGAAACCGGGTGCTCAGGACAAAGCAATGCAACGATTGTGCTTCCCCCAGAAGTGACAGTTCCTTGTCCAGCAGTGCAATTGAAGGGGTGCTTACACACGAATTGCCCGGCCTTCTGATCTCCAGAGCCTCGATTATTTTTCTGAAGATTAAAACGCTGGGGAAATCGTGTGTCAGCACTCCTTCAATTACACTGCTGGACAAGGAACTGTCACTTCTGGGGGAAGCACAATCATTGCATTGCTTTGGTTTTGTTGTTGTTTTTCTTGTCAGTGACGCCCTGAACCACTGTCACGTCATCTCTGCATCTATACTCAATGTCGCGAAAATAAATCCTTCCACTGTTAGTCAGCGCTGTGTTCGTTCTCATTCTTCGTGTTAGAGGTAACCTCAAGTTCGTTTAGATTGGTTCCAGACAAAAATACCAAAAAAACGGCATGCAGGTATCGCCGCCCCCGGCGGATTTCGCAACTAAAATGCATGCGTCGGCCCCAATTTCGGAGCGGAGATCTCAGAGGCTACGCTACAGCGCTACTCTTTTGAAATCGGCGTGAATCCGTCCTTTTCGGTAATGACGTCATGAGTTTTAATCGACGGGCCGGAAGTTATTTCAATCCGATTTAATCGGTGATAAATGCGTCTTTTGTTAGCGGTCTAACGTCAACGTAGCCAGAAAGAGCTTTAAAATAAATTTTTTGCTGCGAAGAATAACTGCTTAGAGCTGTCTTCAGAGTTCCATTTAAGAAATATAAAAACTCGGGGTGACTCATCTAGATAATTTTGCTCTTGCCAATTTGCGTTGGGATCCTGATAGCACGTGTCTCGGACTTCTTTCTTACGAACACTTTATTCTCAGAAGTTCAAACAAATTTGTAATGACTTTCTTCAGCCTTCGTCTTCGTCAGCCATGACAACCTTGGTCGGTGTAAATATACTTGGTTTATGGTTCATGGGGGTTTAACGTCCCAAAGCGACTAAGGCTATGAGAGACGCCGTAGTGGAGGGCTCCGGAAATTTCGACCACCTGGGGTTCTTTAACGTGCACCGACATCGCACAGAACACGGGCCTCGAGAATTTCTCCTCCAAAGAAATTCAACCGCTGCGGCCGGGATCGAACCCGCGTCTTTCGGGTCAGCAGCCGAGCACCATAACCACTGAGCCACCGGGGCGGCGTTGCTCTAAATATACAGTATCAGTGTGCGAGTCGCACTTTCCACGCTGACAACTCAAACGAGGCAAAAAATACGCCAAGGTGCTAGTAGCAGCCCTTTTGTCCTCGCCGCAGCATCCCTATTGTTGCTGGAAAGAATTGAAAGAATGCTGAATGAAGCATGATTGGATTGAAATGCGTTGACGGGATACACGAGAAATTTTGTTTGTCGCGAAACACTCGTTCCTGAAAACCGTCCCTGGTGTACAAATTCCAGACGGTGAATTTCATCGAACTGACGCTTTAGACTTCTCTGAGCGTTGTTCTTGTGCAAAGTTCTGACTAGGCGCTTGTCTCTTTGAAGTGTTCATTTTGTTTGCCTAATTCATTCCCTTCTCCAACGGGACAAGGTCCTTTTAGCTGCAAAGTGCGGATATTTGAGAGAAACAGATGTACGCATGACCGGCTCTTCTGAAACCAGCGTTGCCGCAGCTGTGTGTTATCTCGGCCAACGCTTCCTTTATTTTAAGGCAAGTCACATCGCGTTTGCTCAACATCGGCATTCCTTCGTTCGCTGCTCCTCGTTGACTGGTTGCGATATGGGGCCCATTGCAGGCACCGGTGGCCTTGGACTAGGTAAGCTGTGGCGGCACAGCCGTGAACCCGGTGAGATCCCTCAAATACTTAGCGTGGGTGTGAAGGTCGGCAGCTCGATACTCACGCGTCTATCGGCGAGTTTAGCTTTATTTTAGCTTTACCATCCTACCACCAGTGACGGATGTTGTTAGGATGCGATTTCTAGAGACTTCCGACCGATATTCTGCACGAATCTAGCGAATAACTTCGAGAGAGATTCTCCAAATAAATCACAGCCAAGTTCTGCAGACAGGAAAGAGAGGGCCGGAGAGACAGCCAACAAGAACAGTGACAGAAGTGAACGCTTCGAATCCGCATCGCGCGATTTTTGCATCAAAGCTGGATTCGGACATAGAGTAGGGTGCCAGTTTTCGAGTAGTATGTGATAAAACCTAGCAAGGTCGACACTGAGGCGTTTGCAGTGGTCTCTACGGCGGTCTATAGACCGCATGTACGCCTTGAGCATCATTCACTTTAGCAAATGCATGCCATCCTCTAGTACATAAAAAACATGTCGAAAAATTCGGAACCCGGTACATTCAGTCAGTCATGTGGTGCACTCTTAAAAACAAATTACTGCAAGGAGCGTGTGACCACAGGTCTGACGGTCTGGGCGCGGTGGGTCTTGTTTCGCGACGCACGAACTTGTAGATATTCTTAGCTGCACTCCTCGCCTGTCTACACATCATTTCATGAAAACTTTACTTCCAACGCAATTTTAGACTGATTCTTTTATTTTTATATTTGTTATCATACTACTCAACCATATGTTTCATTCATATTACTGCTTCTCCTTCCGTTGTTTGTTTTTTTTGTAGCATTCGTTGCAGTTTTCATTTCGTGTCATTGATAATTCAAACGGCTTAAAACTATTACAAAAAGGAGGCCACCTCTTTAGCCTTTCAGTCCGGGACCTCCTTCCGTATTGACAATTTTTGCATCTACGTACTTCTTATACAAAATTCGAAGGTATAAAAACACTGCTCGAGTGGTTATTTTTTTTCTATGTTCGTCTCCGGCAGTAATAGGACGTGATCTGAGGTGCATAAAAAGGGAGGCGAGTTGAAACAGAAATTTCGTTAATGGGCACATCTTGCGCACATCTGTTCTGTGTCGTCCCTGATTGTGTCCAAGTTCCTTCGTAAGCGCAACAATGCACGAGAATAACAACCACCAACTAGCCCAATTTGAAACTCTCCTAATCGTTAATGGGGTCACTCAAAACAGGTTTTGACACTGAGGACGCTCTTGTCACGAGTTAACGATCATATTGGCGAAATTTTCGCGCTCTGCTCATAGCGGGAAGGCCACAAATGCACGCAAAAGGCCGCACGAGCGTTCCGAAAGGCGGCGTCCAAGGACCTCGTCGGTCGATGCTAGAAGCATCGTATGGAGGTTACGACGCGGATTTATTCGCGAATCACGTTGCCATGAGCCGCGAAAAACTGTATACACGAGAGTTTTTCGGCGGGCAACACCGTCGCAGCCGTAAATGAAAGCTTGCCGCGTAGCGAGAAAGGAAAAGAAAAAAAAAATGAGTAGGAGCGGTGCTGTGACGTAGGACTATGACGCAGGCTCGTGTTTTCCCGAACAGCTGCACAGGCGTGAGGTGAAGCTCCGCGCTAACGGCACACACAGCTATAGCAGCAAGCAGAAAATCATCGGCCGAAGTACCTTTAGCATAGCAGTGAAGTTCCTCCATTCGGGGAATTTCCCCTTTTTCAAATAAGTTGAGGGGCAAGAAGAAAATTTACGGAAAGGGAATTTTTACGAAGTTTCAGGGAATAATAACTGTAATAGCACATCAGTGATTTGTCATTCGGTGAATTCCCCCTTCTTCAGAGAATTTGAGAGGCAAAACTTTGAGGGAACGAAATTTTCACGCAGTGTCAGGGAGTAATAAGAACTGAAACTCTCACTTTTTTTCCAAACTGATGGAGTTTTCAAGGTTCTGCAAGGGAACAAGGCCGCAAATGGGAAATTTCGGGTCTAATTGAGGGAATTTTCGGTTACTGCATGGAATGTTAGCGTAGCACGGCGTGTTCTCTTGAGTTGCCTTCAAATCATTCTTGCCCTGCAGAGTTCCTTAGTAGGCGTCTTAACTTTATATTACCAAGTCAATTAAAATAAAAGTTATGAACTGCTAGTGTTTTGTCGCGACTGGCCCTAAATCAAGGGGTAAATTTACTACTAAAGAGACAGTTTCTGTGCAAGGATGATTTTTGAACGCTGATAACTATAAAAGTGCGACCGCATACTCACCCCACAAAGGGGTAAATTTACTACTAAAGAGACAGTTTCTGTGCAAGGATGATTTTTGAACGCTGATAACTATAAAAGTGCGACCGCATACTCACCCCACAAATTAATTGCATTATTCAAAGTCACTGCATGACTTGGTAGTTGCATCACTTGGCGCGCACGTTATTTTAGGTTACTTTGCCGGGGACGTTATTTTTATGCAACGAGTTATCTTAAAACGTGTTTCTTGAACCTAGGATCGCTGATGTAAACATTTACTTTACTTTGATCCACAATTTGCGAAATGCGGCCTGCACAGTGCAATGAAGATTTTTAATTGCTGTGTGACGACCCCACATAATGCGCAGGTCCACACGGGACGGAGAGGCAAGAAGACACCGTATGGCTCAGTTTAAACGAAAATGATGTAATCAATAATTATACATTGTACATCAGAGGCTGGGGTGTCCGAGCTTACGTGGCGACGCCGTCATGGGGGCGATGGATGGTCTCCGGAGTTGCGATCCGTCGGTGGCTGGCAGAAGCTGCGCGCCGTCCTGCTTCGGCGCTGAAGGACCCTTTTCCGTGAACGATCTCGTCCTCTGCGTCCCTTTCGTCCGCACTCGCCAGCTATATCTGCCCCGCCGGCCACGCCCGATCTCCTGTCTTCCCGACTGGAATGTTTCTTTCTTCCTCCTTTCCACGGCGGCGCCCTGCGGCATCCCCGACATCCGTCGTTGGAATGTAGTTTGTCTCCCGCCGGCAGCTTTCTTCTCTTGTCCTTGTACGGCCAGGCATGCCTAATTGGGCTGGCTTTCCCTCCGGCCGGCGCCTTTGTACCATTGTACCCCTTCAGTGGCTTGGCGCCGCTGGGGGCTCCGTCTAGGCGGCGCCGCCGAACGCGGACCGTTTAAGGGGAGACAAGGGAGTAGGACGGTTGAGCACAAAGAAAATTCCGCCGAAGGTATGGGCCCTGGTATTTCACGCACGGAACGTCACACTCGCTCACCCTCCAGAAGAATGTTCTCAGGTATGGGCCCTGGTATTTCACGCACGGAACGTCACACTCGCTCACCCTCCAGAAGAATGTTCTCCGAACATTTGAGTCCAGGCAGCTCCCCTTCTTTTTCTGAATCGCCTCGCACATTCCGTCCGACAAAACACTTTTCGCTGCACACAACACCACTGCACTGCACCATATGCCGCAGCTGTCATAACTGGCGTCTCCAGGGGCAGCACTGATCTTCTTTCACAGA
This sequence comes from Amblyomma mixtum, assembly GCF_055824585.1. Classification (NCBI taxonomy): domain Eukaryota; kingdom Metazoa; phylum Arthropoda; class Arachnida; order Ixodida; family Ixodidae; genus Amblyomma; species Amblyomma mixtum. The sequence continues at coordinate 20,031,093 of NC_143018.1, forward strand.
CAAACATGAAACTCAGCACCCAAGCCTCTCCTTGCTAGTCCAAACTGGACGAAATAAATTTACCACAGTTACAAAGGAGCTCCCACTTCCAGCACAATCACGGCACAGACAAAAAAATATTTAGATAATGAAAGGAAGTCGGGCATGTTCTGCATCCTGTAAAAGTGTCACTTAATGGCAGAAAGGTTTAACTAGCAACTCCGATATTTTAACACATAAGCACATAGCAATGTTATGAGCTGCAGCATTACACAGTCTTAACCAGTCCCCAACTCCGCTCTGTTTACGCCATTAGTCCGACTTAGCTTTCCGATTTCGAAGCGGATATCGGCGTTCATGAGCCGTACCAAGTAATTCTGTGACCCCTTGTCTGCTTTGAGACTCGCGAGGGCTCGTGGCAGGAGCCTCTCTTGGCGTTATCTGCGCGGCAACCTCGCGCGCTCCTTCCTCCAGCAATGCATGAAGTAAATCCGGTGGCATTCCTGCCGTAACCTCTGGCGCTTGCCGAACAAATGCAGGAGAGGGCGTTTCTTGCGAACAATCTGCGCGCTCCGCTTCACTTCGGTCCCCATCAAAATCTGCGCTTTCCCCCTCCTCAGTCCGTGAATACTGAACCGGTGCCGACTTGAGGCGATTTGCGTGTATCCTTATCAAGCGGCGGTTCACGTCTCGGACCCTGAAGTTTACCGGAGAAAGCTTCTCGACAACCTCGCACGGTCCTCTCCACCTCGTCTGGAACTTACGAGCCAACCCAATCTGTCTTTGGCAGTTTTCGATGTACACGCTGTCCCCCACATCAAACGGCGCGTCTCTAGCACCGCGATCGTGTACCTCCTTCCTGCGCTTCGCCGCTTTCTTTAAGGCCTCCTTTGCGATGTCCCTCGCCACTTGCAAGCGCGATTCTAGCTCAACCTTATAGTCGTCCAGTGAAGCGTATGGGACACGACGGGGGCCCTCTGGCACTTCACTAGGCTGGTCCGGGTCTCGGCCGTAGAGAAGAAAGAATGGCGATTCGCCCGTGCTCTCGTGTGCTGCGGAATTGTAGGCAAACATTGCATACGGGAGCCACAAGTCCCAGTCCCGCTGGTCGCGCGAAACAAAATGCGACAGGAACCCGGCCACGGTTTGGTTCAGTCGCTCCACCGCGCCGTTGCAAGCCGGATGGTACGGTGTTGTCTGCTTCTTAGTGATCTTAAGCAGCTCGCAAACTCTCCTCATTAGCTGCGACACGAAGTTCGTTCCCCGATCTGTCAAGAGTTGCCTCGGAGATCCATGTCGGAGCACGATCTGTTCGACAAATGCTCTTGCAACCGTGTCTGCTTTCTGATCTGGGAGTGCTACCGCTTCCGCGTATTTTGAAAGGTGATCGACAAATACTAAAATGTACCTGTTTCCAGAAGTGGTCGTGGGCAACGGGCCCATTATATCCATACCTGTCCGCTCGAAGGGAGCCGAAACCTCAGGGAACGGCTGAATTGGTGCTGGCCTGCGTCCCTTGGGTGTTTTTCTTTCCAGACAGGAATGACACTTCGCACAGTAGTCTCTAACATCCTGTCGCATGCCACTCCAAAAGTACAAACGCTCGACGCGCCTGCGTGTCTTCGCTACGCCAAAATGACCGGCGCACGGCGCATCGTGGAACGCGCGAAGAACCCTTTCTGTCCACGACCGAGGTATGACGACTCTCTCCCAAGCGGTTTTCTCTGGTCTCCCTTTCCTGGTTGGCCTCGTGCGCCGACACAGGGTGCCGTCTTTGCCAATGAAATAACCTAGCTGTTCGGGGTGAGATGGTGCGCCCTCTAAGCTTTCGATTATTCGCTTCAGGTCAGGATCTTTGCACTGCTCTGTGCGTAATTCGGCGGGGTCGACTACGGGGACAAACTCATCTATAGCTGACACGGCAGCTGTACGGCTGAGCGCATCAGCATTCAGATGTGTCTTTCCTGACTTGTGCTCCACCTCAAAGCAGTATTCCTGCAGCTGTAGATTCCATCTAGCGAGTCGCGAGCTAGGGTCCCTGACACTCATCACCCATTTCAGAGGATGGCAGTCTGTGACTAGCTTGAATTGGCGGCCGTAAAGGTAGCATCTGAAGTGCTTTACTGCCCAGACAACGGCGAGGCACTCCCTTTCTGTAGCTCCGTACTTCTGCTCTGTGGGGCTCAGCTGTCGGCTAGCAAAAGCCACGGGATGTTCTTTGCCCTCGATAACCTGAGATAACACAGCACCAACTGCGAACTTTGACGCATCTGTGGCCAAAACGAAGGGCAAATTAAAATCCGGGTGGCGCAACAGCGGTGCACTCATTAGCTTCCTCTTCAGGGCCCCAAAAGCATCCTCCTCGTCTTTGCACCAGCGAAAGGCGACATTTTTGGCTGTTAAGGCAGTGAGCGGCTTAGCGAGCTTGGCGAACTCCTCTATGTGCCTTCGGTAGTAACCGATCAGGCCGAGAAACTGCCGGACCTGGCGGACACTAGTCGGGGATGAAAAATCCGAGACACACCTTAGTTTTTCGGGGTCCGGTCGCACGCCGTCAGCTGAAACAATGTGCCCGAGGTATTTCACCTCGTTTTTGAGGAATTGGCACTTAGAAGGCTTCAGCTTGAGACCAGCTCCTCTTAGTCGCACCAAAACCTGCTCAATATCGCGCAAGTGGTTCTCAAAACTGTCACTGTATATGATTATGTCATCCATATACACGAAGCACAGCTTCCCCAGAAGACCCGCCAGGATAACATCAGCGGTTCTCTGCCAGACAGCAGGGCTGTTGACCAGACCCATCGGCATTCTCTTCCATTCATAGTGCCCTGAGGGCGTGTTGAATGCCGTTTTCTCAGCATCTGCCGGATCCATTGCTATCTGCCAGAATCCCGCTGCCATGTCCACTACCGTGAAGTACCTGGCAGAGCCCAGCTGAGAAAGCGTCTCCTGTATATTGGGAATGGGGTATGGATCGATGCGAGTTACGGCATTTAGTTTGCGGTAGTCCACCACCAATCGATACGAGCCATCTGGCTTTTCCACCATTAGTGCCGGTGCTCCCCATGGTGACTTTGAGTGTTCGACAATGCCGCGATCAATAAGGTCCTGCACCTGCCGCTCCATCTCCTCACGTTGGGAGTAAGGAATCCTGTACGCACGTTGGTAAACGGGCGATGAAGTGCCGGTTTCTATCCTGTGCTTTATAACGCCACAGCAGCCCAAATCCAGGTTGGACGCGGCGAATACCTCTGAGTAGTCGTTCAGCAAACCAGCCAGAGCCTCCCTCTCCCTGGATTTTACGTGGGAAAGATCGAACAACGCATTTGGAGGAGCCGAAGGACTAGCATGCTCTACAGTTGCGAGTACCGTATCGGTGGGCTCATGTGTCTCTATCGCAGAGGTGAAGAAAGCCAATGTTTTGCTCCTGGGAAGGCTCAGTGGCTGCTGGCTACAGTTAACCACCCGTAGGGGCACTCTGTGGGCGTCATTAACAGTCACGAGGCACGCGGCTGCCTTCAGTCCATTACTAAGAGAGTCGACCGGTTCAAGCACTCCCACGGCGCCGCTCTCTACATCTGCAGGCACATAAGCGTACAAAATGTGCTCCGACCACGGAAGGACGACAGCCTCATCGACCAGCTTCACGGCAACCCGCGAATATACCTTCTCCAATGATCCCACTGTTTGACGGGTGTCAATATCGGTACTGCGAACCTCAGCCCTGCTCCTGTTCAAAAACGGAACTTTTGAGCCCCCCGCATTAACTTCTTCTTCAGAGAATGAGACTACTACCTTCCCTTTTCTCAAAAAATCCTGCCCTAATATACCTGACACTCCGTTTGGCAGAGACACTGAGTCCGGGCATACGTAGCAGGGGTGCTCCAATGCAATTCCGCCGAGAGTGAAGTGCAATCGGTAGAGCCCACTTATGCCAAGAGGATCCCCCGTTATGCCTACAAATTTGGTTGCCATACCACCAGACGCTTCCAACACCTCGCGGTCCCCTTTCCTTCGAAGCGTGTTAAAGCTGCTTTCCTTAAGCAAGGTCACCTTTGACCCCGTGTCTATCAACAATTCCATGCAACAACCATTTAACTTGCAACGCACAACAGGGCATGCCTCGTCGGCCACACAAACCACCACCACCTCATTACCTACTGCTCCCTCCCCACACTCATCAGGATGGGGAGGACAACCTAGTTTTTTGTCCCTGTATCTGGAGCCTCGCTATAGGCTTGCTTAGGGCGTGTCTCGCCTGCTTCTCTTTGTGGCTCCCCACGGCGCACGTTTGGGCAGAACCTTGCGATGTGTCCGCGACCCTGGCACGCGAAGCACGCGATTTCTTCGAAATCTCGCATACCGCGCCTGTAGCTTTGTGGCGGTCTCCGGTTTCCAGCGAATGGGCGCCGTTGAGCGCCCGCTTCAACCTGGCGTTCCACCTGCTGAGATAGCAGCTGCTCTAAGCGATCTAACCGCTCTGTCAAGAGAGCAACCTCAGGGTTGGGCACCGCTCTCTCTATGACGCGAACTCTCGCTGCGGCCGCCGTTAGCGCCTCATTTCGTTCCTCATCCAATGCGGCCGCCACGGCTTGGTCGAAATTGCTCGGCTTGCGCGAGAGCACGAACCGGCGCACGGGGTCTAGCAGACCAGCCACAAACAAAGCGGTCATTTCCTCTTTAAGTAGTTCCTCCGCGTATTTCTTCTTTAGCTGGTCTCCTTCCTCCTCCCTACTCAGCGTATCGCGCGCTAGGCGCTGAAGCCGCGACGCAAATGTTCGCACGTCCTCCCCTACCATCTGTCCGGCGTCACGGAACCTCTGTACCCGCACATGACGTGGTTCAGTGTCGAAATGCTCGAACGCGAGCTTCTTAAATTCCGCAAATGATTTTGTGGATTTTACTTTTTCGTCTCGCCAAGCAAAATCATGAGCAGCTCCTGCCATCTTACACCTCGCCATTCCTAGCATTTGAGCATCGGACCATCCTCCCATTTTCCCAATCTCTTCTAGCATGGAAAAGAAATCGCAGATTGGAAGCCCTGTCTTATCCCCCGCAAACGTCGGAATGACGCTTCCTAATGCCAACATGCTTGCTCCGAGCGACGGCTGTGGAGTGGGAGCTCCGTCAGTTACAGACATTTTTTTCCGCTCCAGCCCTCCGGTGCCTCAAGCCTCTCAAATGGGGGTCGAAGTCCCACAATCAGTCCCGTGATTCCCCTTTGATTACAATTTTGAAGTCATGAATGTCGCAGCATTCAGAGGACATTTGTTTTTGAGACCCCACTTCTGACACCAGTGTGACGACCCCACATAATGCGCAGGTCCACACGGGACGGAGAGGCAAGAAGACACCGTATGGCTCAGTTTAAACAAAAATGATGTAATCAATAATTATACATTGTACATCAGAGGCTGGGGTGTCCGAGCTTACGTGGCGACGCCGTCATGGGGGCGATGGATGGTCTCCGGAGTTGCGATCCGTCGGTGGCTGGCAGAAGCTGCGCGCCGTCCTGCTTCGGCGCTGAAGGACCCTTTTCCGTGAACGATCTCGTCCTCTGCGTCCCTTTCGTCCGCACTCGCCAGCTATATCTGCCCCGCCAGCCACGCCCGATCTCCTGTCTTCCCGACTGGAATGTTTCTTTCTTCCTCCTTTCCACGGCGGCGCCCTGCGGCATCCCCGACATCCGTCGTTGGAATGTAGTTTGTCTCCCGCCGGCAGCTTTCTTCTCTTGTCCTTGTACGGCCAGGCATGCCTAATTGGGCTGGCTTTCCCTCCGGCCGGCGCCTTTGTACCATTGTACCCCTTCAGTGGCTTGGCGCCGCTGGGGGCTCCGTCTAGGCGGCGCCGCCGAACGCGGACCGTTTAAGGGGAGACAAGGGAGTAGGACGGTTGAGCACAAAGAAAATTCCGCCGAAGGTATGGGCCCTGGTATTTCACGCACGGAACGTCACACTCGCTCACCCTCCAGAAGAATGTTCTCAGGTATGGGCCCTGGTATTTCACGCACGGAACGTCACAGCTGCGATTTTCGCCATCATCAACATCATCGGCAACCGAAACATCCTTATTACGTCCACTGGAGGCCAAGGGCTTCTGCTATTTAGCTTTAATTATCCCTATTCCATGCCAGCTGCAGCCAACCTGTCGAAAAAAATCCCTCCCCCCCCTCTCTCTCTCTTACCTGATAACTTGATTTTAAGCCGCCTCGGGGCTATGTCTTGCATCACTTCGATGGCATTCTCTTCCTCAAACAAGCTATTTGCTCAAACAAGCTATGCTCAAATATGACATAAGCCAACAGCCACAGACACCAAGAGGCACAGTGGATTTTTTTAAAATTTATTTATTTGATTTGTGGTGTTGATCAATTTAGAATATTACTGAATATGTTACCGCTTAAAGCTAATTGATGAGAAAAGCAGAAGAAAAAACAACCACATGCCGCCGGTGGGATCCGAACCCACGACCTCCGAATTACGCGTCCGATGCTCTACCTCTGAGCTGCGGCGACGGCTGTCAAATCTTCTGCTTTCGAGGGTATTTATGTTTACGAATAACCTAACCTTGAGAGTGTTCATCAGCGCCACCCACCCAGCGGCACGCCGCTTATGAACGTGGGTGGCGCTGATGCACACTCTCAAGGTTAGGTTACTTGTAAACATAAATACACCCGAAAGCAGAAGATTTGACAGCCGTCGCCGTAGCTCGGAGGTAGAGCACCGGACGCGTAATTCGGAGGTCGTGGGTTCGGATCCCACCGGCGGCATGTGGTTGTTTTTTCTTCTGCTTTTCTCATCAATTAGCTTTAAGTGATAACATATTCAGTAATATTCTAAATTGATCAACACCACAAAACAAATAAATAAATTTTAAAAATCCCCTGTGCCACTTGGTGTCTGTGGCTGTTGGCTTCTGTCATATTTATAACGAGCCTCTCATCCCCTTCCCTTGTTTGCTTATGCTCAAATAAGTTATTTGTAAACCACATTACATATACCCTTCTCATCTCCTCATTTTGATTTCCTTGGGATAAAAATTGACAGAAAATTTATAACACCGAAAAAAATTTCAACTTTCAAAGTGCAAGAGTAATGCTAACCCTACACAAAGGCAGACGCGCTAGTAGAAGTATTGGCGTGCATCATGAAGAAAATTACAGGATTGCAAGAGCGGAAATGCGAGAGCCTTTCCCTGTCCTCTCTTCCTCCCTCCATTTTTTTTTTCCTTTTTGTTTTCACTTTTGTTTTTTTTTTTTTGTTTTCACATCCCTGCGGCAACCCGCATTGGAGCAATGTGAAAGCAAAAAGGGCAACATACTATATCGATGCCATGGATATTCTGACGTCCAAGTGCTGTATCAGCGTCCATGGCTATTGCGACGTCTAAGTGTGTTTTTGGCGTTTAATTAATTAACTAATAACTCCACATCAACCAGATTTGGAAGTTAGCGAAATTTTTCACCCGCTACCGAATGCAATGAAACTTTTTTTCATATGTCTTTATATAACGACATGGACGTGTGGACAAAATTTGCGAACACTTTTTGATGACGCGTACACAGCCATATAATGCTCTCGCATTAAAAAAAAAATGGTACAGGTTATCCCATAGGCCGGAGCTGGAGGCATCTGCAGTAACATATACACAAAGTGCACTGTAAGTGTTTTAAAACTACAGCGTTAAAACTACAGCGTTAAAACTACGCTAAAATGCGTTAAAGCTACAGCGAAACTTGGATTCCATCCAGTCCTGGTGCTCAAAATGGCAAATGTCCTTGAACGCCACAAAATGCCAATTTGTCTCTTTCACTCGAAAGCGTTCCCCATTACAAACAAATTACTCACTGCATAATGTTCCCTTGCAAAAAGTACTTGAATATAAGTACCTCGGCGTTTATTTTTCATCTAACCTAACATGGACGAGGCAAGTTGAGTACACTACATCCAAAGCTTGCAGAATGCTTAATTTCTTAAAACGAAATTTCAACAAAGCACCGTCTAATGTCAAACAACTCCTGTATTCCACTTACATCCGACCAATTCTTGAATATGCCTGCCCTGTATGGGACCCTCAGTTTGCTTACTTATGTGATATGCTCGAGCGCGTCCAAAATAATGCTGCGAGATTTGTGTCCAATAATTACAGCTTCTCAACTAGTGTCACGTCTCTTAAAAACCACCTTGGCTGGGGATCTTTAACTAACCGTAGGAAACATTTGAGATTACAAATCATGCATGGCATCTATTTTGGAAAGCTGGGCATTGACAAAGACCGGTATCTGCTTCAACTTCACTTTTTTTCTAGACGAGTTGATCATCAGTGGAAGATCCGAGAGATTAAATGTCGCACAGATGTTTACAAAACCTCGTTCTTTCCACGGATGATCAATGAGTGGAACAGGCTACCAGCCGGCGTCACTGAGTGCTGCACGGAAGGTCAATTCCGCGCATTCTTATCTGATGTGTGACGTGGCGCGCAGTTGTCTTCAGCGTGTCTTTTTCATTTCATTAGTGTCATTTTATTTGTGGAGCGTGGTTGTCTTCCTTCAGTGCATGCTTTTCCTCATCTATTAGTTGTGTGATTGTATTTCTGTTATCATGTGTACTTTCGTCAAATGAGCAGAAGTTATTGTGTCCCCCCCCCCCTGCAATAATGCCCTCGGGCGCTGCAGGTATCTGTAATAAATAAATAAATAAATAAATAAATAAATAAATAAATAAATAAATAAATAAATAAATAAATAAAAGTTCCCAACCTCCCCTGTCACCTCCTGTTCGCCCATTCAGTTTATCGCTATAGAAAACCTAATCGTCTACCTAATCATCTGGTCAGCGTATTGTCTACCTTTTAGGACTAAGCTTCCTGTCATAAATCAGTGTTTTGACGAATCCCTACCCGCTTCGTACAAGCCACCGTTGGTTCACAGGCGGCATTTCTCTCGCCAGGGACGACACACGTGGCAAGAATATAAATTTTCGCATCCTTGTCATTTTTGCGGCCATGTCGCATTCAACAAAACATTTAAATTAGTATTGTCTTGCAGGCAGTTCGCCGAGGCATACATCTTCCGAATCAGAGTCGTGTATGAATACTGACAGGCCCCTTTGTTGCGTGGTGGTTTTCAGAGCATCACTTTATTACCGCCGCTGCTCAGACATGCGAAAGCATGCCCCCGACGTGCTCGGGCGTGATCTAGGGCGGCATTTATCTCCCGCGTCTTGTTCGGATCTTCCTCCTCTGAGAATCGTGAACCAGTTGGCGCATAATTTACGGTTGCTGGTAATTTGAACTGTCAGCTAGCTACGGAGCTCGCGACTTCGTATCTGCTTCGGGCGCAGCGAAGGGAAAATAAGCGAAACGGGACGCGCTCTTCTTCTCCTACGAACTACTACACGTTTGCCATCGGCATGGCTGATAACCTTGCGTGTGATATCTGCAGATACGAAGAGACCTTAGAACACATTCTTCGTGCACGTCTCGCATACAGTGACGAAAGGCAATCTATGCCGTGCGTTGGAGCGTCTTCCGGCCTACACGATGGGCTGTGACTTTACCGGGCGCTTTTCGCGCGCTGACTTCATTTCCTGTTGACCCCTTTTCTCCTTCACATTTGTATCCCCTCACCTCTTTCCCCCAGTGCAGGGATAGACGTTCCACACCCCCGGATTCTTTTCTGCTGAGCTGGCCTTTTTATTTTCACAGTTTTGCATGTCAGCCGCTTAATCCTCTTTAGTAGCCATCATGCCCGGACAAGATGAACCCTCTCCACCCTAACACCCTTCCTACTTCACGCCCTTCTCCCCCTCACAGCGCCTTCCTCCTCGGAGGGGTGACCCTATTTAAACACCGCCAATGATGAACTCTTTGCACAGGCGAAGGCCAGTCCTTTTGTCGAAACTTTGGCAAGCACCTTGCGGCTTTCCCCTGCCTTGTTCACTCTGTGTCAAGAAACCATCTGCCTACCCTCTCCCTACCATGGACTGGCTAACCTATGACTAGTATGACGAACTCGAAATCTGCTCTTTAAAAAGTTAGAGTGTGACTCTCTCAGTGAAAGGTTGTGGCTCAGTTTGCTGCACTTGGTGCAGTAATTGCAAAGCAGGTGATTTGCAAGGCGTTTTCAGTGGGCATTTTTCCATCTTGGCGTCCTTGGAAACGAGGCGGCTGACAGTCTCGCCCCTGAAGCGAAGTCTGGCGAACCATCACGACACGTCTCTCAAGGTATCACGCTATTCTTCAAGGAGACGTGAATAAGCCGTGTTAAAGATCTGTGGTGTCCGCCCAATCAGCCTTGTCTGACCAAGGGGCTGAATACGGCTGCAGCCACTGCATTGCATTCGCATGGTTTCTGCACGAACTTCAGCGCGGATTTCCAGGACAGGATCGACATCGTCTCTGTTGTGTTCCCCGTGTGGTGTTTGCAGTGATTCATGCCATTTTTATTAGGACTAAGGCTTCCCGCCTTCTTCTGGAATTCTTTTCGGACGTCGAACTGACCGTCACTTGATGACAGTGGCAGTTGGAGTCTGTTGTAGGTGCTTATTTCCTTAGTGACGGACAACTGCTATATGTCACAGAACTGTACTACAAGCTATCAGATTTAATTATTATTTAATGCGTCCATCGTTAGGTGTAGAGACTGCGGGCAAAACAACGCAAGGCTAGTCTCATCTGTAGCTAACAACGACCTCAGCCTCTTCTCCGGCCCTCCTCTCCGTCTCTGCAAGCTCGGTGGTTTGCGGAGCGACTGCTGCGGTTTTTGCGGCTTCAGCCGCTGTCAACGAAGACGAGAAAAGGTACGACAAAAGCTTGTCCTTAAATTCATTCTGCGGAAGACGAGAACGTAACTGCAAACTCCTCTTTTCCCCCACAAGGGTGACAGTTCCAGCCAGTGAAAAGTTGCCCCAGCAAACTCCTTCAATACTTTTCAGTGGTCACGAAGCTTCCGTGTAACACTATGGGGGAGCTCCTTACGCTGCCAGGGGTGACCTCAGCGCTTTGCTTACGGTCACGAAGGGGCCGTTGGTTCGACTTCGAACGCAGCCGCCAATGGTATAGTGATGTGGCGCACTGACATCGTGTCAGACTGACGCGTAACCTCAGCAGTTCATTCTGTAACGTGTGGGTGGAATGCCCTCAATAACCGTGTAGATGGAAGCCGAAGATCTGATGTGTACCGCGTTGCTGCGTCTGTTGTAGAGAACAGATGAAAAGGTGTCGTCGTTCGTGTAGACGAGTGAATGCGAACTGCGCGGAGCGCTGAAATGGACGACGGGAAAGCGAGGCATTTTATTTCGGCTTGCCTAGCGTCTGCATCTACAAAAACACTTTAACTCGATAGCGGGTAAAATAACGCAAGGCTTGTCCAACCTGTAGCTAACAACAACCCCAACCTCTTCTCCGGCGTTGTGAGGGAAAAATCATGAACGTGGCTCTGTTAGGTGGTGCCCTGAGAGCAACCCAGGAGGCAGGTGGGTCTTGCGACGTCATCACAACCTGCCCACCGGATAATGAGTAAACTGCCCAGCACGGCAGGTGGCAGTTGAATTAATGACTGGTCGCTCGGGAAGAGTAACCTGTACCGCACTAGGCCCACCGTTGGGAGCACTAGCAGTCGCAGGGCAGTGCCGCATCGCTTAACCGCTGCGCCACATAGCCAGGAGGGGTATGGCCGGTGACTCACAGGAGTCTATGAATGTAAAGTAGAGAATGACCTTCTGCATACATGGGAATTAACCCACTACGCTATCACGTCGTACCCTTAGAGTGGAGCGTAAGTGTCCCCTGCAAGTTTTTGATGCGTGTAATATGATTCGTGTCATCCAAGTTTCAGGCACATCGCATCGCGAGTCAGCGAAGCTCCCCGCCCCCGCATGGGACGCGGGACGCACGACACCTGTACCGGTTGCATATTCGAAGGCCCTCAGGAGTGTTTGCCAAAGTCGAAACTGACGCCTAGGTCTTTGATGCAGCAAGAATTTCCAAAAACCTTGTCGAGAGCCGTCAGCTGATCACGATGCAGACAGAAAATTGTGCTGATCCCGAGCTCGAGCCTCTCCAACACAGGTGACCTAAATTACGGCAAGTTGAACGGCAGCAGCATGCGGTTGCGCGCTTCGTTAAACGCTCTCTCATTCGTTTATTAGGATTGCGCCCTTGACATGCAAGCTGTATTTGGTTGGGATCTGTTTTATTCTGTTCCGAAGGTGCACGGGAGAGCACAAACACGGATATTAGCGTGGCGGGCCGAACGGAGAGGTTATATGTTATGCCTTGGCACCGCAGAAAGTGAAAACACAGCTCTGTTGAGTAAATAGACACTTCACCACTGCCAAACTGAACTCTCCTGAAAATCAGTGCGAGAAAGCAAACTAGGGAAAACTGCAGGCTTATCGCCGTCTATGCCGCGCCCTGAAGGAGTGACAATATTGGAAATGTATAGACAAATGCCGGTCCCACAAAGGACCACAGTGAAACCATCCATTAGCAATATTGGGCCCATTACCTGTGCTGCTTGGGTTTTAGCCTCCAGACGTGGAAAAGTTGCTCGAAACTCATTCACACAGGACATGAGATGATCGCAACTGCAGGACCTTGTCTGAAGAACTACACCAACCAACCCGACAACATTCACTACTTTTAGTCTGTTCGTCCCATGTTTGTAACTCCAACTAAAATCAAAATCTTTCATTCCCAGGACGTCATCGGAGTGGAACCACCTACCTGCAGCCTTACTTACTACTAACAACATTGAAGAATTTAAAAAACGGTTGCGGGATCATTTTGTCGTAGATTAGATAAAATGGTCATTTTATTTATTTTCACGTTGCTATCCAGCGATTTCGCCAATTTTAAACATGCATTTTCTTTATTTTTGCCGCTTACTGTTGCTAACTGTGTTGTCATTGCTTTGTATTATAGCTTGTGTTATGAGTATTTCTAATGACCTTATGCCTTAACACTACTTTGTATACTTTTGCTTCTCAAACCTAAAGTTTTTTCGCGCTTCATACTTTTTTGCAATATTGTTTACTTGTATTCTCTTCACTTCGAAGTCTTGTGTAATGATGCTGCTAAATACGCGCGTTAGCTATTGTTTTAAATAACCCGTTGTGTATATATTCTGTACGAGTTTGTAACCGCTCACTGCCTTCTCTAATGCCCTCCAAGGGCCATGAAGGAACCTGAAATAAATAAATAAATAAATAAATAAATAAATAAATAAATAAATAAATAAATAAATAAATAAATAAATAAATAAATAAATAAATAAATAAATAAATAAATTAGCTGCCAACATTCACATTCAGATACCCGTGCAGTGCCGCGGGTGCTTCGCTCCTGCGATAAACAGGGCTCCGAATCTTGGTGGCAAACGTCTACCTTCCTACGTTCCCCGAGGCGTCTCAGCCAGATTCTGCTTAACTTATACTCTCGAACGAACAAAGTTTATAGATAAGCACCGTGTGAAGTAGTGGCCGCTGCGCGTCCGAGCCGTATCGAGTTATGCCGGATGGTTACACACACTGGTTGCGTATAGGGTCGTTGTCTTGTATGGCCATGACACACATTTCCAGTGTCTCCTTCCTGGCTGTATAACATAACTCTGCTGCCGTTTTCGATTCCAGTGCTTCTCATTCCAAAAATGCTACAAAAGGAAGAGTGGCAGAAGGGTCGCCGCCTTTAGCATGGGCGCTGCAGCCTTTTACGGAATGTGGGGTTGCGTGCTGTATGCAAGCACACTCATATCATCATGTCAATTTTCACTCTCTTACTGATACAAAAGAGCAGCTAGAAATCTTTTCAGCAGCCCATAGATAGCGGCACTGACACATCAGACCAAATAGCCGCCGCGGTGGCTCAGCGGTCATGGTGCTCGGCTGCTGACCCAAAAGACGCGGGTTCGATCCCGGCCGCGGCGGCTGGAATTTCTTTGGAGGAGAAATTCTAGAGGCCCGTGTACTGTGCGATGTCAGTGCACGTTAAAGAACCCCAGGTGGTCGAAATTTCCGGAGCCCTCCACTACGGCGTCTCTCATAGCCTTAGTCGCTTTGGGACGTTAAACCCTATAAACCAACATCAGACCAAATAAATAAATAAATAAGACCATAAATAAAAGTAATAAATAAATGAAGACTCTTACTGCCACTCCAAGACTCTCTCAAAGCCATTCTTCCCGCAAACGTCACAATGAATTGTGCCTACGTGATTTGCCTACAATCACGTACACAATAAACGCCCCAGAAACATTCAGCAATGCCTAATAGCGTGCTTTAGAGCAGCAGCCTATGACCATAGCCACATGCAGGGATGGAGACTCTTGGAAGGCAGGGGAAGGGGAAGGCTTTAAAAGGGGTTTGCATTAGGGAGTGAGGGAGTTGTTAACGAGCTCCTGTATAACGAAGCAGTCGATGGTTCTCTTAAGAGGCTACACGTAATGGGCTGACGGCGCTTGAGAAAAAAACATCAATTTTATTATTTTTTTACTACAAAAGCTATTAGTGGTACTAAAAAACAATTCAACTCCCTCGCCTCGGCCTTCTCAGCGTCTATGCTTGGCGTGTCCATCGAGAACTAAGAGCGATATAGTTACTGCCGCGTATTTCCTTCCTTGAGAGCCTCCTCTCCGGTCTATTAACGAGGTTGTGGTGGTGATGGTGTTATCAAACGAGGATTCACACCACTGCCTACCAAATCGCTGATTCGGTTTATCACGCGAACTATTCACCAGGATAGCTAAGCGGGCGAGTTGGTGATACATTATGCAAGAAAGCGCGAACAACAAAAGAATACGCTTGTTCCTGTGTATTCTTCTGTTCGTCGCCGTTTGTTCGCGCTGTTTTTTTTCACAACTATTCACGTTACGTTGTATCACAGGACCATGGAATCCGATCCATGCCCGCCGTTGATGCACATGGAAAAAAAAAGACGTCTTTATCTTACCGGGGAACAAACTCCGATTTGGATGGAAAACGGTTCGCAGTCTGACAACTGATGCGTCTTATCTGCATTTGTTTTCAGAGCAAAGACATGATTATGTGCACAAATATTTCACATACGACAAAAAATGGTTTAGGTTAGTTCGGGTTTAACGTCCCAAAGCGACTCAGGCTATGAGGGACGCCGTAGTGAAGGGCTCCGGAAATTTCGACCGCTTGGGGTTCTTTACCGTGCACTGACATCACACAGCACACGGGCCTCTAGAATTTCGCCTCCATCGAAATTCACCATCGAAATCGACAAAAAATGATTCGCGTACTATCCGACAGAACAAGTGGGGCGCGCATACTACAGTTGGCAGTGGTGTTTCTTGCAACCCTGTCACCAGAGCTCGTCTGTCCTGTCGTTTGCCATCCATCCGTCGTGTGAATGCTTGTAGCAGGCGGAAGTTGCCCTGACATCGAGTGGCTTCACTAGCTTGTCAACAGTGGGAATACCCCGGTACCCGCTCCACGCACCACACCACGCAATCGCACAGCTGGACAGGACGGGAGGTTGCGCATCACCGCTGTCGAGCACGCGCGCGAAGCGCGGCGGGCGTCCGCCTATGCGCGCCTGCTCAGGCGCGGCGCAGCTGCGGCTTTTACGCCGTCGACGAACAAATCAATGTCCGAGGGGTGCGCTTTCGGCCGATGTAACCGGCGCGCTGCACGCTCTATTCATTACGGGCGAGGAAGCTTGTCGTCGAGTGTGGTAGAGATTTTCAATTTTTTTTTGTTCTGTTAGAAAGCGAATGATTGACAAGACAGCAGCTGTTATTCGCCCCTTGCCCGTATTGTGTAAGAGTATCCCCAGTAGAGCGTCTACTGCAGAGCGTCCAGTCCAAAGTGTGTAGAGCGATATATCCACCCCAGCCAAACTTTATTTGTACCAGAACGCATCCACACCTCAGTGCCCAAACTGTCCACACACATATGCAGACATAGAACACTGCCTTACACAGTGCCACGTAGCCTTCCAGTCCCCCGCCTATCCTCCTCCCCCCCCCCCCCCCCCCCCCCCCACCGTGGCCCATCTGGCTTGCCTCCCGGGACCTGAATCTGCAACGCGCCCTCGTCACCTTGGTCCAGGACCTATAGAACGCCTAACATAAAGGCTGTTAATAAGAAGTGTCACACCACCACCACCACCCTAGGGCTTCCACTGGAAAGCATCTGCTGCGGCAGACAGGCAGGCAAACTCTCGGCTTTCAGGCAGGCTTTCGCCTTAAAATTTCAGCTCAGCAACGTTATGCTTTAGATTTCCTTTCCAGTTTACTTGCCGCTCCCGGCTGTTGAACTCATGACCCCGTTCTCATCCCTTTAACGATGTGGCACAAGGCTCTCTCTCTCTCTCACACACACACAGACACACACACACACACACGTACGCACGCACACACACACACACGCACGCACGCACGCACATGCACGCACGCGCGCGCACACACACACACACACACGCACGCACGCACGCACGCACAAAAAGGTAAATGCGGGGATTTTCCCACGACAAGTGCTATCGCACAAAAAGGCGCAGAGAGTTCGAGAGCAGGAGCCTGAAGCTGTGCTCCTGCTTCGTGGTGAAACCAGCTTAAGGGCCTGTTTAACCGTCCCTCGTGTTCCCTCTAAGTATGACACATACTGTGCCTACAGATGTACTGTGAAAAGCACCCGATGTTTTAGAAATGAGGTTAAACAAACGAGAAAGTGTTTAGCTTCGTTGCTTAGCGCATAAATTTCCGGCAAAGATATCCACTTTACAGCGCGCTGTGCTGTGCTGCTGTGGTTTTTTTGCTTGCGCAGAGCAAAAAAGTTACAGCAGAAACAGAGCGCTGTGCTCGGGTAAATACGTACGAAAATACAGGCGATACATTCCAGCTTATTTCGTTTCTTTATTACTCTTCTCAGCGCACAAGTACAGCCTTGTGGTCGCTAAAGTGCGTACTAATCACCTCCATGCCTCGTACACCGCTGTGAGTCCAGAAGACTATACGGTTAGCACAGGTCCCTCTGTTTGTCATTGGCTGTGCTGGGGATACGGTGGCCGCAACTGGCAAAGGACAGGGTTAATTGGAGAGCCATGGGAGAGGCTTTTGCCCTGCAGTGGGTGTAGTCAGGCTGATGATGATGATGTGCTGCGTCCAGAGCGAGCTGCAGACCCAAGTAGCTCATCTCTTCAACAAAGTCGCCCACCAGCATTGACGAGTCGTTTAAGTACAGGTAGAGACAACATGAAAGGGAACACGGGAGCGCGTGGCCGCAGCACTTCGCGAAGCGCTGCCGCCAAGAGACGGCGACAATCGGCGGTAAAGGTGCATGCGCAGTAAGCAAGGCCGGCTGCTCTTCTCGCGCATGCGCCTGGTGCTGTCCATTCTCGCCGGCTCTCGGCGGCAGCGCTTGCAAATAGCCCCGGATGAATCGTACAACTTTGTTGGCGGGTGCAGTTGGCGATAAGTAAGCGCGAGCCACTGACATGCCTTCAGGCAAGCGCACAGCACACATTTCTCCAATATTTCACGGGCGGTGTTCGTGTGACGCTAATGTGCAGTCTGGACCCGGCATCGATCGGCTTCCCGCTCAGCAGCACGCTCGACAGGGTCTTCTCTGCAGCGACTACGGCGACTTTCATGCTGCTGTGCGGGGTGGCGTTCGAGAGACTTTTCGTTGGCCATAGCACTAGCAGATATACAACTGGCGAGGAAGCGCGCGCGCAGCTATCAGTATGACTCCCGCTATCTTATTCTTCTTACTTCTGTCTCTCAGCCATCTGTTCATCCTTAGGACGTCGCGCCAGCTTTGTCGTCGGATTACACTGAAGCTCGGCTCAGGGTGGTCTCCCTAAAACGGTTCTCGAAGTTAAAGCTGATTCTTGGACCATTTGTTTCGACGTGGTTGCCTCAGTGCCGCGTTAGTTCTCTGTGTTAAACCTCCCAGGAGGGGTGCCCTGGCCACAAGAGCATGGGTTTTACCGCACGAGGCGGATTTAAGTTGTTTCATAACTCTCCAGCAAGGCTTCAGAACCAGAAGAGAGAACAAGAGGGGACCGACACGCGGCGCTGAACTTACAACTGAATTTTGTTGTAAATTTAATTGTAAGTTCAACACCGTGTGTGTGTTTCCCCTCTCGTTCTCTCCTGGTTCTGAAGCGCTGTTGGAAAATTATGAAAAAATACGAACTCGCCCGATCTGCCGTTATTCTTTAAGTTGTTCGCCCCTGAGAAGACCAGCACCAGGTCGAGAGAAATCTTGCACCCATCAGTAAACCGGCGGGTAGCCCGCGGCGCCGGGGATCGAACCCATTACCCTTGAATTCGAGGCGGATCTCTGGCCATCGCTTCGGTTACTAGCCGTATATTGCAAGCAGCTCGTGCATCAATCGTCTTCCACGGTGCATCAGCCGATATATGTTCCACTGCCTTCCTTCAGCGCTGCGTTTTTGTCCTTGTCACTTACATGTCTTCATCGGTAGTCCGTTCAGGTTTTCGGGAAGCCCATTTCAGCTCTCGGAAGAGGAATGGGACATACGATGCTGCGATGTTTCGGGAAGCTTTTTAAAGGTCATACCACTCCCTAGACTACGCCAGCGAAGCATCAGTGTTGGCTCTCGTCCGTGCTTGTTTGGAATATCGTCTGTTCTCCCTGAGAAGAAGACATACGAGCACATTCCAGTAATCGCGTGGAGCGACTGCCTTCCCTGCTTCTTTTCGAACGCCAGTCCATCACCTTCCGAGCCGAGTCCCCGACGCCACGCGCTGATCTTTCTTCTTCCCTCCCAGTCGACCTCCTCGGCCCGCTTCTTCTATATTTTTTCTTCCTACCGCCCACTAATTATGATCCGGCCCTTGTAGCAAAACAGACACGCCGAGCTGTTTTGCGAGCGCCCGGCTCCAGGAAACACTTCAATAAAACTTGCTCATCGCGGCGGTGGCGAACCCGAGCTTGAGCACGCGCGAAGCACCTACGCCCCGTCTTGTGAAAAAGCGTGCAGCACTGGAGAAGCTACGAAGCTGGCTTCGGCCGGTCAGGTGGGCAGTTCAGGGACGTCTGAACGAGCGATAGAACGTCTTTTCGTGACTTGCCGCGGTGGCTTCGTGTCATTAGAGAGCTTTAGCATAGCGTTACTGAGCATACCATTTACCGTGTATCGCTACCGCCAATCGCCAACAGCGCATGCGCTGGGGTGACTGGCCATGGCGGTATGCGATAGCGCTACGCTAAAGCTCTGTATTGGCTAATCGTGATCGACCAGCACACGGACGTTGGCTGGACGATGAACTGAGCACGAGGCGATCACGGGCCACGTGAAGAAGAGCTTCGCGTGTGTGCGTGTGCGAGCGTCTGGCAATATCCTCGTCGTTTACGACTGGATTTATCAACGGCAATAAAGGACCGAAAATTAAGGAACGCACATGTCCTGTAATTGGCGCCATTTCCATATTTCTAAACGATGCAAGTACAGCCCCTCCAAAAGACCCAGACCATATGGTTTGCTTCATAGCCGAGTAGTTGGGCAGCTCCGATGTTACAACTCTCCAGTTTTGGAAAGTATACTGTTGCCCTCAATCCTCCTGATTTTTCGATTTTCAGGGGTACCGTGAGAAAGCCCCTTGTCCTGATGACTTTTGACCGAAGGTTTACGTTTACGCTCAATGCTGCTGGACTTGGCTGTTTCTATACTATCATCTGAAAGCAGTGTGTAGAAAGGGGCTTAAGTACTCGGGCAGGTAGAGAGTGCAGAAAGGGAGAGGTTGTGTGTTTAGAGCGAAAGATAGCGGTGGCGTGATGAGGAAGAGCTTTGATAACCCGGGCCTCGAACGGCTGACGCCGGTTCCACGTAGCGTCCACACTGCTGCACGCTTTTGGTGAGGCACATCGTTTCTTGTCTCCGTGCTGGAGGCGTGCTGCGGCAAAAGTAACAATGAATATTTTTTGTTTAGCGGCGGGACCAGGTGTCCGGAACCAAAGAGAGGAAAAAACAACCTTCCGGCTGATATACCCTATCGAAAAACACAACAAAAAATTTTCTGCCGTCACAACAAATTTTTTGTAATATTTTTGGACGTGAACTTGTAGTGACAGTAGAAATTTTTGTTGTAACAACAGAATTATGTTCTTACTGCAAGCGTTCGTGTAGTATAGCGCTGTCGTTAGGCGTAGTGAGAGAACTAGAGAAATATACTACAGAGCAATACTACAGTACTGCAGAAAAATATTAGAATCGTATAGAAATACATAATGATACGACCGGATGACAAAACATTTTGTCGCATTTGGGGCAGGATTCTGGCGCATTTTCCGACTTGGTAAGATTGACAAGCGAAATGCAGGCAAAAGAAAGACGCAGGCATACGAGCAAGTCGTTTCTCAGAGTCAGGGCAAAGGTCCGTGCCTCGTGACAGTGGCTACTGGGACATGATGTAGTGAGAAAAGGGCGTCCTAGCTGCATCAACGCTCGCCTTCTGTCTTATTTTTCTGCTTATCTGATTAGCCGTTCGTGTTAAATGTCTAAATAATTGGATGTTTACGTCACGAAGCTACTACACATAAAGGCGTTTATTTCGTTCGTAAAGTTTGGTCGCGGATGGGTGGAGTTCTCAGTTGAGGGATCCTGCGGCTTCTGAGGTGAACTCAGCCCAATAAACCAACTTTATAAAACTCGAAGCAAATTGTGGGTATGACTTGTAGGGGCCAGTTTCTGGAGGTTTGCAGGTGGTGGTGACACTTGGGAGCTGGGCAGTGAACTAGTGACGGTGCTGTGCAACTTTTATTTCTTTACAATTTTTATATTTTGAGCAGCCTTGAGAATTTTATCTGAGTGCTATAAGCGCCTTGACAGTCACTGACATCCAACTTTTGGACCAATAGCAGCGCTCCATTTTGACACATGCTCGCATTAAAGATCACTGATTGAAAGTGCAGCGGTTAGGAATAATTTCGGTTATCTCTGGTTCTTCAACGTGCACCGAAGCACATAATAGGCGGGTGTTTTGGCATTTTAATCAGATTATGTAAACTACCTGTGTGACAACGTTCATCATCATCATCATCAGCCTGACTACGCCCACTGCAGGGCAAAGGCCTCTCCATGCATGTCTCTCCAATTAACCCTGTCCTTTGCCAGTTGCGGACACCGTATCCCCGCATACTTACAAATACCATCCGCCCACCTAACTTTCTGCCGCCCCCTGCTACGTTTGCCGTCTCTTGTAATCCACTGCGTTACCCTTAAGAACCAGCGGTTATCTTGCCTTCGCATTACATGCCCTGCCCAAGCCCATTTCTTCCTCTTGATTTCGACTAGGATGTCATTAACCCGCGTTTGTTCTCTCACCAACTCCACCCGTTTCCGATCATTTTATTTATGAAAAGTAAGAAAATAGCGAGCGAAATCTTCGATAGTTCCAAGAAGCTGCTTTGGTAACGAATCAATTTTTCGGTGTTTTGTTTAGTCGGCGCCAGAACTAAATTACAGTAGCTCATTCGTGATGAAAGCAGAAAAGTATAGGTTAGTAGCCTAAAACTGCGCAGCAGGATATTGTGCTTTCGAGTTAATCCAATTACGTGCGTGAGTTTACGTGTAAGAAAAATCTACACTAAAGCGTTTCAGTAAAGACTACAACTAACGTCTTAAGAAAAAGCTGACGCGGTCTCTATAGGCGCGGACCGTACCGATATTGCTTTGTTATACTTTTGTCTTTAGGGCAAAAAAGGACAGATTTTGGCCTTGGCATCATCTATTTTAGACATGTTCATTCGCGACCATTCATTTAACGCTGTAAGTGTTGCATTCGCATTATCAATAAGGCCATGTGCTAGCCGTCTCGTACTGATAGCACTGACAGTCGACTATGAGGTCATGTTTCTGTTCAAATTGAAGTAATCGTTTTAAAATAGCCTTCTCGAAAGCATTGGGAAGAACAGGAAATATTGGTAATGAGCGGTAATTGTCAATGTCCTCTTTATAGCGTTTTTTTATAAAGGCATAGATATTTAATTTTCCTGCCAAAGCTACGACCACATATCTCCGCAAAGATTCCTAATCTGGCCACCTGACTCTCGAGATCTAACGCCCCCGTCCACGCATGTCTCCTCTTGGAATCCACTCCGTTATCCTAAGTCACCGTAGGTTATCCTCTCTGCGAAAGTCTATTTCTTCATGATTTACTTCTAGGGTAGTCACACTCGGCGGTAAAACGACTCAGCGACAGCCTACTCAACACCTGGCGCTTGCTGTCGTGCTGACAGTTCTTCCGACGTTAAGGTGGCGGTCCCACTCTGACGGTGAGCGGGAATCATTTTTGGTAAAGTTTGTACGTCGACTGTACCTCGCTCGTTCGCTTCATAAATATGGTTCAGATATCTCCGCAAAGCTAGTTTTCTCTGCTTTCAAAAGATGCATTTGGTTTAACGATAGCTGCAAATTTGTTTCAACTGTAAAAGAAAACGCAAAGGTGAAAACTGGCAGTTGAGCTCAACTTGTCTCAGGAAATGCAAAATTGTGAAAAACCTCTTGCACCTAGAGAAATATCTTTCGAGATACTTTGATATGTAATGCTAGTGCGCATATTTAAGCATGTAGAAGTACGTGTATAGATTAGTTTATTAGCCACGCTTGTTTGAAAAGCATAGAAACAGAACAATGTAATCTGCAATAACTTTTGGGATATGCATTGCACTGCGGCGACTTTTTGTACAGTTTGAGATTGTTCAATCGCTCATCCATTCTGAAAATTTCATTTATCTGCCTTGTTTAGTTTAAAAGTTATTCCTGATCAAAGTTAGCGTTTTTTCGAAATAGTTAAAAACGGAATGCAAAACTGTTCAGTTAACCAGCACTTTACAATTCTGAGATTTTGCGTGAAGAAACTTAGTACTGCGCTCTACGCGGCTAAGCATCGCCTTTACTCTACGACTTTTAGGGAACGTGCACTGTCTAGTTGAAAAAATGTTGATTTTAGCTACCTTTTTCGTTGTGCTTATGAAGGGCACAAGCTCTCGGAACGTTCCGCAGCTTCGTTTTTTCAGGTAAATATACTCTTAAAATATCGGGCTCTTA
Organism: Amblyomma mixtum; assembly: GCF_055824585.1. Taxonomy (NCBI): domain Eukaryota; kingdom Metazoa; phylum Arthropoda; class Arachnida; order Ixodida; family Ixodidae; genus Amblyomma; species Amblyomma mixtum. The sequence goes on from NC_143018.1 coordinate 20,054,112, forward strand.
TTCTTTTATTCAACTCGTAAATATTATCGACTACAAAGTCCACAAATTACAAACAATAATAGCAATAACGCAACCACATGCGATAAATGTAGTAACTAGCGCCATCTACATTAGCGCACATATACTAAATGGTCACAGTTCCGAAAAATGACAAGTGTGGCGCTGCCAAACACCTAAAATTTCCAGGGGCTTTACCTAAAATCAGGGGGTGTTCACGAGAGGGAATCATTTCTCTACGATATTTGCACGTTCCCTTCCATTTTGCCCTCTGTAGCTTCCGAGCAGATTTACACCATATTGCTTTGCTGGATTGCTTTTTGCGAAAGCAACACTACGCGAGTCGCCTAGCCATTTCGCAGAGCTGAGGAAAGGAGGTACTGCGCATGCGCGAGGAGCAGTGACGTCACAGGCGCACAGCTGGCGCGCCGCCGTCGTCGCTGCGGCGATGACTCAGAGGTGCCACCGCCGCGCTCGCCAGTTGCGCATGCGCAGTAGCGGCGCATAGCTAGCGTGCCGGGGCCGCCGCCGCTGCCGCGCGCTCTCCATCGCCTCTCCCGCCTCTCCCTGACGCTACGAAAAGCATTCTAGGCGTCGTTTTATTTTTCGAGGACAGCTTTGTTCGTTGTTGCGGCTAGCGCTGTGGAGGGGAAGTTGGAGAGCGCTCGATTCGCCTGCACTCGCTGTACCATTTCGGCAAAGCTGTGCGGCGGTGCCCCTGAGTGTGTAGCGCTAGTTCCGGCAGTTTGAGCCACGGTGTAAGAGTATGCTATGTCTTTCACCGTGGTTTGAGCGCAGTTTGGCACTGTCTGCTTCCAAAACAGATGGTCGAGTGCAGGCTTAGTCGTCTGCTAGCCCTGGTGACGCCAGTGAATAGCAGCCAGCTGTTTCTGTTTACACCCCACATCAGCGGCTGCCAACATCTCGTATCTCGTGAAGAAATGTTCAAAGAACACATCACAATAAAATGTTGCCATGAACAAGCCTCGATGCGTGCATGTGCACCTCGTGACAGCTGGCGCGAAACGCCGCGGATGAACTGTGTCGACGTGCATCATGCTGCATGCACGTCTTTGTATTTTACAGTGGTGTCAGTTACGTGTAGCCGTTTTTTTGGAGAACTCGAGCAGTGTTCTAGCTTGTCGACGAGTGGAATTACTTGAGCCTCCGCCGTTTATCACTACGCGCAAACCATCATCTGCCTTCATGGCGGCTGCAGCTGCACTATTTCGGCACTAACCACCGAGAAGGGTTGCAGTTTTCCTGAACTACACTCGCACTACTTTCAAACGAATGCCGTGGTTCAGAGCGCACCGTGTTTCACCGCTGAAATGAAGCCATGTGAGCTGGAGCGCCACGGGAACCAGTTCATGTGGTGCAGGCGAATCGAACGGATCTATAAGTCGGGTACAACCAGTATTGTAGGCGTTATCGAAAAAAAGTAACTAAATACGTTACTCGTTACGCTAAAAAAAAGCGCGTTACCGCCTACGTTCCCTACAAAAAAAGATGACGCGTTACCGTTACCATTGCCGAAAGAAAGGACCGCACGTTACTTTGCCGCTACTCCATGGCCATAATTACACTGCGGCTTCGCTGTAAGAACTGAAAATAACAATTTTATCAAGCTCATTTTTCACATAATTCCGACCTCACAAAGAAAACATAGCTGAACTCAACAAATTTACAGTAATTCTGGTGTGCTCCTGCTTGCGAAATTACGCGGAAATTGTGTAGCAATAAAGGAGTGCTTAGTTCCGGAAAAAAAATGTATTTGCGCACATGAACATTTTTGTCACTTGAACTTGCATAATTATCACAAAAATGTGAGTGTTTATGTCAAGGTGTTCAAGGTCAGCCTCGCTCGCTTAGGAACTCAATAAACAGAAACGTAGCCGTGGTTGCAGATAGAAATAAGCAAATTTTATTTTGAAAACAATGTTGATAAATAACGACAACTTTCTAATAGTTACAACTAGCTGTTACTGCAGCTGCACTGCAAAGCTGTCATCGGACAGCTTGCCTCACTTCCTAGTGGGGTTGTTAGTGGGGGAGTGGGTTGTTCCTTGTTCTGGATAGGGGAGAAAGGGGGGGGGGGGGGGTTGTATGACTATGAAGGGAGAAAGTTGGAGTGATAGTGTTGTTGAGCAGAAAGTTTTTAGAAAGTTTAGTATGAGGTAGCTCACTACTGCTGGCACAGGAACAAAGGCCCATTTCCTTATTTTTTTCTGATACTTCAGTGCTAAAGCCGGTTGACTGCAGTCCCCTTTTCTGTGCTGTACCATTGTACTCTTTCGACGGCTCTCTTGGGGCCATCTTGAAGTAAACTGGCGACATTCCTGAGTTTACTCAGAAGGGGGAACTGCTTCCACCAAGAATGCGAGAGTGTCGCCTGGGAACAAGACCTTTTGGTTGGAAAACAAGCTTACGGTGAAACTGACTTACCGATTTCTGCAAATGGTCTATTGGTGGCTCGTCATGCGTCCACTCTTTAGAGAGTTCCGTGCGCGAGTGGTTTGGGGGCAAGTGTGTGAATGCGTGTTCGTGCTTTTTTTTTTCTTGAGTGCGTCGTCAAGGGCAGGTGTTTTCTGGCATGCATGCGAGCCCCAACAAGGGTCGTCGAGAGCACCTGTAGATGTTGTTTATTTGCAACATCATTTTCGGCGTTTTTTTTTATGAAAAATAGGCGGAACTGGGCAATTGAAATAAGAAATAGCTAGTAACGTGACACCTCAAGTTACGGAAAAATGTTAACGTAAGTACGTTACCCGTTACAGTTCCGAAATGGTAACCAGTAGGTTACAAAGTTACCGAAAAAAAGTAACGCGTTACTGACAACACTGAGTACAACTCAACAGTGTTGTCGGCAACGCGTTACAAGTAACGACGTTACCGGCAACGCGTTACTTTTTTTCGGTAACTTTGTAACGTACTCGTTACCATTTCGGAACTGCAACGGGTAACGTACTTACCAGGGGCGCAGCAAGGGGGGGGGGGTGCTTATGGGGCTTCAGAACCCCCCCCCCCCCCCCCCGAAGTTTTTTCGAACTGCCAGCACCGCTGAACAAAACAACCACCGGCGCCGGAAGCCATTCTGGATTTTGTCACATACAATGTCTTTTTCAGACTAGAAAAGACATTTTGGAGCGAACATTCCGACACGCTGCGGTGGTAACCCTCTCGGTAGCAATTTCACGTCTCTTGTGCAATATCGCTCAGCGGTAAACAGAAATTGACATTTGCCCACTTCTCTAAACCTTGTTCTTCACCAACCCTAGATTCTATGGTTGGACAGGCATCCGTCGAGCGTTGTCTGAAGTTGTCTAGCTGTCTTTGTTACAGTTGTGTTATCATAGATGTAACATTATTTGATAAAAAATATTTTTTTTCAGCGCTCGAGTTGGCAGGTTACACTCTAGACAAGGAGTGTTCCGACTACTACTAATATTACTACGCATCAACAGGGACGAAGTGATTGTACGCGCAAAAGACGAGGGCAGAAAGAAGAACACAAGAAAGGCACCGACTTCAACTACAAGGTTCATTGCAAAAAAAAGAAACGCCAGAAGTATATACCTGGGACATAAAAAAGCATATATAATTTGCATGATGTCACACCTTTCTATTTTTGTCGTCCGCTTTGCCTTTTCGCTTACTGCGTGCTGGGCAGCATTATTTTTCTTTCTTTCTTTTCCTTTGCCAACACTAATATATGTATCGACATTGAAAATAGAAAAGTCTATAGTCGGGTACAACGCAAGAACGAAGCGGCACATACCCTCAAATGAGGCCCTCCAGACAGTAACGTCGACCGCACAGCTCTCTGTGGCTATGCAGCCAAGCCTAAACAAGAGAGGGAGGGAAGCGGTCCTTTGTTCCCGTACCCCGCATCCTTATCCCGAACAAAGATAATCCTCCCTCCGATGCCGTTTGGGCAAAGACGGTACCCTCTTTGTCCCAGCTCTCCAACTTTTCCTTTCACCCTTCCACAACCATAACCCGAACAAAGGAAGCGCCACTCGCGACGGCAAGGCCCTTCTTCCCTCTATGCTTAGCCTTGGCTACATAGCCGCAGAAGGCTACCGCGTGTGGTTGTGGAAAAACCAGCAAGGGGCAGGCAGAGAAAGAAGCATGCCGAATCCCCCCAGCCAACACCTCCCCCCACGCACGACGGGGACAAGCAGCCGAGTTTGCCATGGTTCATCTGTAACCCTCTGAAGGCAGGCGCAGCAACAAAAGAAAAGTCTTCACGCAGCGCGCGGGTCAAGAAAGGACCGGAAACACATCTCAACATCTCAACCAGAACCAGTCTCGGGTCGCTCAGGGGCAAAACGGGTAGACACTTTCCCAGTCATGGATCAATGTCGTAGCCTGGTGGCAGAATCTGAACTACTCGCAAGATGGCGGCAGTGGAACCGCCACCTTAAGTCCACCGGGATAGCAGTCCGCGCTACAGGAGCTGGAGCACATGCTCGAGGAAGGTGTGACGCAGCACGACGACAAGTTCAAGTGAAAACTCCAGCTCCACCTGGCGAGCGAGGTGGGGAGAGAGAGAGAGAGAGATGTATATGTAAGGATGAAAAGGAGTCTGGGACATCTTGGAAGTGCGTGATGACGTGGAAACGACGAGCAGAAAAAAAGCGCGATTCAGCAGCGACCGCCTCGGCTGCGACAGGCGCTGAGAGCAACCATTGAAATTTGCGCGCGAACTGCGGCGTTTCTCGCGGAGCCGTCGAAAAGCGCGGGAAACACGATTATATACGCGGCCAGCTGTAAAGAAGGACGAGAGTGAGGGTGTGCACTTTGGCCCGCGGCAGGAATGAAATGCTCGGAAACGGAACGAAGAGTTGAGGGCGACTGGAGCGGGGAAATTTTCTGGGGACAGCCGCTGCCGACACACCTGGGGAAGCTTACTATCACGCTAAGCGGGCAACACAGCGCTCGCGGCTCAAGCGGCAGCGGGGGGCATTCATGGATGCGCGCATTCAAACTGCGAGGGGAGGGAGCAACAGTTTGTTGAAGACCGCGTGACCACTGAAGACCATGCAGTCCGGTGCTGAACTTCCACACAGCGACAGCGTCGCGCAGTCTCTCTGAAGCGGCAGTCTTTGCTCTTTCATGGACGGCTGTACCACCACCGCAGCCGAGAGGTGCTTCGTTTTTCTAAAGGTGCAAGCATCCCATACCGCTTCTAAAGGTAATCCAGCGATCATTACGGAAGGACTGAACTGACACAAGTCGCACTAATTGACCTCACTATAGGAGTGGATTAGTGCTTGTGTATGGGAGAAGGTGTGGGTGAGAACCCTGTGCGTGACGTTCTCTGCTATGTTTTCCCCCGAAATGGCACAAGAGCAACAACAGTGTGCATTGGATTCGATGCGTAATTTTGACTGGTTTGCCTCCTAAAAAAGAAAGACAGAGGTGATGGCGCTGTGCAAGGGTGTGCGAAAGACGGGACTTCGGCCTGTGGGTTTTGTACGACCAGCCTTCCCGGAAAGGCCCTGCATTCAGAGAAGGTGGGTTGCGCGAACGACTTGGGCACTTCGCTTGATTCTTAAGCGACACGGTAGTTAAGCCACGGGAGAATGGTATATAACCACCCCGCATGGCAGCGAGGAAGATTGTTCAGACGCATTGCCCGCAAAGGACAGGGTTAATTGCAGAGTCATGGGAGGAGCCTTTGCCCTGCAGTGGGCGTAGTCAGGCTGATGATGATGATGATGATGACGATTGCCCACCTAAGCGCACCATGCATGCACTGACAGAGCAGACTGAGATGTAGTAATGAAAAGGCAACGAGACAGACCAACCCACTACGAGTGTGCGATGAGGGCAATGGTTTGCAAGAGATGTTCTCTCCGCATCTTTGTCATCCGCGTCTTCTTCCCCATTGTCGTCATCAAAACAGAGTATTAGCATAGCAGACTCTAAAAACGCCATGCAAAGCACCGGATTGGAGTGGGAGAGAGAGAGGGGGGGGGGGGGGGGGGGGCGGCCCTGAAGTGCCTGGCTCCAACTACACCTTTCAATGAGTTGCTCATAAATCTGTCCGCCCCTGGTCACGTACGCCAGATACAGCCGTTCGAAAGGACTGACGTACTTCCGGTACCCAACAATCTTGGCGCTGGTGACGAGTAGTAATGATGGCTGGTTGTGACCACCCTCGCCATGGCTTGTTGTATGCAAAATGTGGAAATCAGTCATTGGTATCTCTAGGTTTTTATGTGCAGCTACATTAAGCGGGAGGATTAAAGAAAAACTTCCATACTCACTATGCTTCTAAAACTCATGCGATTAACTTGCGCTGAAGTAGCACTGTCGAATATTATTATTTACTTTATAACTTATGGCTACGGCAGAAGTTACCCAACCCATGCGGGTGGTGGCTGAAGAACCGCAATCTTACAGCTTGTCGAGATTCTTGAATATGGACAATTGACAATAGGACGATGTTTGCATATAGTAAGCAACGCGATGAATCTAAGTGATAACAGATCCTCCGTGATCGAAAGGAGACATTTTGAGATGCCCTTGGCGTCTTTTCTGTCATTTCTAAATTGAAACTGTGTTCATTAAAGTCTAAGTCTCACTCCAAGTTCTAAAACGAGACGAGACTCAGAGTACAGTTGTATGCTATGATGTGATGATAATGACAGTGGATTTATGTGGAGCAAGGGCAGCTTTGGTTAAACAGCGCTATGGAGCATGATGTTTTCGTCTACTCAAGATGGAGGTCGAAGACCAATTTTCCAAACAATTCACCGCAAAGAAGTCGAGAGCCAGGTCAGGGGAAAGCTTTTAACCATTGTATAACCTTTGGGTACCCGGCGGCACTGGGGATCGAACCTCGCCCCTCCCACATACGATGCGGATGCTCAACTCACTAGGCCACCACCGCCTACAACTCAAGAAAGAAGGGGGTTTTCCCCGTCAAAGGACCCCCTTTCCAGCCAATGGCGTCGGTCTATTCTCATGAGCCTGCTATAGCGTGACAATGGAGCGAGTGGCAGATGAAAGGGGATAGTCCCCTCCCTCCATTGTCCCGCCACTCCCTGCATTGCTGAGGACGATTCAGGCACGAACGCATCGGCCCGACGCTCATCCTACTTTTCGTATTACAGTTGGCCCGGCTGTCTGGATCACCGTCGCGGCTTCCCGGTTCGCCAACACGTGCCAACGATTGCCAACGCAACTTGCTGGCTTCTACTAACTTCGTCACACCGGGCCCAGTGGTTACTGCGTCGGCGCATGTGCGCATACTCCAGCTCTCCGACTGTGGCGCACTGATGCAGCGGGGCGTATAAAAGCTGAACTCCTGGCCCTGGACGAACCATTGCTGAGGACGATTCAGGCACGAACGCATCGGCCCGACGCTCATCCTACTTTTCGTATTACAGTTGGCCCGGCTGTCTGGATCACCGTCGCGGCTTCCCGGTTCGCCAACACGTGCCAACGATTGCCAACGCAACTTGCTGGCTTCTACTAACTTCGTCACACCGGGCCCAGTGGTTACTGCGTCGGCGCATGTGCGCATACTCCAGCTCTCCGACTGTGGCGCACTGATGCAGCGGGGCGTATAAAAGCTGAACTCCTGGCCCTGGACGAACCATTGCTGAGGACGATTCAGGCACGAACGCATCGGCCCGACGCTCATCCTACTTTTCGTATTACAGGTCTGTAATACTCTTTACTTGTACACACATTTTGTAGTTTGTGCCTGGGTCGTCCTAAAGCAATGAGTGATGATGAAGGGTCCGGTACCCCGTCTAACACGAAAGAAAAGAGTGAAAAGCTATTCGACAAGGCTCCAACTACTGTGAAAGAAGTTGGAAGTTTTCTTGTGAAGCTTAATAGCAAGTTGGAAGCCTTGAGAAAGAACCTGAACCATGAGCTTGGCACCCTGCGGGGATCAGTCGAATTTATGAATGAAAGTTTTGAAGAATTTAAGAAAGAACTGGCCGAGTCTCGTCGGGAGATAAGCGAGCTTAAGGAAGAGCAGAATTATCTAAAGCATGAAAACAGTGAACTTTCGAAACAGCTGCAGCGTACTAGAGCAGAGCTAACTGAACTTCAGCAGTACAGTCGCAGAAATAACCTTGAGTTAAAAGGCATCCCTACTACTGACAGCGAGTCACTGACAGGCATTGTCTCCGCTCTTGCCACGAAAGTTGGAGCAGAAATAACGGTGAACGATATTGACCTCGTGCATCGAGTGCCAACAAAAGACAGGAACAAATCGAATATCATCGTTAAGTTCAGGTCAAGTGATGCCCGTGATAAACTGCTCGAGTCGGCAAAAAAAACTCGCTTAATCACATCGGACCTTGGCATTTCTGGATCAACATCCGTGTTCGTAAACGAACATCTTTGCCCAGAGTATAAAGTGTTGCTTGCTAGGGCTATAGCGGCGAAGAAACTTCACAACTGGAAGTATGCATGGGTATCTCGTGGCCGGATCTTGGCGCGAAAAGCAGACAACTCGGACGTGATCCGAATTGCTACAGAGGCCGACCTCGGCCTTATAGTCTAGTTCACTCAAAATGCTGACTGTACGAACCACTCATAAATTTTTCACGTCAAATGAATCACGCACCATACTGCATTGCAATGTAAGGAGCATAGCTAGAAATTTTGACGGCCTTTGTACGTTTCTAGCAGAGCACAGCTTTCTTTACGATGTTATAGCCATTACGGAAACCTGGCTGATGCCCGGTGAAAGCTATAACATTCCCAATTATGTATTTCTATCCCGTCCCCGCATTTCGAACAATCGAGGAGGAGGGGTAGGTTTGTACATTAAAAAGGCCCTTGTACACTGCGAATGTCCGTTTCTTAACGCATCCGTCAGTTCGGAATTTCTATTTGTTGAACTTGAAGGTGTCATGGTTGGTGTTGTTTATAGAGCCCCCCACGCAGATCGCAGTAGGTTTGTGAATGATCTTGAATCTGTTTTTATACACGTAACCGATATGAACAAAAAAGCAATCATCGTCGGCGATACTAATATTGATACTTTAGGTGCCAACCACAGTGAATACACTGACCTGTTATTTTCATATGGATTTACGAATCTTATCTCTACTCCGACCCGAATCGCAGGTTCCAGCTCGACATGCCTCGACCATGTTCTATGCAATTTCGTGCCACCTAATTATTTGGCTGGGGCATATGATACGGCAGTGGCAGATCACTTCGCGATTGCCTTCTTATACCGCGTAGACGATAGAGATAGCCGTAGAACTTCTGACAGCACGTGCGAACATAGGAAGAAAATTGACTATCAAAAATGCGCACTCAGGCTCTCTGAAATGAGCTTTGCAGACCTCGCCGATATGAATGCCAATGAACACTGCTGCAGCCTTGTCGATAGAATTAAAGCTGTGATAAATGATTGTAGTTTTACGCAGAAAAAAACGTACTATACACATCCAGTGTGCCCTTGGATGACAGCAGCTGTGCTAAACATGATAAAAACGCGCGATCACTGGCACACCAAAATGAAACAAAACAGAGGGAACGCATATTATAGTGCTCAGTATAAGATTCATAGGAATAAAGCTGTTGCTACCATGCGTGTACAGAAGAAGCTATATTTTAGTAACCAAATAAACGCATGCGCCGGCAATTCTAAGAAACTCTGGGCTACAGTGAACTCGATAATTCAGCCTACTTCATCAAACCGAATACTTCCTGACCTGGCCCTTTCCGCAGATAAACACCTGCTATCAGATCAGTTTAACGATCATTTCTGCTCAGTGGGTGCTGATTTACGTTTAAGTATGGGTCTCACAGACGAACCTTCTCTGCCTGAGTATCTTGAAAAGACCTTCGGTTTTATAGAAATAAGCAGTGACGAAGTAATGAGTGCACTTAATTCAATGGATGCCACTAAGGCCACGGGTCTCGATGGTGTTCCGGTTTCCATAATTAAAAACAACAGTGGCGTCTTAGCTGCCACCTTAGCCTCTTTATTTAATAAAGCGTTTCTGTCCGGCATCTATCCTGATATTTTGAAGCTCGCCAAGGTAGTCCCTATCTACAAAAGTGGGAATCCTAATGAACTCGGAAACTATAGGCCGATCTCAATCCTTAGCTGTATCAACACTCTCTTCGAAAAACTATTGGCTAAAAGAATTACGCAATTCCTGACTAAAAATGCAATTCTGTCAACGTCCCAACATGGTTTTCAGAAATTTAGATCGACCACCACGGCTGTGCTTTCTATAACTGACTCAATCAATGAAGCACTCAATAATAACAATATTTCTGTTGGTGTATTCCTGGATATTAAGAAGGCATTCGACACTGTGGATCTCGATATTTTATGCAAGAAACTAGAACGATATGGGTTCAGAGGTGTATCACTCGATTTCTTTAGAAGCTATTTAACTGGGCGACGGCAGTGTGTTATTATTGACGAACACGCGTCAAGTTCGCGTTCTATTTCCGTAGGTGTTCCGCAGGGCTCAGTACTGGGGCCTATACTTTTTACACTCTACATAAACAACTTACCCGATTGCCTAATAAATACCCGTGCCATTATGTACGCCGACGATACCTCATTGTTGGTGACCGCTAACTCCGTTGAAACAGCCAAGCATATTTTAAACTCAGAACTTCAGAGAGTCAATAAATGGTTTTTAACAAATAGACTCACTTTGAACATAGGCAAGACCAAATATGTTATATTTGCATCCCCTTATAAAAAATACCAGAATACCTGCTCCGCAATATCGATAGGAGATAAAGAAATTGAAGAAGTTAAAACTATTCAGTACTTGGGTGTAACCTTAGACGCTGCATTAAACTGGAAACCGCATATCGAAAAATTGCGCAGCAAACTATCTTATGCATGTTTCGTTCTGGCCAAAGCTCGGCGACATTTCGAAATACACACGCTAAAAACAATATACTTCAGCTTTTTCCAGTCCCAATTAACTTACTGTATAGAATCATGGGGGTTCACTTACATCACTTACATTGAACCTGTTTTACGCCTGCAGAAGCGGGCACTGAGAATAATGACTTGCACAACACCGTATACGCCTTCTCGCCCTTTGTTTTTTAGACTCCAAATAATGCCGGCATTGCAGCTTCGAGATTTTCGCGTTGCACTACTTGTACTAAGAGTCCTCTCCGGCACCTCCCCCTTTCCTTTGAACACATTCCATAGAGCCCCAACTAACAGCCGTTCAGCAGCACAGGGAAGATTTCTGGTTCCTACATCTCGCAATGACTATGGCCAGCGCCGCTTCGAGTATCAAGGGGTAAAAACTTGGAATAAAATCCCCTGTGCAGTCTTTGCAACGTCTAATCCTTATATTTCACTGAAGACCTTTTTTCTGTCACAAATAATTACCTGATTTACAATGCAAATCGCTTTGTGATTGTTTCTTATTATTCTCTGTAGTGTCTATGTTGGGTTTGCCATTTATATGTCATTGAATAATCACTTCTAAGGCAACTGCGTTTATTTTGTATAAAGAATGCTGTTCCTGCCTTCGTGTTTTTTTTTGCACACTCTTCTATTTTTTTGTAGTGAGCCCTCTTGTATTTCTGTAATTTGAACCCTCTTGCTTGTACGCTTTTCTTTTTTCCGCCATTCTTATGTGTATTATTTTGGCATGCATGTAGAAAGCATTTGTCCTCACTAATATCTTTGCTTTTATTGCATGGATCCATAACTAGCCTTTGGCTAAGGATCCAGACAGTGATGTTATGTACTGTACTGAAGAAATGATAATAAAAAGAATTGAATTGAATTGAATTGAATTGTCCCGCCACTCCCTGCATTGTGACGCTGGCAGGCTCGTGAGAATAGGCCGACGCCATTGGCTGGAAGCGGATCCTTTGACGGGGAAAACCCCCTTCTTTCTTGAGTTGTATCCGACTATAGTACATTTTCTGCCGATATTTAATACCTTCTGTTCGCGTTTTTTTTTTCTATTCCGTTTTGTATCAGGTCGCTCCTTTTGTTTAACGAAACCTCCTGCCACTTTATTCCACGCACAATCGGTCGAATCTTTTACGTTCAGTCTCTCGGGTGTTATAATAGACCTCATTTCGCGTTAACCGTTGCCGTCTTCGCATTCACTTCGTGTCCAACAGAAATCTGCTCTTTTTCTCCCTTCGTATTCTAACGCGTGACTAATGCGACTTCTCGGGAAAAAAACACTTTTCTTCGTTTTAAATCAAAGCGCGTCGATTACAGCGAGTCCCGGGCACAAAACGTGATTTAGCGCGCTCCTCTTTCAGACACACTGCGCTGTTCGTTTCATTCGACCCTTTCGTAAAAGCGCGCTGAGACCATGTGGAAGCGCCCCAGATTTTTGTCTTTAAAATGGCTTCTTTCAGGGTGTTGATTCTTTTACTCTTGCCTTTTCTGCGCACATCTTCGCTTCAAAACAAATGGCAGTTCTTTTTAAAACAGCCTCCAACGTTTTCTCTTCTTTCTGTCAGCGCGGCAAAATTCTTCAAAATGCCAGTACGCCTGAACGTCATTTTTCTGCATAATTTAGGAGGTGTGCAGTTCTTGCATATTATTTATGTTCTTTCTTAACGTTATAGCTTTTCTTTTGCGTATCATGTTTTTGTTTATCAGTCTTTGTTTTTCTGTAATGAATACCCCGCCTGTCATTTGGTCTGTTTCTGTTACCTCGTCCATGCAGCAGCAACCAGCTGCAGCAGGAAGATATGTCCTACCTGTTTTGTTGGTGTCGCTATTTCTCCACGTTTTCAGTTCTTCGTGGCATCACTTCTTGATATCTCGATAACTCCATATCTAGATTCTTCTATTTCTCCCCTATTTCAGTGCATAATTGGTTTACGTATGCATTGTAAACCAAAAATAAACCAATAAAAAAAATTATCGACTTCACTGCTTCTCCGTTTCCACATTCTTCTATTTCGTGTAGCTTTTCATATCTGCATATCTCCACATACCGATTTCTCGATGTCCACATTCTATATCATACACTTCATATTTCTATTTCTCCGTTTCTTTATTTCTCTATTCCTTTCTCTGTGCCTCCACCTCAATATCTTTGTTTATCCAAATCTCCATTTCATCATTTCTCTGAGTGTCCAGTTCTCTATTACTTTTTTTTTTCTAGGTCCTGATTTATTCGTGGTGCTATTTCTCGAGTATTGAATTTCATAAATGAATCAGCGTTAAGTTCAGGACTATAAACTTTCAGTGTGCGCCAAGTGTACCCTCAGAGTAATAACTTGCGGACATGTGCGAAACTGAGTTTCCATTCCTGTCTTCCCTTCCTTTCTCTCCCTTTGTCCCCCTCTCCACGTGTCGGATAGCATGTTGGGAGTCGCTTATACTGGTTAGCCTCCCTGCCTTTCGTTCCTCTCTTTCTCTCTCGCCTATTTACTCAATTTTCTGCATATTTATGCCAGTACCACGTGACCACATTCTGTGAGCCCTCTCAAAGTGGTGAGAAGAGTAAAGTACAGCCACCGCTGCGATTTAATCGTCCTCAAGGAAAGCTCAAGGGCTGTTTCTTTTTGCTCTTACTGCGTATGCTGCATTGCAGGCGTTAAAGGGATACTAAGGACAAATAGAAGTAGGCCTGTGTTGATAGAGTACTGCGTCCCAATCACAAATACCACTCTTACCAGACAAGTATGTGGGCGATATGATGAGGAAAATTCCGGAGATGTGGTGGCCGCGGTTTCCGAAGTACAGGGCTGATGCAGGTCTTTGTCATGCAGTGGACACAGCAGGTAGTTGTACTGATGAAAACAATCATTGTACTGCATTGGGTGCACACGTGTGGTGTCGAGGCCATGCATCTACTTTTACTCTCGCATTGATAGGAGGGCGTGACGCGAAGCGTACATGGCCGTAAAGCTGGCGCGCCAACGAGCTCGCCCTAATAATCCCGCGCAGCCTTCGGGAAGCTATTTGCGGCGGGAGTGGATTTACCGCGTCACGACTGTTTCCGCGGAATCGTAAAACACCGCGTAGGGCGGTGGCTGTACACGCTCGGGAGTGTTTTTTGTTTGTTTGTTTGTTGTTTGTTTGTTTCTGGTGTGCTTCCTTGGCCGCGGTTTGTTTCTACTCCTCTCCCTCTTCGACCACATTTTCTGTTTGTGTCGCAGTTATTTTCTTAAAAACGAATGCGCCATAGGAGATCGCAGGAGTAGTAGCAGGCCACTTCTGTTTGCGTGCTTGGATCACGAGTTACTAGCATCCTCGTCAAGATCACCAAATGTCTAACTTGATTACGCAAGTGTCAGTACCATTTACGCTACCAAGTTCACCAAATGTCTGTCTTCATAAAGCACACGTCAATTTCTGTAGTATCATCAAGTTAATTGTTTCGATCTTCACTGTGCGCAATTCACCTAGGCGAACTAGGACAAGCATATTCATCACGTCTCGAAGTACACTGTGTGAAAGTCAGCTATATGCAAACAATTTCCTCAAGCATACAACTTCACTGTGCAGAAGTTAGCTATGCTAACATCCCCACCACCATGTTCATCAAGTCTCAAACTTTCACTGTGCGAAAGTCAGCACGCAATACCTCCACTATCAATTTCACGAAATCTCTATCTTAACTGTGCGAAAATCAGCTGCACTAACAGCCTAATCACCCCACAACAAAGTTCATCAAGTTATGAACTACACTGTACGCAACTCTGCTACACTAACAACCCCACCACTCAGACATCAAGTCTCGAATTACACTGTGCGTCACGCTAACCTCCCTACCGCCACGTTCATAAAGTCTCCAACAACGTACATTGCTTATCCACCGGCCGTGTTCCAACTTAGCAGTGCGGAAGTCAGCCATGCAACATCCCAACTACCAAGTTCATCAAGTGTCCAACTTCACTCTCGGTAAGTCAGCCAAGCTAACACTCACACCAACAAGTATAGAAAATATTCAACTTCACTCTGCGGTAGCAGTCACGATAACTTCCTCACCACCAATTTCACTAAGTATGCAACTTCACTGTGCCGAAGGCAGCCATGCTACCATCCCTATCACCAAGTTCATCAAGAATCTAACTTCACTAAGATGACGCCACACTAACATCCCCAACACCAAGTTCATCAAGTCTCGAACTACAGTGTGCAGAAGTCAGGTACGCTAACATCCCAACCATTATGTTCATCTATAGTCTCAAACTTCACTGCTCGGAGGTCAGATAATTAACACCCCCTTCACATGTTCATAAAATCTCGAGCTACGCAACACCTCCTCTATTAGGTTCACGAAAACTCTAAATTCTGCGTGTGCAAGTCAGCTACGCTAAATCCCCACCCCCAGGTCCATCAAGTCGTGAACTACGCTAAATGCAAGTCTGATGTGCTAACGTCCCCACCACAAACACACCTTGTCTCGAAGTTAACTGCGCTGAAGTCAGCTACGTTAACACCCCAAAATTCATGAAGTCTCCAACCTCACCGCGCGCTAGTCATTTACACTAACACCACTCTTCTATGGGCCTCTCCTTTATTCATTAAAGTATCTCTTTCTCTCACTCTTCTATGGACGCCCCCATTAATTCGCGACGCAGCCAAAAAAACAAATGCTTATGTCTGCCTCTTTGTGTAAGCCTCATTTTCCTTTCCATCGCTCTTTGCGCTGTCCTCAGACTGAATCTTTCTCACAACCTTCATAGATGAGCTAGCGGTACAATGCGTTCGTTGTTTGCCATTGTTCTCATAGTTTTACTTTACTCGCTCATCGCCTTCTTCCGACTCCAGCGAGCTCAATAATTTCACAAGGGGACAAACCAACTTTCGCGGCAGGACTGCATCGTGCTCGCGACGACGGTTATATTCCCGTCTCGTGCCCTAATGGCAGCGGAAGAGGCGGCTGCGCGATGGCTGACAGCGATTAAACGCCGGTCGCCGGCACGCGAGCAACAAATGGTCGCCGCGTTGTCAGCGCCTGTCAACGGCGCCTGTAAGAGCGAGTAAATACGAGCAACGAGACTCTGCTGCTTGTATCGTTTTCTTTCATCGCAAGCTCCTTTTTCTCTTTTTTTCCCCCCACTTTAGCTGACGCAGCGAACCCGCTCAAAGGGATCTTAAAAACCGATAACTCATCGTAAACATCAAGGGAGTACATAAATAATGGTGGCGCGTGGAAGACATTGGATATTAGGAGCGTGCTTGGCATCACACAGACAGGCGCCACAGAGGACTCGCTGACAAGCGGCGCTGGTTGAAACGTCCGTAAATGAACTCGCTAGAAAGACGGACGAGCCAGAACCTTTGTCGTAATTGTGTGTACTCCAGTAAAGGGAGCGCACAGCTGGAATCTCAGATCGATTCCTTTGTTCTAAGATCCGTATTACTTCATTCTTAATACGTTTATTTTTTCTGTATCTTTCTTTAATCATAAGTTCTTCCACCGTGTCTTCGCCATCTTTCTTTCTTCCTTTCTCTTTTTTATTCTTCTCTCTCCCCCTCCCACCTCTTCCTTCTTCTTTCTTTGTCTTCCTTCCTATTTAGTTATTGATTTCCACCTTTTGCTGCTTTTTTTTAACGCTCTGTTTTTTTTCGGCTACTCCCTTCTAGCTTTTGTTTTGTTTTTCGCTCGCACATATTCGACTTCGCGGTAATAATTAAAGCTTCGGTTATGGGTTTCTGTTGGCGTGATGGCATCCTCTTCATGCCTGCTCTGTGGAAACATCTGCTCAACTAAACCAGCTGACATGTACGGCAGTTGGTGCCTGCACGCCAATAGTCCTTATACGCCACGGTATAGTCCCCAAACTGGTAAGCATTTTAACTCTGTGAAGCGGGCTACAAGAGCTGCGTTCAGCTCCTACTCCTGTTTCCTAATTTTTCGCTGCTCGTTGCGCCACCTATAGCCAATCGTCTATATTGTCTGGCAGATGCAGCCATCGAAGTTTTGAACTGGGAAGTGCTAATCATGTGCACGAATATCAGATGTGGCAATTCCGCCAACTACCGCCATCTAGTGTCTTTAAGTGGCAGATCCTGCGTAGTCTCCACTGCAGACTACTTGTGGTGGCGAATCGCACAATTTTTGAAAAATTCGCTTTAGTTTAGAATGTCATGCATACGTGAAAGACACGTATTGGTTAGTTTATACAAGTACGTCACCATAATGCACAGTAGATTTCGCCACTACAACAAATTTTCCTCGTCTATGTGTCTCATGCTGGAACATACAATTGCGCTTATTGTGACCTGCAAAGCGCCGGCACTGACCGCACTCAGCTTTACGCGTTCCGCGCCTTTCGAACGTTGCGACTGCGCATGCGTCGAGCCGTCGCGGAAAAATGCCGAACTTATCAGCTCTGCAGGGCTGGCGCTGCTTCACGAACCGATGTGTCACAAGTAATATTGGGCGCAGTATGTACAGTCTTTGCCAAAAGTAACCAGGCTGCATGGTTTGCTTCTCATTCGTATAGTAGAGCCCTTACGGCCTCCTTAAAGATCAAAAAGTTCTTTGAAGGTGAGAACAGGGGTTCTTCTTACCATACAGAGATTTAGAGCTTGAGGGCTGGCGTAATAGCTTCAATATACGACTGAGAAGAAAAAAACGTGCAGCCTGGTTACTTTTGACAAAGACTGTACATTCACCACGCGGAGTGCGGAGAAAGTTCTAGAAATTTCTAGAAACTTCATAGTCGAAAAAAAAATGTGTAGACAATGTGGTTTTGCATGGAAAATTTCTCTCTCAGGAAACCCCACTCGTTAAATATGCCCATGATTTCGTATTTGTTTAATGCCGTGAGGTGGTGTTGATTCAGCAGGAACTATGTGATGACCGATCAGCCTAAGATCGATTGCAATCGTTGAGCGTTGTTGCTGTTGCAGCTTCCCAGCGCTTAACGACAGCATAACAGCTCTAACCAGCTTTTATCTTCGATAATGCTTTTGTTAAAGAAGTAGACATATAAAATTTTAGTTGCGTGTTCTTCCTTTCTAATGATGCGCTGCACATTAGAAAACTTGGACAGCCACGTGTATTGCCCCAATTCATTATTGAAATTTTTTCTCTAATTCTGCTTCGATTTCAACAGCCGAACTATGTCTGCGGTATAATATACGAGCTGAAGTCACATGAGGCATACAAAAACTGCAGTATGGTCCCCGCTTTGTGCGTTTTAATTCAAAACCGCTGGAAACATTTTAAAAGAAATATTTTGCAAGATATCACAAGAATGGACCATTACCTTCAATATTACCGCAAAAGTATTTTACAATTTTCCAATTTTCAAAATTTTTGTCCGAAATTTCTGGACATCAACTCGCCTGGCCAAGACCTGGACTGAAAAAAAATGAGCAAGCAATATTTATATCACAGCTTTTGTACGCCTCATGCGACCTCAGCAGGTTTTTTACGTCACAAGCACCGCTCAACTGCTAAGACCGATACCGAAAGGCATGAGAAGAAATATAATTTATAAGTTATTCAGCTGGCCAGGCGAATTCATGTACAGAAATTTCGGACAAAAATTTTGAAAATTGTAAAATTGTAAAATACTTTACCGGTAATATTGAAGGTAATGGTCCTATCTTGTGATGTGTTGCAAAATCTTTCTTTTAAAGTGTTTCCAGCGGTAGCATCGAGCAGTTAATACTCACATAGAAAACTTATGGGAAACGCTTTTGACAATAGCAAAAACGTTAATAGAAAAAAAAATTCAAGACTGCCGTCGGGTTATCTGCAGATATGTTGATCGTTATAGTGAAATTGTACATTACATGAAAAAATTGCGTTCATAAACGGTTTCCCACTCAAAAATGCTTTTGTCCAGAATTTCTGGGGTATGACTTGTCGCGTGACAAGGATACTACTGTCTTGTGCACTGTTCCAAAGAGTGAAACTGGCATCTAAAAATATGGTGTCTCAACGCCTTCTCCTCTTCCATGATACGGAGCAAACAGAGCGACCGGATGTCGCCCTTTATTTTCACTGACTCAACGAATGCCATCCCAAAACAATAAAGGCCGCCAAGGATGGCAGGCGGTTTGGAGAACCACAGCAAATACGCTGGCGAGAATATTCAGCTTGCATGCGTTGTTGACACGCTTGCCACGATTTGCTCGTGCGGAAATACCCCAGCGGTGACCTAGTCGTTGAGCATCCGCCTCGTATGCGAGAGGTACGGGCTTCGACCCTCAGTGCCGCTGAGTACCCACCGGTATACAATGGGTACAAGCTTTCCCCTAGTCCCGGCTTCCCTGGGGTGACATGACTGAAATATGCGTCTTGGACCCCGCCTTGAGCAGACGAAAGACACCTTGTGCAAAGGCGCTCATTGGTCACAGATGCCCTCGCACCGTTAAAATTCTTCACCATCGCAAGTGCGGACGTTTTAACGTGTTGGCATTTCTTAGCTGTGGGCTGCAGAGCGAAAGTCATATCATACTGATGAAAGGCTGCACGCAATACATGCTCACTATAGCGTCTGTTCGTTCCGTATACCCTCTTCGCATGTCCGATGTCCCTTTGCAGTACAACGTCACCCTTGCGTCGGATGCGTTAATCTCACTTTACTAGCGGACAAACTTTGATTTGACCGAGTTAGTACATATCGATCATGCAAAACGTTTTAGAGTTTTAGCACAGACAGACACAAGCCACGACGAGAAAGACGACGTACACCAACAAATGCTGTTCTTTCGCGCTTTTGCGCTTGTGTGGGTGCGTGCGTGTTCGTGCTTGCGCGTGCGTGTGTGTGTGCGTGTGTGCGTGCGCGCGCGCGTGTGTGTGTGTGTGTGTGTGTGCGCGCGCGCGCGCGCGCGTGTGTGTGTGTGTGTGTGTGTGCGTGCGTGTGCGTGTGTGCGTGTGCGTGCGTGTGCGCGTGTGTGTGTGTGTGTGTGTGTGTGTGTGTGTGTGTGTGTGTGTGTGTGTGTGTGTGTGTGTGTGTGTGTGTGTGTGTGTGTGTGTGTGTGTGTGTGTGTGTGTGCGCGCGCGCGCGCGCGCGCGCGTGTGCGTGCGTGCGTGCGTGCGTCGTCTTTCAAGTGTTTTGTGCTTGTTGGTCTGCTGTTTGCACTAAAACTTTTCAGAAAAATCTTCTGTGAAGCAGCCATGGCGGCTCCTCTTAATCCCCACCAAAGCCACGTCACAGTCTCGGCGGAGAGCGTTCTCGTTTCATTTCGTCGTCACCGCCGCGCCCCAGCCGAGAGCAATCAGCGAGTCCTCTCTAATGCCTTACCTTCTGCCACGTTGAGGCGTACTTAGCGTCGTTTTGCCTTATTTCGTTCTTTTTTTCCACCCCTAACGAGCCCGTTCCCGCCACGAAGCTCTTTTCTTCCCGGCGGGTCCAAAAGAGGCAGCTGTTGTGACGGGCGAACGTCGACACTTTCAGGTCTTAAGCCACGAAGCGGAGAGCAGAAACTGGGATACTTTCACGAACACACGGCCATATTATACCTAGAGAATAAGCCTTTCCTGCTAGTGACGTCATCATTGAGTGTGACTTTAGTACGACGACAAAAGTAATGAGGACATAAGCGGTACTGTGCAGGCGCGAACGTGCATGATTATTGGGCGCAATAATGCTCACCAGCATTTGCACACACTTACATACTTTCGAAGCAGATGCAGGTCCTTTTAAAAATACTCCGAAGCTTTTTACTTGTGCCTTGCTCCGGTTTAAGGCCACTATGGCGCGGGTAACGTAGTTAGGCCGGACACTGGCAAGCTGTCGCAATAAATAGATGATATTATCAAGAAACGCCAGGCCATGAAAGTCTCTAAAACCACAAATAAGATAAAAGTAGCAGAAACTTTCAAAGTTATGCAATAAGCGCCAGATATATTTAAGGCACAGGAGAGGGTAACATGGGGAGGTTTGAGAAATCACTAAAGCACGGAAGAGGCCTAAAAGCAGCAAAGGAGGAAATTGGGCTCGGGAAAATAGCAGATACGAAGCGAAATATGCGCACGGCAATGTCATTAGACGTTTTTTAGCATAGCGGAGACGTTTATTACCAATTTAGTGATTGGTTTTTGGTTTTATGGCGGTTTAACGTCCCAAAGCGACTCAGGCTATAAGGGACGCCGTAGTGAAGGGCCCCGGAAATTTCGACCACCTGGGGTTCTTTAACGTGCACTGACATCGCAGAGTACACCGGCCTCTAGAATTTCGCCTCCATCGAAATTCGTCCGTCCGCTGCGGCCGGGATCGAACCCGCGTCTTTCGGGCCAGCAGCCCAGCGCCGTAACCACTGAGCCACTGCGGCGGGGTCAATTTTGATGAGATCGTTGAAGTAGCAAAGAAGTTGCATGTGGATTTATACACCAGCCAACAGTAGCATTACTGTACAAAAAAAGGTGACGTCAAGAGATTTGAAAAATTCTAAACCAATTAGCTTAGAGAACCAGAAAACGCCCAAAGCGACTCAGGCTATAAGGGACGCCGTAGTGAAGGGCCCCGGAAATTTCGACCACCTGGGGTTCTTTAACGTGCACTGACATCGCAGAGTACACCGGCCTCTAGAATTTCGCCTCCATCGAAATTCATCCGTCCGCTGCGGCCGGGATCGAACCCGCATCTTTCGGACCAGCAGCCGAACGCCGTAACCACTGAACCACCGCGGCGGGGCCAATTTAGATGAGATCGTTGAAGTAGCAGAGAAGTTGCATGTGGATTTATACACCAGCCAACAGTAGCATTACTGTACAAAAAAAGGTGACGTCAAAAGAAACAGCTTTCGCCGAAATTAACACTGCCTTCTTAACTCGGCTCCATGCATATCCTCGAACAGCCCATCAACCCGCGCAGGTGTGTCGAAACGAGCTGAACTGCAGCTGGGCTGACGCAGGTGCTGCAGGTGCAGAGACAGCGGATGCCACGGGATGCCTACCGGCAGCGCTGCTGACGGGGCGAGCAGTGGGGGCGCTGCATGCGTCCGCATCGTGCCGGCCCTGGTGGCGGCCGCCACGTTACTGGGATGCGCCCTGGGGGCGTCGGCCGCCAGCATCACGGTCGAGGTGGCGCCGGCCCCTTCATCCGAAGAAGGCAGGGCCGGCATAATCGACACGGCGCACAACCTGCGGGTGTTCAAGCCGCGGGCCAAGCACTGCATCAAGAACGTCATCAACTACCGGCAGGCGCCGCCGGACACGAGAGGACGCTTCCACATACTGCTCGGCCGTAAGCTGCTTACCCTATCCGTTACCTTACCTTACCCTATCCGTTACTTGAAAAAAAAAGGAGAAAATATTTGAGACTCTCTTTCTTTTACAATGTTCTCAATGGAAAACCTGGTATTTCAAAAGAGAAATACATACATGAACCAAGTTACGTTTCCGCGCGCACCGACCACCCACTAAAAGTGCGCGAGTACAATTCCCGAATTAACACATTCAAATATAGTTTTTTTCCCACGAACAATACATGACTGGAACAGCCTGCCTGCACAAATTGCTGCTTCCCCTCCCAAATCGTTTTACATTGCTTTGCAAAACCACCTGTTAATATGACTGCATTAAGTTAACATGACTGTTAGTATCAGTGTAGCAATAGCTATTATCCTGGTACATTGTGTTCTAGTTTTGTGTTTGCTAAAATAGTGCTGTATTTTAAATATCATTTTCTCCGCGTAGGTCGCGGGCGTGTTTCTGTTTCTGCAACGTTCTTTTCATTTTTGCCTTTACTCCTATAGTCCGTGGGTTTTCTCAGTATATTGCATCATTTGCCTCAATCACTGTATTTTACCTGTTGCTTTTATGGTGTTTCCCCCTACAACAATGCCCCAGTTGGGGCGCTGTAGGTATTTTGTATAAATAAATAAATAAAGCCCAAAAGGAAGAGAGCTGAAGGACGGAGGAATTGACGCAGGACTAGACGGATGAAGTCAGAGAATGAGCACTGGTTCACGACAATATGTTTTATTCGTCGTTTTAGTGACCACTTTTCTTCCAGTCCCGCGTCCCTTAGCACCGTTTGTTTTTGTATAAACGAGTACAAACTCGCCTATCTCTCTAATCTCCGTCTTGCGTTACAGGTAAAAAATGACCGCTCAGTTTTGCCTCTGAGCTTAGATGGGATGAGGCACGAAATGCTTTTTCAACCTGATGTCAACGCCATTTGCAGAAGACGTAACAATGAACACGGACATCACACAGCGAGTGGGGTACGGAAAGCGAGCGGAAGTGTAGCTGTCCGCGGCTGAAGCCTTCTCGCACTCTCCAGAAATGCGAGTGGCCCTGATTACCGCACTTTCCCGCTTATCCAACACACTTGCATATAGGGTCCGAGCGCTGATATTGCTATCACGCCACCCCCAAATAAAACGAATTTTTTTTGGCTAGGCCACTATACCACGGGACGTAGAAGTTCATAGTGTTCCAGCCGTTCCAGCGCTATAGAATTCTGGTTGTTTTTAGGCCTCACGTCTGCACTCCCTTGATACTGACTTGTCACTTTATCTTTCCGTCTGGTACACCGCGAAGTCAACGAACCTTGCTGTGTCGTCCATGGCATAGTATTGCTGCCGGAAGACAGTACCAACCGAGTAGACATTTCCGTTTGCCTTCATATTTCCCTGGGTTCCGCGTCGTTGTGGTAGTAATGCGTATCCGGAGGGTGTGTACCACGCGAACTGTTGATGTGTGTGTGTGTTGCTGTTGCTGCGTGGTTGCTGTGGAAAGAGAGGGATGTGGCGAGAGCGGAGGAAGACGCAACCGGAAGGAGTCTGCCACAGAAACCATCCAGATGATCGTTATCATGGAAGGAGGGGAGAAAGTGTGGCAAATCCATTGCCCCAGTACATCGTGAAATAAAAATACCTCAACAGCTGACGCGGAATCTCGCGTTACACAGTGGCAACAATACTTTTGAGTTTTTTTTTCTTTTTTTTTATGGCGTATACCCAAGCGAAATCTTCTCTCAGTTTACTTTCCTGCTGATCCTGCTTTTTTTATTATTTGATCTTGTCTGCAGCGTTACACTGCAGTATCGTCCTAACCTCTGACACGTACGCCCTGTACGGAGATTCGTGCAGGCAGTCGAACGCCTCACAGTGCCTTTCGCGCTCTCTGTTCCCGCCCAGGCATGGTGGAGTACGTCGACCAGATGACCGAGCGGAACTACAAAGCCAAGATTAATATGTTGTCCAAGAGTGGGGCCACGCTCAACAAAGAGTTCAACGATGGTGAGTCTGGCTTGTGCGTTGAGTATATAAAACGAATTTCGGTTGAACGACGTCACTCAACTCGAACGTAGCAGGCCTGTCGGTGTCGCCGCGTGTCGACGAGTGAACCGGGAAAGGTGCACCGGAACAGAAGGAAAGAGGGAGGGGGACGCTGTTTTGTTCTCAACTAATCAGCGATAAAGCACGCGACGAACACAACAAAGCTATGTACAAGGGCGTCCGCAGAACTTTTTCCAGGGGGGTGCACCCGATGGCCGGGTATGGGGGAGGCGGTAGGTTAGCACCAAAAAGGAACTATTCGTGGTCTAAACTGCGCACATGAAACAAAAATTAGAAGCAGCAGATTAGTGGTAGGCTTGGAGAACAAACGTTAGAATTTATTAATGAACAAAGAATTGAACTCAATAAGCAAAATCCGATAACTTAATATCACCTAAGCGTGCTAATCAAGCTGTGTAGTTGTTTTCTACTAGTGCATAAATAATATCCGTAATTGGGGGTGGGGGGGCAACCGCCCCCCCCCCCTTCCGGACGCCCATGGCTATGTATGAAATCAGCTATTCTGCTGTGCCGACGCTGATTTTCAGAGCCCTGTATAATACAATGTTTTAAATTTCCTTAACGTACAGATGCCGTCAGAAGTAAATGGAAGGCAATATTAATAAAAAAATTTAATCATAGCCCCCTTAATTCATGCATCCTTGAAAACATGTGTGCAGCCTAATTGTGATTTTGCGAATTGCACTGTGCACCAACAAA
The DNA here is from genome assembly GCF_055824585.1 of Amblyomma mixtum. NCBI lineage: Eukaryota > Metazoa > Arthropoda > Arachnida > Ixodida > Ixodidae > Amblyomma > Amblyomma mixtum. The sequence goes on from NC_143018.1 coordinate 20,078,986, forward strand.
CATGAACCATTATGCTTTAAATTTAAAGAAATTTATTTTGTTTGACAAAGTCGCCTTCCATTTACTTTTGACGGCGAGTGCACATCATGTTGCTCACAGTGACATATGAAATATATTTGCCGTTGTGAACAGCGTTGGTCAAATGTTTAGGGGAATCCCCCAAGGTGGAGTATATTTGTAATAAGGGAGTAATTACTCACTGACAACCACACGAGCGCAGCCAGCGCAACCAGCTTGCCGTCCAGGTTAGCTCAGTTGGTAGAGCGACTGCCCGGTGAAGTGGTGGTCCCGGGTTCGAACCCCGGACCAGGACGAATTTTTCTTTATCTACGAAGTTTCTAAAAAAGATGTATAGCTTTTCTATGGCTCAGCTTGGGTGGGTGCCAATGAGTAATTACTCCTTTATTATGTGAACAGCGTTATGTCACGTACTCTACATGCGGAGTGGTTGAGTAGTACAGCGGTGACAAGGTGCAGATCTACCGAAAAAACCGTGAAAACGCTGTCATATGAGAACCCAGAAAGGAACTGCACGGGTGACGGTACGAAAAGACTAATTGCGAAAAGTGCCTGCGTGAATATAAACACACTTAAACATATATGGTCACAAGGCTAGGGCATCTTGCGATCATATGCACTTAACCATGTAGTATGTATAGTTCTGGACAAACTATTTGTACATAATTCTTTCGGAAATGGTTTCAAATGACTCATAGGATTCAAAATGCCTAGCAAAACTTCAGGTATAAACACAGCAGTATTCCTTGACGCGAACCTCACCGTGTGGTTTATCAACACTCTGACACCGAAATTCGAGGCCAAGTTGAAAGCCGTACCACAAAACGGTTGTTTCAAAACAACTTTCGGCAACGTATCGGAACCAGTGATTGATCTGCAGACAAGAGACAGATCCAAGCTGGGACCACCTTGATAAACCAGAACATCGCGAAGCCTCCTAGATACAAATGCTTAATCAGAGACCGGGTTCTGCTCAGGTACAGAGAACGTTGAATTGAGGTCAGCGCAGGCCCACGAGGACTCCAGCGCAGCTCGAATCATCGCGGCGTCCGGGCCCCATGTCCGTGCCTGCGCTCGGGGCGTCGGAGGAAACGTGCAGCTTTCCTCTCCCTCGCGGTCTGGATGCGAAGCTGTAAATCACGCCCGTATACGCCCACCGACCTCCATCGTTAGTTCACGGAACCCGGCAGGCACGCTCTTCGCTCTGGTTGGGGTTTCTGCTTCCTTCGTTGCCGCATTCCTTCGGTGCCGTTATCGGACTGCAGCTGGTGCGGCCGCTATATACTGCTTTTGCGTCTATGTGAATGGCAAGGGCTTAATCCGGATTAAGGTTTTCACAACGATCGGCGTGTGAGAGACTTTCCGCGGTGTAAGTGACGTCCGATGTCGTCGTCGCCATAGCTGAAGACCTGTGCATTCACATGGCTGGAAATGTGCTGTATTATTCATCCGAACCTCCAACACACAGCCAAAATAATAAGTGATCTCCATAGGATGTCTGAGGGACATGATTTTAGAGTGTCCCAAACATTCGTTTGACATCCTGAATGTCGAGTCACATCTATATAATCCCTAAAGTACATGTTCTATCATGCGGACCTCCAACACACCACCCAAATAATCACTGATCTGCCTGGGACGTCTGAGGGACATGATTTTAGAGTCTCAACATTCGTTTGACATCCTGAATGTCGAATCACATCTATATAATCCCTAAGGTACATGTTCTAAAGAAATAAGAAGCTCGGAGATAAGTGTTCTGGATGTTTTATGGATGTCCGAAGCACATACTTTGTTCGACTGTAGAAGCTTGGCTTGGTACATCTTTCAAGCAAATAGTGAACAAGACATGGACAACTCTAGTGATCGCTCGACTGTAGAAGCTTGGTTTGGTACAGCTTTTAAGCTAATAGCACACGAGACACGGGCATGTTTTATTGCCGTAGTATTTTTGTACTGCCTCTTTACTTTAACGTATACTATAGTTTGTTCGTTTAGCAAAATGAGATAATGGATATATGCAAGTATCATTATTATTCGGGTAGGAACTGTTTTTCTAACATCTGGGCAGATTGTCCTCTTGCATCAGCATTCACGAACACAATACGATAATTCGATCGTGCATTAGGTATTGATCTGGAGGTAGCTTGTGAGAGCAAAATTCCAGCCCTTCATCACAAGCGGTTGGTCGGTTAAAAAATGAACTTCCAGAAAACATTTCCTCACAATTTAAAAATCGTGCGGTGCTTGCCAATGCCTACACCATGAAGCGAAGTATTTTCTTTGAGTTTTCCCCCCTTATTATATGCTGTTTAATTTGTGCTAGCATCCACTATGGGTTAGTGCTGATCCATATTGTTCAGTTTTTCTTATGATATCCGAATTTTGTCTAGTGCGGGCACATCAAACAAATTGTCCTCCACGTCCACGAAAAAAGAAATATTTCAAATTTCTATGAATGAATATTCCTGACTTGTCATTTTGAAAATATCCATTTCACAGCAGCAAATAGATATTGTGCACCTGCGGACGTCCGTGTCCACTAAATCCTAACATCCAAGGATTCATAAGTGCGGATATCAACATTGGAAGTCGATATCGACGTTCTATCAGCAGTAATGTGTGCGTTGACTTGTTTCGGACGTCCGACGGATATCCAAGGAACGTGACATGGTCGGAGGTGCGCACCCTCTCGAGGATGCGCCATCTTCGTGGTTATGTTATCCGACTGGGCACACTCAGTAAGTGCGAGCGTAAGTTAATGCGATGCAGTCACAGTCACAATGATGGCAAATTTAGTTTTTTTTTCTTCTTGTTGCAGAAAGGATTAGGTTTTGAAATTCCGTAGTATATAAAAATATATAGCAGCTGTATCTTACCGGTACTCACCTATGGGGCAGAAACGAAAAGGGTTCAGCTTAAGTTAAGGACAACGCAGCTAGCTATGGAAAGAAACATGATAGGTGTAACGTTAAGAGATCGGAAGAGGGCAGAATGGGTGAGGGAACAAACACGGGTTAATGGCATCCCATTTGAAACCAAAAGGAAGAAATGGGCCTGGGCAGGGCATGTAATGCGAAGGCAAATAACCGATGGTCCTTAAGGGTAACAGACTGGATTCCAATGGAAGAGAAGCGTAGCAGGGTGCGGCAGAACGTTAGGTGGGCGGATGAGATTAAGAAGTTTGCGGGGATACGGTGGCTGCAGCTGGTAAAAGACAGGGTTAACGGGGGAGGCATGTGAGAGGCTTTTGTCCTGCAGTGGGCGTAGTCAGGCTGATGATGATGATTATGAGTGGTGCGAAGTGAAACTTGAAGTGGAGGGGTCCTACACTTGTCAATCAAACTGTTGCACTAGGTGATGGGGTTTCAGAAAAATGCGTCGGCATGATGTCAGTTTGCTTCGGGACCGTGTTCGGGCTATCGAGGGACGGGTCAAATCACTGATCAGAATAAAAATTTCGTTAGTGTTTAAGATTTCCCTAATTCTTCAGTCGGTTTTTCCGCAATGCATTGGTCCTAACTAATGGCAGAAGAGGCAGTTTTAAAAGCAATTAGATGCTAGCGTTTTTCGACTTAGCAAATGCTTAAGTGAATTCACCAAGTACGCTTTATGCACTTTTCAGCCGCCTGAACACGTAATCAGTATTTCATCTTTGCCTGACCTCTGCCAACTGCGCCATTAGTTGCACGAAGTGTAGGCTGGAAAAACCAACTTAACAATTAGGAAGATCTCATGTTGCGAAAAGTTATACAGAAAAAGAAGTACCATAGCCGATAACAATACGGGTACCTCGTGTAGAGAATAACTATGAGAAGAATCGAATAAAGCATCCCACACTCATAAAAAAGGATCAAGCGAAATAAATGACAACGCAAGTTAATAAGAGAACATAATAAATATGATATAAAAAAAAACACAAGCACAATGCAATAAACGACATACCGGCTTCACAATGTATACGCTCGCCGTTTCCAGGCCAAGTGGAAACAACCATGGGCTTTCGCTTTATTTCCTTCGGCTCCCCGGGTGAGGTCGTCGTCCTCGACTGTCCTCCTCGAAGACCGTAACGAGGTCGCCAGAGACTTACGGCCACAATAAATATTCCTCCCTTATGTCCGAACGTCATGTCAACCACGAGACGGTGTTAGTATGTACAGCGACAGCAGCAACATCTTCGCCGACTCAGCAGAGGACGCTTTATCGCTTTCTGCCCCGATGCAGTAGCGGAGATGTATGTATTAACAGTTACCTTTCGCACGCACTGGATGCCGATCTAATGATGGTATCAGCGGCATGATCAGAGATCACTTTCACTGCAGGTTCAAGAACGAATTAAAGAGAGGTGAGAGTCCCCCCTCCACATTAGCGAGAAATTTTCTCTCGGAAAACCGCATTTGCGTCTCCTTTTTCAAATAGTAAGGTCCCTGAGCTACCCATAAATGCGCCCCTGAAAAGGTTGGAGTGCGGAGGGCGGATGCATTGTGTCCGTCTCCTGGACACGGGGCTGGCTGAGAAGGAAACTGTTTGATATCGGACAGGTTACATTTTAGAAGGGGGAGGGGAAGAAGCTTCAACTTACCCGGTTTTCGTGACAACACGGTGAATTTCTCTGCACTCCTCCGGTGCATTGAGGAGAAGCGAAACATTCAATCGTCGATTACGTCACTATTTTAAATGCTAGTGCAAAAACACTTGGCGTACTTTACCTACACCCAATATAGACTTGAATCCTTGAATAGCGCGAAATTCTCAAAAAAGTGCTGCTATTGCCCTTGAAGTCAAAGATTGCTTCGGCCCTTTTTAGCAAAATATTGTAGCACGTGTCGGGGTGCAAATATTCGGGACTCTTTTCAGTATAAATGCCGTCATCAAATCCTGGGTTACCCTGAATTCGCGCCAGCGCGCTAACAACTCGACTCTTCGAACGATAGTTTCTCCTCTGTTTTCAAAAGTTCACGGACCTCGAGACACAGTGCGGCGTGTCATTTTCTGCCACGCGGAATCGTCTGTACAGTTGGCAGATGCAATCCGTGGGCGTTTTCCTTTACGAGCCGGCTAATTGCTGCGACATCTGCAGCGATGTCGTAAAACGACGACTTTTATACTCTGGACGAGTGGCGCTATAGCTATGCGTAGAGCGCGGCGTCACTTTGCCGGTGCTCGCTGCTGTTGCGCGGCACTCGAGATTTTAATTCGTCGTCACGTGTGCTGGCACCGTGAATACTCCGCGCTGTGTAGAAATGCGTCTCCGTTTAAGTGTCGTATTCGGCTGAGCAGGCTTTGGCGGTAATTAGACCCAGCCGGTACTAACGTAAGAAAGATTGTTGTTATTGAGGAAATAACATAGAACATTGGTTATCCCTATAGAGAACTCAGTGAGACCTAAATGTTTGGTTTGGTTTGGTTTGGTTTGGTTTGGTTTGGTTTACTGGGGTATAACGTCCCAAACCGACTCAGGCTATGAGAGACGCCGTAGTGAAAGGCTCCGGAAATTTCGACCACCTGGGGTTCTTTAACCTGCACTGACATCGCACAGTACACGGGTCTCTAGAATTTCGCCTCCATCGAAATTCAGCCGCCGCAGACGGGATCGAACCCGCGTCTTTCGGGTCAGCAGCCGAGCGCTCTAACCACTGAGCCACCGCGGCAGGGCTGAGACCTAAATGTAATAGCGGGCTTAAGATACCTAAATGTAATAGCGGGCTTTAGATATTTGCTTTCTTGCTGATAAGGGAGGGTTTACACGACTTTTCATTGAGCTTATTGCATCGAGTAAGAGTGAAGTTTCGACACCGCGCCATATATACCTTCCCTCGATCGCACTCGTCACTCAAAACGTAAAAAGCACACGTGTATAGCTAAGTTCAGAATAACACTCTCCTCCACCGATAATATTCTACTGCTCCGTATGGCGTGAAACAGTTTACGGTCACAAAAATCTAGAGATCAGGGCAGATAAGAAAACGTGCACGTGCAACCTTTCCATTACTTTTCAACCGTCAGCACCTGGAAGCATGGAATGCAATAATCATACTGCGTAGAGTTTTCTTTACTACGTGGGAACGGTTTTCTCTGCGGTCACCAGATGGGGCCTATGTGCGACTGGCTCACCTTAACTGTCTCCCAACAGCCTTTGGCACGATGGCGCCTCGTCAGAGAGCCTCGCAAGTTTGAAGTACGGTGTCGCCGCCACGCGGTCGCCCCGGGTACCACCCGAGAGGTGATACCGGCGTATGGCGTCCGGCTTGGTCCGATGTCTGCCTCCAGTCAGTTCAGTGTCAAAACGCATTTGGTGCGATATTGTGTCTGGGGCATACTTTTCGCACACAAGCATGACAACAGGATGATATAATATCTACGTAGCGCTGTAAAGCGTGCAATGTGGGCAGAAAACATAAAAGCAAAGCATTTTTTGCCTACAGCAGTGCTCGAGTGGCACTGTGTTCAAAGGCACTGCGAGTCAGCGTTTGTCCTATGTTTCCTCTCATTTCGTCCACGTCTTCCACGCTGTTGTATCTAAAAAGCAGACACTTGTCTCACACCTAGTTCCTCTCCTCGTAGGTGTATCCTCACCATGGAGGAGCAAAAGTTGACAAATAGCAGACGCAGTCAACCACAGATGCTAGAGCATCGTCCGACAACTGAGAACGAAGAGGTGTCTGGGAAGGTCTCGTTCCGCGTGAAATGATGCGAGAATATGAATAATCGGGGCGAATTATGCGCCATATTTAAATACGTTTGGTTTATTGGTTTATTGAGGTTCAACGTCCCGAAGCAACTCGGGCTATGAGGGACGCCGTAGTGAAGAGCTCCGGAAATTTCGACCACCTGGGGTTCTTTAACGTGCACTGACACTGCACAGCACACGGGCCTCTAGAATTTCGCCTTCATCGAAATTCAGCCGCCGCCGCCGCCGGGATCGAACCCGCGTCTTTCGGGTTAGCAGCCGAGCGCCGTAACCACTGAGCCAACGCGGCGGGGTAATTTAAATACGCATAATATAATCAATAAGATGCACATTAAGAACCCCAGGTGAAAGCAGTTATCCGGAGCCCTCCACCACGGCGTCCCTCATAGCCTGAGTCGCTTTGGGACGTTAAACCCCAATACACATAAACCTAAATAATAATGTGAATCGTCCCTTCACCCAGTCGTTTTAATGTACAGTTATAAATATGTCCGAGGAGAGAAGAGTGCAGGAGAGAAGCTTGGCGCTGAAGGGGAAGAACAGCGACGTTCTCGGCCGCTGTTCTTAGGCGGTCGATGTGCTCGGCCTGTAATTTATGGCTGAGTAAGGGTCTACTACTGCTACTACTACTATAATTCTTTGAGAACTCCCATTCCGCTAACCAACATTTCGGCAAGAGCACTTGCCTTCGCCTGGGCTCAGGCGAAGATAAGACACGTACGAAGGCAAGTCCTAGCTCTTGTCCAAACATTGGTCAAAAAACTAAAGCATATCTCTCCCTCCCCTTTTTCCCCTGCGTAATTTCCTGAGCCGCTTCTATTCAGTCCTCCCATCATCCTATTGCCCTCTCCCCTGAAGTGGCGAGCTTTTCTAACCTCTTCCCAGATGGCGGACCAGCGCTGGCGTTGGCTACTATGGCACAGGGTCTGCTGGTGCCTAGTGCTACGTTGAAAACAAGTTTACATGATGAAAGTAAATTAAAATCAGGGGTAGAGTGTCACCGGCTCACTGTGCCCTGAAGTGATACCGCCCTTGACCGCGTACCGGATGGAATAATGCACTTCAGTTGTTAATTTTTAATGCGAAGGCACTACTTCGCTACTTTAATGCGAGAGCAATATATACCCAACGAAGAATACTGTCGCGTGCCCGACCTTGAGGGTGCAGAAATAAAAAAATATAGTCGCAGCTGGACTTCGAATCCACGACGGCGCGAATAGATCAGCTTCGCTGGCCACTGCACGAGAGCACTATGGTGCAGCCGCAGCTTATCACGTCTTGTGTTAAACTGCAACACACTCTCGCGCTGTGCATTGCACGTAGTCGTCTTCGTCGACTTCAATCTGCGACGCGAACAGATCAGATAAGCTTATCCTCGATCAGAGCTTAACCTGTGTCTAAATCGTCGCCAGACGTGCCGACGGCCCAGCAAAGCAAAACCATAACCCGGCCAAGCTAAACACATGATCTCGCACGTCTACTCGGTTTAACTGCGTTAAAACCCTACCATTTCTTTTTTTCGTCAGGACATCCCAATCGCGACGGCATAAAAAATACAAGTGGTTCAACTCTGCTGAACCGAGTTTTCACGTAGCGAAAGGAAAGCGCACAGCTCCGGTTTATATGCCCCATACCCTGACGTCACAAGTGTAGTTAAATCACGCGACACCACGCGATTACCACGTGGTTTCTTACCGCCCTCTACCGGCAGCTTGAAAGGTCAAAGGTCAAGTGGTGCAGCACCAAAGTGGACCACACATGGTAAGGCAGATGTGCAACCATTACTTATCTGAAGGTCATTTCAAGGACATTAGGAGGCTTACGGCGAAATGTGTGTCGTTTTTCAAAGTCAAAGTGGTCAACGTTCAACGCCTAAGGTGGCGTATATGTGCGTAGCAACACTAGCCATGACTTATCTCAAGGTCGTTTCAAGGTCATTGGAAGGCTCACGGTGAAATGTGTGTCGTTTGTCAAAGCTGAAGGTCAAAGTTGAAGGTCAAAGGTGGTTCACTAAATGGACCACACATGGTTAAGGTATATTTGCATAGCAACAATAGCCATGACTTATCTCACGGTCGTTTCAAGGTCATAGGAAGGCTCTCTGCGAAATGCGTCGCAGCTACAGTGGCGTGCCTTTCGCTGTAATAAGCTTTGCACCCGTCGTCGCAGCGTTCACGAAGTGCGTCCAGGACCCGTGCTCGCAGCCCCCGGAGCCCGGCACGTGCCTGCAGAACATGGTGATGTTCTACTACGACCCGGACAGGGCCTCCTGCAGCGAGTTCACCTACACCGGCTGCGGGAGGAACTTCAACAACTTCCTCACCAAGCAGGAGTGCCGCAAGATCTGCATAGACGGCACGTGATTCTCTCTCTCTCAGTATCTGCGCAGAAGGATGGGCTCCGTTCTCCATCATCTGATCAAAAAACAAATGCAGATGACGTAATTCGTTACGTGGCAAATGCATGCTTTCTTTGAGTTCGCTTGCTGTCGGTTGCGCGCCCAGTCTGGGTCTGTTACTGGTGACGTCGGCGCATGTAGCGCGACGTCTTGAGTAGTTAAGTTGCGAACAAAATGGCAAAATTTCATATTCTGACAGGGTGCTACTGTTCTGTCGTAAAAAAAAATGTAAAAGGGGCTGCATCAACGTTGTTTCAATGGATAAGTCATCAACTTCAGGCGCTATATGTGCAAAGAGCAGTCGCACTTCGCAGTAAACACTTATTGTATATTTATCTTGTTTAAAAGGACCTTAAGGACAACAGGCCAACTTCAGTTCGTCTTCGGAACACGTTCTTGGCGGTTAATTCCCACTCAGGTTTTGGGAAATGGCTATGCCAGTAAAAGTTGTTGGGGAGAAGGCTGTCTAGAATTTTAGTTACAGGATACTGCGTAGCTTTGATGCGCCTTAAAGGGGCTGCGAAAAACTGCTTGGGGGGATACCGGCTATACTTCAGGTGGATTCTTTGTCACACAGATGCTGACTTAAAAAGAATTACAGGAATCGATGCACAGGAACGGGAGTTATTGAGTGAAGAAATTTCAAAATACACGCAAACAAAACGCTGCCCTCAACTCAATTTGGCGGGGCTTCCCACTCCTATTTCGCTCTCCCAATGACGGCACCTGGCGCAACCAATCAAAACAGCCTGCCAGAGCAAGTCGCGGAAGTTTGCACTCCATGGTTGCCTGCTCACTGTAACTCGTTCTTGCTGAGACTGGCAGCATCGTTTCCATGCCAGAGCCCCTGGTGGTGTATTTTTATTTTACTTGCTTTGCAGGGCTTTTATCTAAGACGAACAAGTTGTTTTTGTTGATCTAATATAAAACACCGACAGGTGACAAAATGTGTCTCTATTTATTCACACAATTTGCAGTATATTTACTGTTTGTTCAATCATCAAGCTCGCGCCAGGTGATGTCATATCCGCTGCTAAAACCCGCCACTGTGTGGCGACACCATCAGAGCCATGAATTTGTTTTGGGGAGGACATTTAAATATTAAAAAACGGAATATACGTGGTATTACCGACGCTAATAGCACCATTGTAACTCACTTTATGCGGTCAACAGGCAGAACAGTCAACTAAGATTGTGTTTCTGGGCCCCTTTAAGCACTACCCTGGTACAGTTCATACATTCATGCCTGAAGCGTATTCCATAGCACTAAGTAGCGTAAAGAAAACATTCGGTGCACTGGATACCAGTCAGCTAGTTTTTTTTCGCCTTTACCCCGCGTTTGTTCGCTTTTTTATTATACCTATAATTCTCTGCGACAAAAAAAAAACGCCGGAAAGTCTAGCACCCGTTTTTTGGCGTGCCAGGCGTTTTTAAGCTTTTCTATAAAGCGGGCCAGAAAAATGGCCACACGTTTATGCCAGGGATTCAGTATCCAGCAAATTTTGCAATCCTGTAACATATTTATAAGGCGGCGCAAAAGGTTTAGGGACAGAGCGCGCACAATTCTGCATTCCGCGTTCTTTTGAAACTGCCAAGTGGAAAATAAAACTGGCCGTACTATAAGCGCAGAATGCGTCGTGGAAGTTTTAAGTTAATTAACCCTTTGCTCTTTTTTTCCCGCAGGTCGGACGTGATCGGGACAATGGGCACGCGGGTGGATGAAGAGGAAGACTTTGTACGGCGCGCACGAACACAGCACGTAAACTGGCCCGCACGGGAACGCTTTTGCAGAAATAAAAAGGAAAGTCTGAGTGATTATTCTACTTCAGCGACGGACTTGTCGTACGCTTGAATACTGAATCACTGTTTACACAAAAAATTCGCTGTGGCTTAGCTTGGTTAAGCCCGGTAATTGCGAAAGCAATATCCGTACCTACGCCATGGTACAGCTGGTAGTGTAGCTGGTGGTGGTGCTTGTGGTTAGACTTGTGGTGATGCATCGGTTATACAATCCAATCCAATTCAATCCAATCCAATCCCATCCAATCTAATGTAATCTACTCTAATCTAATGTAATCTAATCCAATCCAATCCAATCCAGTCCAATCTAATGTAATCCAATCTAATGCAATCAAGGTCAAATGAAGGTCAATGGTGGTCACCGCCGCGGCACAATGGTGGTCACCCTGCAAAGTGCAAGTAGTATTGCTTTCGCAATAAAAACCTACAAGGACGTGCAGGTGCCCGCGGAGTTTATCCACAAATGAAAACCGCGCAATTTCTTCCCTGGCTGAAAGCAGTGCGAGCCCGCGTTCCCTCCTTGGCGCCCCTGAATGGAGCAATGCGGCACGCTCCGTCTGAAGCCTGTTTCACATACAAGCGATGACTTTCGCGATTAGTGCCGCCGTGGCGCAAACACTTGTTTTGAGCGGCCGTAGAGCGATATGGAGCTCCAACAATTTCTAAACTTTGCACCAAGCCATTCAGTCACTGGATTCGCCCTGCCTCTAGGCGGCTACGGCGAAACACGCCGCGCGAGGAGAGGCTCAGTAGCGGACCCGCATGACTCCCCTAAAGGCCGCAGAGTGTGGCAGGCTGCGCAGCAGCCAGGGCTGTCTCTTATCACTGACTCCACTTACCCCACACGTATCGGCACTAGCGTTGCAAAGGACATCTTCCTTACTGGCATTGTTGCGTGGACTACACAGTTACAGAAGGATGTCCAGGCAGTCACACCACAACTTCCTATTGACTGCCCCAGTGACAACGTCGACACCCACCTCCTACTTTTCTGGGAAGCTAAAGCCAGCCTTGAAAGGCGCTGGCAATCCCAGAGGTGGAACAGAACCTTTCGCCGCAGACTGGCTCGATTGAACGAAGACAAAAAGAATTGCAGTGGCTTAACTCAGCTAGGCCAGGATATACGTGTCGAAAGCAGCTTCGTCTACTGGCATTTCGGTAGCGACACGCCGTCGTTGTCGTTCAGCAGCTTGGCGGCGTCTCTTTGCGAGACGTTCCTCTCGTTCTTCGGACGTCTGTGCCACCCGCTTAGCCTTTCTCTCCTCGTTTCCACGCTGTCGGCCGGCCTCGCACCATGCGACGACTTCTGGATCGGAAGACTCAATTTCACACAGCCTATAACGCTGCCGTGACGAGCACGGCCGCTTTCCTTCCTCCATGGTGCGTCTGAGGAGCGAGCGCCGTCTGATATCCCAGTCGGCGCAGCGGCTGCGGCGGAGCGACGGCGCGCACCTGTGGCTCCAGCGCAACTGGTTGCCATGGTAACGGCGCATGCGCAGTCGAGGCCTTTGCTCGGCCCCGCAAAATGCGCTTCTGCTAGCCTAGTGTAGCTTTCGCTACAAGACACACGCAGCCGCGCTCTCGAGGCAAAACTGGGAGTCCCGGGCCTATGCAACCGTCTTGATGGTAACATGAGCCTACCTCAAACATGGAACCTCTTCCAGCATCTAATAGACCATCTCAACCTACGACACTGCAAAGACACAACCTCACAAAACTAATTCACACCTCCCCCACTTCGCCAGCAAATATACTTCGGGAACTTAAGGTTACATACATCCCACCTTTCCAATTCACACTCCACCCGAACTATCAAGGACTCCCTAATGACCTTCTGAGTAAGACTATCACTCAAGCAGAAGTAATGGCAGAGCTCCAGGACATAAATACCTCCTCAGCTGCCGGACTCGACGGAATCCCCAACAAAGCCTTACGCAGCTTAGACATCGGTCCATAACGCCCTTAACAGATTACTTTAATGAATGCTGGCAACAAGGCAGCCTGCCACCCCAATGAAAGGAGGCAAAAGTTGTCTTCATCCGAAAACCAGGCAAACGGTTTCTAGCAGCCATATGTATAACTACATAAGGGAACAGCAACCCTCATACTAAGCTCCCACACACTCCCAAATATCCAGCTCGCTGCTCGGGGAACCCTTCAAGGAACGGTACTTTCCCCGATCCTTTTTAACTTTGCTGTTATTCATATCCGCCGACAACTCTCGCAAATTCCAGATATACATTTCAGTCTCTATCACTGTCTGGGCATATCGAAGAAGTGACGCCGCATAGAGACCCATCTCCAGACAGCCCTCAATACTACTGATACACATGTGAAGGAGAGATGCTTATCCTGCTCAGCTTCTAAATCTCAGCTCTTTCTCTACAGGCCCAAATCCACTCACCTTGAGAACCCACCTATCACTCTAACAATCGGCACACAGCCTTTTCCTTAGTAGCACAAATCAGAGTGACAGGAATGACACTCTATTCCCATGGAGCTCATGGATATGAAATCAAAGCCTCTAGTTTCACGCTCAACAAACTACTCGACTCATCCGTCGTCTAGCACATCGGAAAACAGGCCTTCACGAAAGAAACACCCTTCGCCTTACCCGAGCATACGTTACTAGCAGAGTCACATACGCTCTGTCCTACCTACCCCTCACTAGTAAAGAACGCGAACAAGTAAATGCTTTACTCCCAAGTTGCACGAAAACAGCTCTGCGCCTTCCTTCCAGCACCTCTACGCAGCGCCTACTCAAGATTGGAGCCCACAACACCATGAAGAACTCCGTGAGGCGGCGCTCACAGCCCAAACGGCCCGCCTCTCACGCACACCAGCCGGTTGCGCACTACTGTCGTTGCGCTCGCGTGTGTGTGCGTGTTTCTCCCTCCGTCTTGTGTTAATCTGCGCAAAGTTTTCTTGAATATGTCGCTACACCAACTGGCCCAACGTACTGCTCTACTACTCTCTTCTCTACACATATCGCCAATAGGACTCCAGGCACCCCGCTCCCTCCTGCAATGCGATCCAAAATTCTAGTACCCCTTCTCCCTAAAAACATGCACCCAGAAAGGGACGGGAACCGCAGAACAGCCAGGGACAAGCCTCACAGAGACAATTTGGAGAAGACCCTGGTGTAGCCTATGCCAACACCGCCGCCTATTCAATACACCATCGCAAAGTACAAGCCGTCACGAACAATCACGCAAAACTGCTCACTTCTGGCTCAATTCTCACCAACTCTACAACCGAGCCAGAGGAGGCAGCCATCGCGGTAGCCATTACCTCCACGCCCGCCCGCAAAATCATCTCGGATTCTAGAACGGCTGTCCTTAACTTTGCCAACGGCACAGTGTCCCCAACCACCCACCGCCTTTCGCGTACTTGGTAACCCCGACAATCTGTCACCCGTATTTGGATACTCGTGCATGCTGACCTTCCAGGTAACGAGGAGGCTCACTCCCTGGCCCGAGGTCTCACCTTCCGGGCTGGGAAGGAACGGCCGTACTCGGATATTGCGGAGTGCCCGCTGTCCTTTCGAGACGTGCTTACGTACCACCGCAAAAATGGGAGAACATACGCTCCCCCTGCTCCGACTCTCGCGATCACACAAGCCGCCCATTGGCGCAGGCTACAAACGCGCACAACCCCATACCCCATCCTCCTCCAAGCCCGCTTGCCTGATCAATTTCCCTCCAGCTACAAGTTCTGTGGCAAACCTGGAGACTTTTTACACATATACTACTCACTTGACCCTCATCCCCACATCCTCCAGCACCAGAGGTGGCCCTAGATTACTGCGAGCGCCTACTCACCAGTACTTCCGACAGGGACCAGCGCAAGGTCATTACTAGCGCCCACTCTAGGATAGCCTTCCAAGGGCTATCCTTTGCTTTGTAAGGGGGCCCACCCTACACGGGGATGGCTCCCAAGTGCCATGTAGGGGCTCCGCCCCCGCCATCTCTAATTATTGGCAATAAATATTTCCACCACCACCACCGGCGGTGGACCCACGTGCCCATGGTACGGCGGGATAGAGAGCGTGCGTGAAAAACTTTTAAATGCAGTGCTCTACAACAATGGATATATGCATGTCGCTCTCCAGTTATTTATACCTCAGTGTAGAGCGAAATGAAAATACCTTAACAGTTGTCACTGAATCTCGAATTGCACAATGATTGAGTCTTTCTTTTTTTTTATGTGTTGAATTATGACAGCTGTTCATCTGTAGAACGTCTCCAGAGTCAGCAATGGTTACGGTAGACAAAAAAAAATCTACTTACATTAGTAGAACATTCCCAGGAGTCTTGCGGAGATGACCGATTGGTTAGAAGCAACAGCCTTGCACCCAAGAGGCTTGGGTTCGAATTAAGTTCATTTTACCCGCTGCATTATATTTTCGCGAGTTTCCTGGTAGTGTTGACGGACCACTGACATCCGCATTCTCACTTGCCGAGCGCAAGAGAAGCCACCGGAAGTTGGTCGGCTTGTCCCAGAAGTCGGGTGTCTGCAGTTTTTCAGAGCAAAAAGTCGTACTTTTCGTCTCTTCGTTCGTAGCTCTTTCCATTGTTTCCGCGTGATATCTGCTCTTATATCAAAGGAATAAGCAAACTGAACGCGAGAAACGTGAGTCTCATTTGGAGGACCCGGTAGTTTCAGTGAGGAACACAGACATGCAGGCTTCACTCTCCCGCGGTGAAGACGTATACGTACTACATCCGGTTCTTGTCTTCCAAGCGTAAAGGAGCACATGTGGAAACACTATGAGGCTAAGGTCATATTTGAACCGAATTTTCGCGTAGCAGAGAACAGGCGAACGATGACAGAAATCCTGACACTTGCCCCTCGAAGAGCCAGTTTCAGTTTCGAGATGCAGGCAGCCGATGTTTCGTGTCATAGATCGCGGGTGATGTTTATCGCTTTAAGATGTCTATTACTTGCCAGAAGTGCTTTTAACCTAACTCCACAGCACAGCCACGTTCGTACCGCTGCACCCACAAGAAGCACGTAAAACAATTTTCGGGTTAGTCGTTAGCGTATATATTTGAAGATCCACAGCGTGAGAGCGACTGATGAGAAGAACGAATGCTGCAGCGCGTGCCTTTTTCGATTTGCACAGCGCGAGGGAAAATGTGCATGAGGAAGATGAACGGAGGGCGAGCGCTAGAAGTCACCTGCACCAAGTATCACGACCAAAAGCCCATTCAGGCATATAATTAGTACAATATGCGAGACAGTACTTGATACACTCCGTTTAAAAAGCAGTACCATACCTTTTGGAAACGCTGATGTGAACCAGAACGCCGTCGGCACCTCAGCGGATAGTAGCCGCGCCCTCGCTTCGGTCCGATATAAAAATAATTCCGTAAAGTGGTCAGTGCAAAGTTGGCTGCCTGGAGTTAGTTCCCACCTATTCTTTCTTAACTTTACCCCCCACTGATGGTATAACTTGGGCTTAGAGTGCGGGAACGTGCATCACATCACATCAACTGAGGCAACTTAGCGCGCAGTTTCGGGTTCCCGTGATAAGAAAACTGCAATGCGGTGCCCGGACGTGCGAGGCCGCATCAGAGAGCAAAACGCAGAGAAACGCGCACGTAATGAGCGCGCGGTCTATATAGTGCCTACTGTCTACGCGGCGATCGGGCAAAGGCAAAAAAGCAGTCAAAGCGAGCTGCGCACCAGCTATCGTCAGCCTCCATACACATACCGACAGCATTATCTCGTTCCCGATGACTGTCGTTTCGCGGCGCTGGCGGTAGTCCAGCGTCATTCGTGTTAAGTCCGTGGACGCCGCAAAACTGCATTCCTGTGCCATCTGTCGCCTCCAAGCATGTTGTAGACACTCACAGAAACTGCATTTGAAGCCCTATTTGCGCATGCCTATCCTTCCTTCGCTATCAAGCACGCCTATATAGACGGTTGCTGCCTCGTGACGCGCTTATCAGACTCACGGAAGCCGCTGAGGCGCTGTGTGACGTTCGGAGCCAGTCCTACTTAGGCTCGCGCGAGGGATCGCCATCGCAGCAGCCAAAACAGACGCGCATGGACGCGCAGTGGTGGTGACACAGCGATTCAGTGCCAGCAGCGAGTGGCAAAAGCGTATCCCGACGAAGAACGCGATGAGACATACCTGATAACAAAGAAAGGACAGGCATGCACAAATAATGGTTAACGCAGAGGTGCTGTGAGCCTCACCCTCGGGCGTAATCACGGTAGATGACGCTGGAGTAGTTTTGCGTTTCGTTTTGCGTTGCTCCGCCACGGACTGGAGATTCCCAAAATTTTGCTGCTGACAGAACGTGTTGTGTGTAGCGACGTCCTGTCGTCTGCTAGTAACGTCCCGTTGCAGTGCAAAAGACCGTTTTGAAATACCTTTCCAGAAGAATCTGCTGGTCTTCTCGTGCAGGTGATGGTGCAACAGGTGGGCATTATCGTGAAAAAAGACGAAAACGATGGAAAGACGAAGTACAAAGGTGAAAACCGAAACTGAAACTACAAGAATGCTTACTTTCAATGGTTTCACTTTCGGGCACTGATGATGATGATATGCGCCATCCAGCCCCCTAGTGGAGTCAATGGGATGAACGGACGGAAGGACGAAATTGCGCGGACAAGTAGAGATTAACATGAAGCGGATAGATTAATTTCTTCCTTAAGAACTGATTCCCATTTTTCGACCCTGCTTGAGTGATACTCTTCTCTATGGTACTAGCACCATAGCACCTGCATCGGCATCATCGCCAATATGGCGTCTGTGCGTTCGCGTCGTTTGCGGCGAAAGCCCCAGAAAGGTTGCGTCTCTAAAGTTAATGCTGTCACTGTTCATACAGCTAATTGCAACTGCATATCCATCGAAGTGCTCTAGATGACTAGGTGCTACATCATCTGATGTTCACCGCCTGGATTGTGCCGAGAGGTCCTCCGGTTGAAAGGCGAGTCGCGCAGAGGGAAATCACACGATACATCTGCGCCAGACATCTGTGCGGGATCTCGGCGCAGGCAGCTCTCGTGTGTAGCTGCTCGCAACCTCCCCCTCTATTACGTGTACGATTTTTTGTTTTCAGGCTTATTGGATCAGTTTATGCAAATGCGAACGCCGCACCGCAGTGCCTTCTCGTATCGAGAGCATATCTTACCGAAACAGTTGTGGGACGCGCTTATCCCTTTGTTGTTTACGTTACTTTTCGGCATGCGCAGAGAACCGTCACACTCGTGTAGTCCGCGCTGGCATTTATTTGGGTGCATTCGTCTGCTGTATACAACTCCGCTCTTCGTTGTCTAGCTTTCGCTTACATCTGACCACAGATGGCATTGGGCTCTCAAAAATTCCCACTCCGTTTTACTAAACCGGGACTGTCCGTATTGCGATCTGCGCTACATTCATCTGAAGCCCGCATTGTGTATACCTCACGCTGTTTATGTTGTAAAAGTAGCAGCATACATGTTTCCCTAACGAGGACCGCAGGGGGTAAAAGGCGAAAAGAATGATCTTTTTTCTCTCTCTCTTTCTTTTTATTAGTGTCACGGGCTTGCGCAGTGGTAGCTTACGTAGAGTGCCCGCCAGGCATGTCTAGAGCACACGAGCAGCGCGCTGCTCAATGACAGCAGCTGCTGGGTGTGGAGGAACGGTGCTTGTGCCCGTGTGGCATGTATGCATCAAAGTTGCCGCACTTGTGCACAAGCATATTGTCTCGGAAATGCAGCAGCTGCTGTCAGATGTTATTTTGCTGGTTCAGGAGCGAGCTCGTTCGCATCAGAACGTTGCCGAGACCCGCGATGTGTTCGGTCGTTTTGCCCTTTGGCATCGAAGTTGATCGGGATCTGTAGCCGGAAGAAGTAAGACCGTTGTCATGCACAGAAACCTGGTGCAGATATGTGCACAGCTAAACGTTTCGCTTTACATGAAAAAAAAAAATGGCAGTGGCTTAGCTCTGCTAAGCCAGTATATACGTAGCGTGAGGTATTGGTATATCTTGGTTAAGCTTGTTGTTATTAGCTTGGTTTCCCCCCTGTTAAACCTTCAAATGAGAGAGAGATGTGGGCTGCAGGCATTGACAAGGTTGTGCCAGAAACGCAGCGCTGAAGCCATAGGCCGTCGGCGTTCATTGTTTTCATTGCAGTTGGCGTTATTCCTCCTTGGAACACGGCGGTGTAGTTGTGTATCCCACCACATTTATACATGCGGCGCAATCTCCTCGCGCATGCGCAGTAGCCCGTAGCGGCGAGCGCGCGCGGAGAAGCATGCCAGCTGTGCGTAATGACGTCATTTGTTCCTCGCGCATGCGCAGTATGGTCGAGCAAGAGAGCACGCGAAACGGCCAGACTGTGGCCAATGTAGCTCACGCTACAAAAGGCTGTGATGCATTGACGGCAAGATGACGTATTGTGGTGTGAAGATTGTTAGTGTGCAGCTTATTTAGTACCGTAGTAAAGGAAAGGGGGGGGGGGGGGGGGGAAGGATGTATAGGTTAGCATAACATTTTGTATGCACCTTAGTTGCATTTTTAATTTTTTTACTGAAATATCTTGGCTGCTTGCTTATCTTTTAAAGCAGCTTGGCCAGCTTTAGGCTCCCTAATTGTCATTGCATATGGTGGACTTTACTGCTTGAAGGTATGCATTCCAACAAAAGGAAGTTGCAAGTAGGTTAGATGAAGTTGAAGGCACCTGCTTTAAAACTTAAATTGTGCGTGCTGTGTCCTGAGGCACTTGACATGGTAGTTAAGTAGTATCATTGTCTTAAAACTGATCCACTGAGGTGTGTTAAAAGTTTTGTGTCCCCTCGCCCAAGGTTACTGCTCTAGCTATTCAAGACCAACTCATCTGCATGAAAAGTTTGATACTCAAAGGCCTCTTGTACATTGTTGTTGGAAGGAGCTGCCAGTTGGGATTTATACAAATCAATGCCTCATTTTTGTGTTGTTCCTTGAAAAGGTGTTGATCTTTAGTTCATTCGAGGCATCTTGCAGCTAATTGATGGTACAGTTTACCATCTCATGAACAAACATATATGTCTGGCATTTTTTTTTTTTTAAAGCTGAAAGTCGCATGCATTCATATACAAGACCCAGATGTTAGTTTCTAAGGTACTAGATCTCTACTTCACTTATGGTATGCTTTTTGAGCTGGTATTCCTAAAACTCTTGAGCTGGGCATCAGGAGGACGTAGGTCAGAGCTGCTACCTAAGTGGAATGACGCTGTGGGCACCTTGTAAGAATTGCTGCGCTCTATGTAAAATAGCCCCGATAGATTGCAAGCCAGGCTTGTATCATGCAGTCTGAATGGTAATCACTCGCAAATGTTAGCTGGAGAACTGCCGGCTGTTCACTTCTAAAGAGTGAAGTTTGCTCCAGTTTAAATTTGCTCAGTGTTCACCATTTTTGTCAAAAGCACATTGGTGAACTTGTGTTGAATTAATTGGAAGTTTTTGTACGAAGAGAACCTGAGGCTTGTTTTGAGGCTTGTTGTTCTGAGGCTTGTTGTGATTCTTTTTCATTTGTTTGTGCACATTTTGCACAGGCTACCTTATTTCTGCGACAGGTGCTTCCAGGCGCCTTTTTCACTTTCTTCTTTCCATTTTCAGCTAGGGAAACTGATGCGGGCCTACGGAGTTTTCCAGACCTCAACATGCTTTTCTTGATGTTCAGCATTTTTTGAAGCTGCATTTACATTGGGACTAGTTGCTAACGCATTGTTCATTACTTGTTACGTTGCTGTTCTTGACATAAAAGATGATAAGGGATTATGAGACTAAGAGCTGCATGTACAAGGTTGGCCACTCTTAGGGTGAACACACGAGCATGTGGCCTGTCTCTTCAGAGCGCCAGTCTGTCTGACCTAGACCATGCAAAACACCACCTCCAGGTCTCTCTGCGCCTGTGGCACTTTGCTTCAATGTGGAGCAGGTCGGACACACTGGGGCTGTGAAGACAGCAAGCAGCCTAGCACATGTGTGTTCGCCCTAAGAGTGGATGACCCTGTGCCAGCTTATCTGGAAAATCAGTGTTTGTTTTGAACTTCGTTGAATGTTGGGATTGCTTGGCTGCCTGCTGACAAATTCTCACATTTTAAAATCCTGGACCACTGTTCCTATATTTGCAAAAATCAGTAATTTTTAGCAATAATGAAATCTGAAATGGGGAATGACTTTGCAGGTGACCTTTATATCAGAGAATATGTATGTGAGAACCCTCAGTTGTATCATCATGTCTTCGTGGTAGATTTGGATGTTGTTGTCTGATCAAGCACTGCAAGAAGCAACCACTAATGTTTCTCACTTCGTACTTCAGCAAAACGGATAATACAGCTGTCCATCCACCCCACTTGCATTTTTGAGTAATAAAGGCAAGGGAAAATTGCAAAAGGCACAGTTAACTGCACTCTGAATTTGTGGGCTTTGTTCATCAGTGTTCCTTGTCTCCTGTGAAAAATGAAAATCCATGCATCGTAGTTTTTCATTCCAAGCATGGACAGCATGTTCTACAAGTTTTTCAGGGAATCATACTTTTTAACAGCCTTGGTGGTTTGCCAAATACGTATGGTGGGATTTGTGCTTTTGTGCCACATGATGTACTGTTGTTACTGGAATGGTTATAGTTTGCGATGAAAGCTATGATGTTCTACCTAGGAAAGCCATCTGGTTTATTTATGCCTCCTGTAGGCTTGTGTAATTGTGCTGTTATATAAGGATCATCATCAGGCAGGTTGGCCACAAGATAAGGGCTCTCACCAAGTGATATATGCAAGTCTTGCAAATACAACTACTTTGATGGATGTGTGCAGTCCAGCATACGTGGAAGTGCTCTGTGTGAATAAGCATTCTTGCAGTAGCTGTTTTTGGCAGTCGATTGCATCGTTGTAGTAACGATATGCAGCTCATGTAGTTGCTGCAGCACACAACTATTTTTTTTAAATCACAGGTCAAATGTTGAGATGGATGATCCCAAATTACCTAAGCTGTTGCAAAAGTTGATGTATGCTTCACCTGCTTACAAGATATGATTTTCTTGTGAAATGTGACTGGCCGAGAACATCTAAATTTTTTACACTGCTAATTAAGAGTTTCGTGCAATGCATAGTAGCAGAGGTAATTGTCTTGTGCGGTTACTACACATTGGTGACTACCTATGTGTTAAGTGCATCATGGTTGTCAGTCTCTTAAAAATGTTTCATCTAATGCTGCGGGTCATTCATGCAAAAGTACTGTAGAGGGGAACAAAACTTTTGAGGGTCTAGAGTTTTATCTCACATTGATATTTCTAGCATTTGTTTGGTTTGGTTGTTTAGTAGTCCCAGTGACATAATGTCGCGAGACGATTAACAGGCTGTTGCGGCTTCTTTCCTTGTTATATCTTTGTTGTGGTTAGCAGTAAGCCTTTTCTTTAAATTATTGATTGTAGTACAATTTTACTCGAGCGGGAGACTGAAATGTATCTACAAACATGGAACATGGGCCACTTAGTGTATCTGTCATGAGAACTGTGTTGAAATGCGGGATATTAATTCTACACCTTGTATGTGCAACATTGTTCTTGTGCTCTTTGTACTTGCCTTACTCATAGGTTTTACTAGCAGTAGCCATTGCACACCACAGTGCTTTTTGAACATGTTCACTCGATGTCTTGTTGCATTTCTTACTAGAGCTTTTAAATTACTTCCTGGTGTTTAAGCAGCTTCTCATATTTTCCCTATGTTTCAAGGATAATAGTGTGTGGATTGGTTCCACCTGAACACATTTCTGAGTAGTTATTAAAAGTACAGGGCATACTGCAAGCCGTGTTAAATGCAACTGTATAGGTCGTACTTAGTTATACATTTCCATCCGCACTGCACTGTTGACATTGTATGCACAACTGGTTCTCCTTTTGAATTTATGGGCAGTGTGACACAAATTATCTTAATTACATAGCCCAAGTATTTAAACCAAGTTTGAGGGCGACTTACATTATCTCTTGGAAGCTTCATACACATATGGCTGTAATAACAGGTCAGTCATGGCAAAAACTGTCGAGCTTTCAAACATGCTGTGGCAGTGGTCCAGACAGCCACTATCGTCTAAGGCGTTTTTTTTTGCAACTGTGAAGGTTTCAGCACATTCGTATGCTTGCATCAACAGGAACCTGTGTACATCTGTTTAATGCCTATTTAGAATCACTTAGAATCACAGTGCTCACGACCACAATAGCAGAACAACTTGCCTGTATAGGGATATAGTTAGTTGCCTGTAGAGGGATATAGGTAGTTCCAAACTTCGTTAGTGACTGACCAGAGTTTAATGAGGTTCATTTCTATTGCATATTTAATTGCATAATTTAGTTTGAATGCTTTCATTTCATAAGTGATGTACCAATTCAAAATAAATTTTCACATTTACCAAGAAATGTTCTTTGATTGCTCCAAAGTTGGAGTACAGGTTGATAAAATTGCAGCTCTGTAATTTAAGAAAAATAACTAATGTTCAGTCCTTCAAAATTTTTAAATCCTTAACTTTCATTGCATAGTTGCGAGGTTTGCTGAGATTACATAATCAAAATGAAAGTCTGCAGTGCTAATTTACAGGCTGAACTTAACTGATCAGGCCAACCTCTAAGCCTTTTTTTTTATTATTAAATGGTCTCTTCCTCTTTTCTTCGCAATTTAAAATATCAATTTTTGCTGCAGTGAGCATAGCAGTTATTGTTGCCTACAGAACATTTATGTATCTAGTTCAGGGCTTCAATGATACAAGACAGTCGCTTAGGAACTTTCAGATTTTACACTTTCCTCCTATCTTTCCAAATCACACAGTGCCTAAATCGAGATTCTGGCTCCATCAGCGTCCAGACCTTTGCATTCTTTCCTGAACTTTTCCTGAGCTGTCAGAACCTTGCTTATATCCCACATGTGCCTAACCACAAAAATAAGAATACCACTGCTGCAAGACAAGCGTCTTGTTAGCACTCTCGCTGACGTGTTTTCAAGAGTTGCAGTTTTGTAAATCGTGCCTTTTATTTGTCAACTCTTGTTTCGTGGCATCTCTTTTTCAGTGGCACCTGAGACCTGGACTGTAGACGACACCATGTGGGCAGGCGAAAATGAGGAGGCCGATGACCCTGTGTCAGAAACGAGGAGGCTACCGCCGTGGACAAGGGTGTCAGGTGTGTGGCGGTGCAATCGGTGCATGTACACTGCCCCAGACATGTACCGGATCAAGCGACACCAAGTGACGCACACGGGCGAGCGCCGCTACTACTGCCCAATCTGCCAGGCACGCTTCACCGCCAAGCAGAGCGTTAAAACTCACATGCGACAACACACGGGCGAACGGCCGTATGCGTGCAGCCTGTGCCCCGCGCGCTTCGCCCGTAAGCAGCGCCTTGCAAGACACCTGCGGAGTTGTGGCATCAGTGGCGTTGAACCAGCCATGTGATGTTTCTAATGAAACGTGTGATTTTAATGGAACTGTGGTAAACCAAACAGGGTAAAGAGAAGCCGCTTCATATTGACTTTGTTTTTCCCATTAACACTTTAGAAAGTGTTGCACTGACGGTAGGGACCAGCATATGGGGACGCAGTCAAAGCAGTACCACACTTGCACATACTAGTTCTGTTCCCTTTCAGCTCTCTCATGAGCATCGCAATTTCCAGTGCATGCTGTAGGCACTTAAGCGGGTGCGTCCATTACTGCTCTTCATGCTTAGTCCATTCGCAATGCCTTCATTTTATAGACACATTCCTCTAGTAAGACATTTTTTTTAGCTTAGGCTCGGTTATGTGAGTGTTTGTTTACTTCGCACACTGTAATAAGCTTGGGATACGAAAATTTGACCCTATCTGACCATATTCACTGCTTGTGTGAGTGTTAGTAAACATGCATCTCCCCTGGTGCTACAAGTTGTTCGGGGTTCTAAGATGGACTGGTTGGTTTGCCATAGATTGAGCTAAAAAACGGTTAAAGAAAAATGCAGTGACTGCACTGTGTTATGTGGTCATCGACTATGTTATCTTTTGCTGTTTTTTAGCTCAAGTTGTTAAAGTTTGCGTTTGTCGATTTGCTTGCCCGCTAGTGAAACAAATTATGGTTTGTACTTTCATAGTGCAGAGGATAGAATATGAGGTGAAAATTGCCTTTTGAAACGGTACCTGTGATGATGACTATTCATCATAGATAAAAACTGGCTGATGGAAAGTGGTGACAGAAAGGGCTGATTTAACTTCGCACCAAAAGCGTGGCATTACAGGCGTTTTCATGGTCAGTAATTCATGTCTTATCATGTAGAAGGACCTGCTACCACCACTGCTAATTTGCCTTTCATGTTGGTGATTTTTGGTGGTGTTTCACGGTTGTGATTTCTTAGTTAACCACCTTATGGTTTTGTGCTGTGATAACTGTTTGCTTTACTTGACATATGGATTAAAAACAAATGTGATGTACTGTAGCAGTCATCCAAAGAAGGCCAGAGAATGCTGAGTTATGTCTGAACTAATATTGCATTGTAGGTTGTTATGACAAATTATCACAGTCCTTTGTAAAACTTGGTTTAGAGCTTGGCTTTCGACTCTGGTCTCCTGCTTTTTATCTAGTTCTTTCATGTGATCCTGTTAGTCAACACAAATATTAAAGTCAGTAATTAAGTTAGTCAAATATTTTCAGACATTTTTATTGGTTGAGATTTTTCTCTTTCATTGCATTTAGTGTTCTACACTGGATCGTACTGCAGTTACAGGTTCTCTAAGGCTGCTCCTTATGGCTTCAAATGTCTCGGGTGGGCGCGTTAATCTCCAAGGCCCTTTGCAGCAAAGGCTGTGAGCTTATGCTGTGAGCCTTTCAACATAAGAACCTGAATCTTTAAGGTCTTTGCGGTGCTCATGTTAAAGGGGTGTAAAACCCTATTCAGTTGAAGCAGTGGTTGTCGAACGCTAGGGTTGTGTATTGAGATGAGGAATTTTTAAACTACAGGGTATCCACAGACGGTGATATAAATAGCATGCAGGCGTTGTGAATGGCCAGCCTTGTGCCCTGGTGCATCATGAATAAACTGAACAATGTACACAGTAGCTCGCACATGGCTCATTGCTTAAACATGCAAATGCACAAAACAGAAAAGCTTGCACATTCCGTTCAGTTCAGGTGTTGTCATTATGATGCAGCATTGTTCACATCATGTAAGGTGCCATTAAGTGTCTGTCTTGAACTTGTTTAAACTGTGCAATTTGTTGCAACATGAAATAACCCTATCCGATGTGCCTAGTTATTTTCCAGCACATTATACACTGTCACTGTCATTATACTTTGCCATGACACGTGAGGGGAAGTGGTTTTGGCAGATAACACTGACTGTATTCCTGTTAACATCGCAGAATTGTTCTGTAGTTGTATATTATGCTTTTAAGTTTTTTAAGGAAAACTTCTCATTCTGTTGTGTCCTCAGGGCTGTTCTTTTTTTCGTGTGTTGTAGTTGTAGTACATTGCCAGGTCTTCACATTAACCTCATGGGCTTTTATCGAGTAAAGTTCGGTCAAATAAAGGTGGCAGTCAAGTTATTTTTCACATTACTAGTCATAAATTCGTGTCAGACAATTGTCATTAGTTTTTTTTCTTGAGCTAGTTCTTGCATCATGGCTGTTTACGTGCCTCGATGTCTCTGTGATGTTTCGTTGATGGAAGATATTGTTGAGTGTTCCTGTTTTGTTAGGCAAAGATTGTTTCTGAGAGTTACGTTATGGACCACAGTTGGTGATGTGGCTCTCGTAGTTGTATGTTTACACCATTTCCTTTTGCTGCAGTCCTCGGTAGGACTCTCGATAACTCCGACGCTGAGTGTGGAAATAAAACTGGTTTGCAGTAAAACCTGTTCTGTAAGTCTTTATTATAAATTCTGTCATCCTGCAAGAATTCTATGTTAGTTTTGTTTGAAAATTGCAAACACTCTTTTTCATATTTTGGAATTATCAGATATTGTCCTGATGTCAGGCTATCTTTTTTTTCATTGCGGGATGCACTCAATAAAGAATTGCTCCCCCCCCCCCCCCCCCCCCCCCTTCCTCCCCATTTATTTTCCTTTGGACAAACCTGCTATGTGAGGTGTTTCAGCAACTGGGAGACAGGGTTTAAGAATAGGATGATTGATTTTGCAAGAATGGAGCACAAGGGGTATTTTTGACAGTCACCTAGTGTAGTGCACATTTTTTTATTTCTTAACTGATTATTGAGCGATAACCTTAATGTGGGAAGTTACGGAACAAGAGTTACATGGCATCAAGAGAAACTCCAAATGCTGCAATCTCCAGAAGTTTAACTTTATTGTGAACTTTTTTTTCGCATTGAACAAAGCTTGTGTGACTCAACATGTACAGAATGTGTTGTCTGCCTCTCACTTTTGTACATGTTTTTAAGGGCTGAAGCATTTATTATGACTGATGCCTTAGGGTGCTATTGTAACACTTTACAACTTTCTAAGCTAACCTTTTCACATATCTGCAATGGTAAAAGTTCAGTTAATAAGGATCAAAAAGCTGTGAAGCGCATCAGGTGACTACAAAAAAAAACTGCTTCAGTTTTTTGCAAAAGGTTCTTGCAAACGTCGGTTCAAGCTACATGAAGTGCCCCATTTATGTGAATCCTTGCATAAGGAACCCACATTTATGGTTTTCATTGTATCATTCAGTGCTTGCCTATATCCTCTTGCATAAAAAAGCTTGCATGTAAGTCAAGTTGTGCGAGGCACACTGAGATAACTTTCCAGAATGTATCTGGAAGGTGGAAATTTTTCCTGTCCCTGTTTTTCTCTGTTCTAGTATGGCGAGCTAATTTTCACATGTTTAACGCAGTTTCGCGCGAGAAGCCCTGTTGCATTGGTTACCTATGTTTGCTAGAGGGAGAAAGTCAAGCACAACTGTGATGCTTTTCTGTCAAACTCGGACAGTGAATGCTTCCTTTCTCACCGTTGTTTCCGTTTGTTAATTCCATGTTGTCTTTTGTAATTTTTGTATTTGTGGTTGTGTTTTGGATTATATGGAAGCGATGAAAGCATATTTGTCTTTGCTGACTCGGAGTACCAGAATAATATCTGTTTAACTTAAAGGGTAACTGAAACGATTTTAGAATTCGATGAATTTAAGGTTGCCGAATGTGCATAATGTGCAGTTAAAGCCTGCGAAATCATTTTGCTCTAGCAATTGAAATGGTGGCGTAATCGCCGAATAAAGTCGTCTTCGGCGTTCAGCTTCTCTGAAGCGCACAGCGACGGGCAGAGGCCCCAATAATGACGTCACGTATGACAGCGCTACGTTTCCAGCGAAGAAACGGTTATTCCATGGAAGAAAACCGACGCATTCGAAGGTGAAGCTCACGATGCTTTGTTTGGCGCCATCTGACGACGCACAGCAGCATGCAGGTGTAAGCAGCGGACATCTGAAATTTCGGCAACAATGACGTCACTGCTGAGTTTCCTTGCACTCCTCCAACGTAGTAAGGAGAAGCCTAAACAACATCGTGGTTTTAATCGACGATTATGTCACCATTTTAAATGCTGGTGCAAAAATACTTTGCATGCTTTACCTAGAAGCTTCATAGATTCGAATTCTTGAATAACCTCGAATTCTCAAAAAACCGTTTCAGCTTCCCTTTAAGGGTATATCACTCAGTGCTCAGTTTGTACATTCAACACAGGGTTCTGGATGCACCCGAGGGACAACTGGAAGTAGTAGACTGCGTTAATACAATGAGAGCAGCAAAATGAATCAAACATTTTGAAACTTTCGAAATTCTTTTTGGGTTGTGCAAGTCTCTTTTGTACAGATTATGTTTGCTGCTAGAGAGCCGCGGCATGCCTAGTACAGCAGCCAATCTTGGCAATGTTGAAGTTGTAATTTTTATAACTGTTGTGATGTAGACAGCGCAAACTATGCAGTGCTGGAAAGAAGAGAGCAACGAATGCTCAAATAATAATATAGAAAACAGGGTATTGCAAGTTTCTGCTCACTTGAGCCTCAGCATGAGCTTCCATGCTTCTTGCACGGCTGACTGCAAAAGGCTGTTGCTTAGCGACGTACCAGAAGTTATTACCAGAGAGTCCTAAATGAAGGCTCATCTTCAAGAGCTGCAGTTTGCACTTGTCTCAGCAGCGTAGTTCAATTGTGCCTCTAGTTTCTACAAGCTTCTTTGCAGGCGAGGTGTCTGAATGATTGCGTGTTTTTCCTCTCGGAAAAAAATTTGGAAAGGGAAGTTCAGAGAAAAATGCATTTTCACTGGAGCAGTGATGGAACAGTGACGTGTTTCTCGTGCGATTCACTTTTCCCTTTTTTGCCTGCCATTCCCACAGTTAACGGTGACGGAGGCCACGCCGAGACGATGGCGATGGCGGGAGTGCGGCCGATGTTCTCGAGCATAGCGACTCCGCTGCGGCACCGGCGATTCCGGTGCGAGGTGTGCCACTACATGAGTTCGAGCCGGTGGCACCTGAAGCGCCACCAGTTGATCCACACGGGAGAGAAGCCATTCAAATGCCACCTCTGCCCCATGACCTTTGCCCTGAAGCACAACATGGCGACCCACATGCGGACTCACACGGGTGAGAGGCCGTTTCAGTGCGCCATCTGTCCGCGGACCTTCACCCAGCAACAGGGCCTCAAGAAGCACGCCCTGAAGCACACGTCTGCCTTCGAATACTACGCGTCACTGTGAAGCGGGCCCCAATTAGAAGTGCCTATACTTCATTTCATGCATAGTACTAGTCAGTGCTGCCGAAGCTAGGACGCCTGTTCACGCAGGCTAAGTTTGCGCAGGCTAAGTCAGTGCCCAAAAAGTAGTTCGCCGTACATCCGAGCGAACCCAGGCGTATTTTGTTGCAACAAATTTGTAGTGCCTTGACTTTGTTTTACCTCTTGCCACATTTCGAGACTTTAACAAGCAAGAATTACATGTGGCGGTATGATGCATGGCTGGTAGGGCGATTCGATCTTACTTTATTTATGCTTAAAAAGTAGTTCACACTCGGTGAAAATTATATCCAGAGGGCCCGAACACTGAGTGCTGCCTCTCAGCTTCGACTGCAATTTCCAGTGGTAGCACTTCGTTTTATAACACTCTTTGCTTTCATCCAAACACTTATTGAGGCTTTGGGAAGAGCGAATGATACATGGCAAAGTAATATGGTTTTGCTGGCGCTCTACTTCCACAGCCTGTGCAGCGTTGACTGCAATGCATGAAATGTAGTATAGGTGCGATGCATAAAGGCCATACCTCCTTGCTTTCCCTGTGCCATTAGGCATATATAGGTTTGTAGAACATGTGAGCTGGGAAGGACAGTATCTTCTTGAGCTCAGTGCATGTGTCCAGGGATTAGACAAGGCATGCATTCGTGTGAGAAAAGCCGACACTTTGGCTAACTCATACGGCTGCCATGGCATGGATGGAACTAGTTGGATATAACAGAGCATTACTGCCTAGCCATTACAATGCTTTACAGGCATTATTTTGTAATCGACCAGAAAATTACTGAAGTAAAAAAAAAAGGAACTGAAACATTCCTGTTAACTGAAATACTAATGTTTCTGAATTTCTTGTCTATATATGATATGCTAATTATGATGGGAAGATGGAAATGAAATTTCTGTCGTTAGTGTTCGAGGCTTGTTTGCAGACACAAGCACTTGCAGCTAGCTTGAGCTTAGGGTGTAATTTGTGGGAAGTTTTTATTGCACAATTACTGATCCTTTCTGAGACGGGACGTATTTCTGGATTCCATTTGCTGGTCTAAAGTACATCGATGTGCAGAACTTGCAGGCTAACATGAAGAGCTCGCTTCTTGAGATTTAGAGTTGAAACACGTGCAGCACAAGTGGATGGTGTGTGGTGGAAGCAATGCCTATGAGGTCCCAGCATCTTACACAGAAGCATGAATAGCACTCCAATATCTTTAGATATGTAAAGTTGTGACTTTTCTGCTATGCTCTCAGTTTGGGAGGCTTTATCTGCAAAATTCAATTCATTTGTATAAAAAAGCAGAGAGCATTTTTGTGCATGGTGGCAGCGGTCACAAAACTGCCAGTAACTATAGTACCCCTGTCACGCCGGCACTTTCAAAGGTTATTGAATCCAGAGTCTTCAAGAATTTCAATCGAAGGTCGAGCTCAGAGGAGCTGTGCTGCTGTTACACAGCAAACTCGATCGCCATTGAGAGATTTCATCATCTCACGTGAACCAAGGTGTTCTGGAACTGCTGTCGCCGCCTATAATTTTGCACGCATGCTTGTAGTCAACCAGCAAGTTTAATCTGAAATGATTAAAAACAAAATTTTTGTTCATTTTAGTAGTATTACTCACTTTCGAAATGAAGTTCATTGTCTTGGACAAGCTGTAGGAGCATTCATATGCTTTTGTGGTAGCTGGTGTTGGTTGTTTCTGCACCGCTGGCAACAATGGTATTACGCCTGCTGCAGTGGTTCTTCACTTGGGCTGTCTTTTTTCGGCAAAATAAGTTGCATATTTTGAAGTTCCTTATTTTTCAAGGACCATACTGCTCTTGTTTTATTCCCGAGCGTGTTTCGGCCAGCGCTCCACATCCTAGAGTGCCGTGCTGCTCTGTTGACTCAATAGACTCGGTGGCCATCGGAGCCGCCCGTATAGTCAATAGACCACTGGTTCAAGGGCCTTCAAGATGACCACATGACAGGGGTTTAACTTCACCTTTTATTTGTCTTTGTTTCCTTGTTTTCATGTGCCACCTAACTGCGGTGTTCCCGAGACTTGCGGATGGCCGCTGTTTACATATATGCTGATGTGCATTTCATATATACTCGTTTTTTTTCGCATATAGGACCTGGCTGCGATTTTCCTTAATTGTCTAGTTATTTATTTTTATTTATTAACTCATCTAGAGTGCCCTTTGTTACTATTACCACCAGCACCAGGGATATGTAACAAAAGCTTGAGGTGGACGGAACACAGGGTTCGGCAGGTAACATACTGCATTACCAGTGACAGTGCTGACTTGTGACCATGCAGTTGTGAAAATAATGGGGAAATTATCTCGCGGTGTCTTCGGCTGATGGCATTTGATTTTAGTTTCCTGCTCACTTGTGCAGTGCTGTACGTTCGACTGGGATGAGCATGGCACGAGTGCGCGGCATTCGTGCCATGCCCTCGTTTTCAAGCCTTAAATGAATGAAAAAAAGTGCACATATTACGCAAGTAAATATGGTAATTGTATAAACTGCTAACTGCAGTCATCGCTCGTTTAGTAAAGATGTCGTCTGAGAATATCTAGTGTCTCGGAGACCACAATAAATAGAGGGTACAAAAAGCAAAGGCACATAATGAGTGTTTCTCACATTTGGCTGAAACACACAGGGACGTCCGGCTCGTGTCAGGTCACCTCCTGAGCAACGGCATGGAGGCAGTGCATTTGAGCTGAAGACACCATTAAATGTGCACGAGATGCACTACTAAAAAATGGAATCTAATAACGAATTTATCTGTGAACTTTGCAGAAAGAATTGATGGTGCATTGCATCAAGAGCATTTTACTTTTGAAAGTAAACTTTCCTGTCGAGATGTTGGACTTAAGTACTCTCCCGAGGTGAAAGGCGAAGCTAAGCCTTTCTTTTCAGGAATTATCTGCAAGGCACATGACCTAACATGTTCTCACTTACATGCCAGAAAAGAAAAAAACTATTCCAGGGCTTTTGCGGCCTTGTGCTGGTGCAGGTCCATCCCCTCAAGCATGCATTTTTTGGCAGACGCTGCAAAAGCCATTGTGGTTACGTTACTGCAACAGATTGGGCGCAGTACCAGTAGTGTTTCCAGCCACTTGTAACCTCGGTGGCTGTCGCCATCTCACAAAACTAAGTGCTCGTAGATGATTCTAGAACCTTAGCATTGAGTGGAATGGTGAAAGATTAAGCTCATTAAAGGAAGAAAGCTGTTCACGGTAATTAAGTGCACCTTCAGATTAATGATGAGTGTTCATTTGGTTGCTGGGCAGAGTTCGACACATCTCACTGCAGCCACGAGCAAGCGGATGATCACATGACTACCAAGGCTTCTAATGTCACACATTATCGAATGACACAGTGCATGGTTTGTTGCCTGTTATCCTTCATGACTCTTTGGGTTGTGTATCTGTATCGCCTAAGTTCACAAGGCATCATTTTGCTTTGTGGGCTCCTGTGCATCATAGTGTCAGTGCTTTGCTTCTTTATAGGGCCGTTTGTATAATCATCTGAATCATTACACGTTATAGGTAATATTTATTTGTAATGGAAGGCTTCAACAGCTTTACTAACATTTAAGCTTTATTAGCTGAACAAGCTCAGCTATGCAAAATGTTGTTTTGCATATATTGAATGTATCATATTCCAAAGTGATTTCAGAAGGCCGCCAATTGATTCAGACTGCTTCGTGGTATTTACATTTTGCATTTCATGCTATACAAGAACATGGTGGTCACGGGTGGTGTGGCGCCTGGGTTACTGCTATGAGCCTTCTAGTAACTAAGATGTTGTGGTTAGTATTCTTTTTATCCCAAGATATGCAAGCCACCTCGGTGGTTGTGGCGCTTGGCTTCTGACCCGAAAGATGCGGATTCAATCCCGGCCACGGCAGTCGCATTTCGATGGAGGTGAAATGCTAGAGGCCCGTGTTCTGTGCGATGTCGGCGCACATCAAAGAACCCCAGGTGATTGAAATTTCCGGAGCCCTCCACTACAGCATCCCTCATAGCCTGAATTGCTTTGGGACGTTACCCCATAAACCTATCCCAAGATATGCAGCCCATACTCTTGGCTGATGTACAGAACATACTGTAAACAGTCACAGTACAGTTTAGTGTCATGTTTGGTACTATCTATCTGTTTCTCTTCATGCTATCAGTAGTGTGTGCGAGTGTTGGTGCCAGGCTGTATGCCTCTCACACCAAGGTGAATTTCTACCCCCTATAGCATCCCGTTTTAAGCCAGTAGCAGTTGCAGGTGTGCCATTCACTAACCCCCGGGAGTTGGGGAATGCTAGCAGCACTTTGTGAGCTTCATGCTGGTGATTTGTGTATATGCATTGTCAAAATTTTGCTGTAACAGTAATAAATGTTGACTGCAACATATTTCGTGCTGTATAATATGCTCTTGGAACCCGATGGTTCCAAGAGGAACAGCTTTTAGTGAAGGAACTTGTAGTTTTTAAGGTCACGTTGTAAACAATGTGTGCATTTTGGATGAATGTGTATCGATTAGGTTTGTGTCCGCCCGTATTGCTTATGATAATAAAGCAGTACAAACAAGTCGCATCCTTTCAGTTTTGTTAATTTCTCACACAGCTCTGCACTGCACAACCTTGCGATGTTGACCTCGTCAACATCAAGTAGGAAACTAGGTATCACAAGCGGCATTTAGCGGGATGACCATCCTCACACACTTTTCCAAGTTTTATGCAGCCACTTTTTACCAGGTGTTCCCTGCTTCATGTTGTTCTATGCTCTACATGCATGTGAAAACTGTAAATGCCTGAAACAGATTTGGGCCCCTCTTGGGCCAATTTCGGTCACTCCTCTGGAATGTTTTTTTTTTAGCACTGTAAATAGCAGTGTGAGAGTATTCCAAATTTTCAAAGAGCATATTGAATACCCTCCTGTTCAATTTTCTGAACAAGTCAAATTGTGCATGTTTATAAGTATTTGAAACAAATATGCTTTCAAGCCCTCAAATCGTTTTTGAATAATAATTGTCTTGAATTTCAAATAAGGTGTGTCGTATTTTGCTATAACTGTTTCAAAGACAGTCCAGTCTGCCGCTGCATAGCATGCTTCTATGATTGGTCTGCGTAGGATGGAGGATTCAGCTTCACAACACACTCCATATGAGTGACTGTGTTCATAATGCTAATGGCCTCTTGGACTGAGCTATGCGGCAGTGCTAAGGCAGGTTTAACAAGCCACGTCTTAACCCTATCTTATACTCCAATATTTGTAAAAATATGCAATTCATATTCGATTCTAGCTGTTTGATTTGAATTAGATTTGGGCTTTAATTGCACCTCGTGTTAAATTTGGCTCTGAAGAAAGCACTATTCACTAGGGGTGTGCGAATATTCGAAATTTTCGAATATATTTCGAATATTATATTTTTAGTATTCGTATTCGATTCGAAGTCCAAGTATTCGTGTTGTTTCGAATAATCGACAGGACGCGAATATTCGTATCCTGCCGAATATTCTATTGCGAGCACCGGCGTTCATTTCGGTCCGCAAGTCCTATCGACAGAGACATAACAACATGGCGGCGCCCAGAGCAATGCGTAACGTTGGGCCATGCAGTAGCTGACTGCACTGGTGAGCTTCTTTGTGGCTATACCTGCGAAGCTGGTATAGTCAGAGCTGTGCACGAAATACCTCGCAATACGAGCCAGTTCAGTGCCAATTGAGAGGGCATTTTCTGTGGCTGGAGAAGTTGTTTCAGCTAGAAGGGAACTACTACTGCCTGACCATGTGGAGCAGCCGGTTTTCCTTCATGACAACCTTTTATGTTCATCCCAGCAACGCGCTTTTGTGCTTATGGCAAGCTAGCCTTTATCAATGCCGTGTACTAGCCATCTTCTATGATATTTCCACTCTTCTAAAAACAATGTTCGAGACTGATATTTTCTGTGCAGCCACACACACCTTTTGTGCTCATTTCATCAATGATAGTTGAACTGTGATGTTCTTGGGTGCTCAAATAAATGTTTTGTAGTGGTTAAATGCGTCTGTCCTTGATTATTCGATTCGATATTCGGAACCAAGTATTCGTATTCGATTAGTATTCGAAAAATTTGATATTCGCACACCCCTACTATTCACACAACCCTAGCTGCCGCGGTGGCTCAGTGGTTACGGCGCTCGTCTGCTGACCCAAAAGACACGGGTTCGATCCCGGCTGCAGCGTTTGAATTTCTTTGGGGGAGAAATTCTAGAGGTCCGTTTACTGTGCGATGTCAGTGCACGTTAAAGAACCCCAGGTGGTCGAAATTTCCGCAGCCCTTCACTACGGCGTCTCTCATAGCCCGAGTCGCTTTGGGACGTTAAACCGCATAAAACCAATCACACAACCCTAGTTGCAAGGAGGTTTATGAAAATAAAGAGAAGGCACGGTAAATGTGCCACGAAGCTTGATCTCCACACTTGGCCACAGTTGGTGCAAGGAGGGAAAGAAAAGAGTTATGAGGAAAGGCACACTAACTGTCCCATAAAGTGGGAACGGAGGTCTCGGGGAAAGTTTGGTCGCGTTTAGCGTTTTAAACAGGTCGTTACAAGGATATGAAAAGTGTAGTAACTACTCTGCAAAATGCAAATTGTTTTAAAATTGTACGCTTCACACAGCCCCTTGCAAAAACACAGCTCACAACAGGTTTTTGCAACCCCCTTTTATTCAACATTTCTTATCCCCAAAGGGTCAACAAGAAAAAACCCATCCACCTCACGCGGGCTTGGCCAAGAATGCACAAACTGCACCAGCCAGCCAGGGTGGGCGGAACAACAGCATTGTTCATCTAGGAAAAAAGTTACAACCACAGCTCGAGAAATCACACACAAGCAGGGGGAGGTAAAGGGAAAAAAAAAAAAAAAAAACCTTGAATATTCGACGCTATTTCCTCGGCACGTCAACAAAGCCGACCCTCTCCGTGCCAAAACATCTCGATTTCATTTTCGTCTCTCGTGGAGGGGGGGGGGGGGGGGGGGGGGGGGGAAATGCGCCGCAAAACGCACACACACACGCACACCATCCATGCTCTTCAGAAAGAAAAGGGTGTCGCTCTCACTGACTCACCATTGCTTCACCGCCAACCACCTAAGAAGACACGGATCATTATTCCAAGGGCTTGCATAATGCACACCTAAGCTTTGCCGTGTTCAAAAGGAAACAAAACACGCAGCAAACAAACAAGGCAGATAAATAAGTGACAGCCACCTCCTCCAAGTTTGCTTGTGTTCACACAATACGAGCGCGGCGCATAGAATACACAACTCTCGAGGGTGCGTGACCCTTTGTTTTTTTTCTGCTTGTCTCGAAGGAACTAAGAGAACGGAACAGAGCAACAGAGAAAAGATTGTCACGCTTATGCTTTTCAAACTTCGCTTTTCACCATATTGAGGTTCCAGACCAACCGAAGCTTAATGCCAGGAAGCACTTGATTACAATCAAGATAACACAAAAATTTGTCTGCTAAGGGCACATTCAGCAGCGCTTGATTTATTCACTCATCTGTTAGCCTTGCTTGCATCATTCTATGGCATGCCATCTTTGTTATAAAAATGAAAACTGAGGTTGACCATGGCTTTCCCCTCAGTGCAGTCTTCATTCTATTTTAATTTCTTTAACACAGATGGCACTACTGCACAAAGTATTCACACCACTTTGCAAATGCATTGATCACATAATTGAATCTCCCTTCTTTTCACACATGAAAAATTTCTGGTATGTTACCAACCTAATATTTATGCATTAACATTATTGTTGCTTCTATGAAGTCCCCACCATGGTTTTATACTCTCAGCATTTCCACTTGTGACACTCAAAGCTACGAGGAAACCATCTTTGGGGGAGAAGTAAAAGCAGCAAGATTTTTGCACTCCCAATTCACACGAAACAAACTGCTCTAACATTAAGGCAGCGCTTACAACACCCACTCTGCACTACGAGCTGACAATAGTGCTTGTCTGCATATGGAGAACAGGTACACAGGAAACAGCCATCACAAATTCAAGCTTGATTCAACGGATCTGCAATGCATTAATCGTTCAGGCACTACTGGGTGCTCGTTTCTCTGTACTAGACATGAAAGCTATGATACACCGGAGCCAAGATGTCAAAAGGTGGCAACAAAAAATAAATACACATGTTGCTGCATTTCCATGGTCGTTTGTCGCTATTAGTGCTCTAACCCGGTCTGGCAACCTTACCACTCCAGAAAGTAAGGCATAGTATCGTACGGACGAAACCAATACAGGCTATGCAAAAAAACAGCATTTATGAGCTTTCATCAGGTTCTTGAAATGGAAAGCTCTAGAAGGTAATGCTGGCACCCAGGCTCTGCAAGATGGCCTGGTGTTATGTTAGCATGTCAGACATCAGCCTTCAAACACCAAGTCAGAACAAAAGCACAAAAGTTGATGCCTTCACTGAAATGAAAAAAAAAAAATTCCACAGCTACTGACATCAAGTGGGTGCAATCAGCATTTCAACCTAGCCCTACTAAACTCATTTCAATACAAACGCCAACAAATTATTCCAAGGTTGCAACAGAAAAAGTACTTGTGGGAGGACTCTCTGCTACACAAGATTCGCAAACCAGTCTCCACTAAACTGTAGCAACCCGCCTGACCTCATAATTGCATTAAATGCGCAGACATTTTGCAAAGCAGATGAAATTCATTCATTTTCTGATGTCGTGACCAGTGACGGTCCGTTAACTGGCCATCTTCCACGGCACCAAACCTTTGAACATCTACGCAATTGTCTGCACACATCACCAATATCATCAGAAAAGAAGACTGCATCAGCAAGGCAGAGAGACAAGCAGAATTGAGACTAATATAATTAAACAGAAGGAGAGAGGGAAATGAAATCGTACGAATCGAAAATCAAGGATAGGAAGAAATCGGAGGCTCTACAAAAAAAAAAAAAAAAAGGTTCATCCAGCATGGGCGGCACAGAGAGGTGGGGGAGAGAGTCAGTGGTGTTTCAGCTCGGAGGCAATTTTGTAGTTGAGGATCTTGGTCCAGTCGATTTTGGTTCGCGTCAGGGGCAACTGTCGGCGCAGCGCCTTGAATGTTGTGTCGGACATTGCCTGGTAGTTTTCAGAAATGGCAGTCTGAAAAGAAAAAAAAAAAAAACCAAACGCGTTAGCCATGTTGTTCCCCGGCTGAAGCTGCTAGTGGACCATTACAGTTGCCGACCGATTTTTCGGACTCGGCGGGAGCCGAAAAATGGTCCGAATCATCCAACAGTCCAAAAAATTCGTGAATTTAAAAAGGAATAACTTTCCTGCAAAAAACCAGCTTTCAAAATTGCGAAATTTGCCGCTTCCCATGTTCCGTCTACAAGCGATAATATTAGACTCTATCTGAGCCATAGCCATGCTTTTGTCATGTCCGCACCCTACCACATCATGATACCGTCTAGTATATCAGGCCGAAATAACAAACTTTCGGTTGAAAAACGATCTCCACAATATTGCTGGCATCTATTTTAGTCCGAAAATTCAAACATTTAGAGTTCACAAAGTCCGAAATATCGGTCGTGAAAATGTACGCGACCTATGAGGAGCGCGACGGTTCCTCAGCAAAGTCCGAATTACTGGAGTCCAAAAAAATTGGTCTACTACTCTAAACTCAGATCATCAATGTCACACGCACACAGCTAATTCAGCAACAGTAGGTCCATGATGACACACTTAAAATTGTCTGTTTTATCTCGTACACGCAAACAGAATACACCTACAGACATTTTTACTTTAAAAAATGGGCAAGCAATGAGAAGATCTGACACAATCATTCTGCGTACTCGGTGGTCACTTGGCTGTAGGGGCCACGCATCTTCCAACATTAACATTCTTATTTTGTGAACATTTCAATCAAACCCTTTATTCGTGTTAGTAATACTTTCAAACTAAAGCACACAAAATTTTAGTGTGATATCTGGAGAAGTTTCTTTTTCATACAAATTTTTTTTCTCTTCTACACCTTGTGAAACACCTGCAGACTAGATAAAATGTGGCAGAGGACTGGTTCAACATTAACTGCATTTCTGAATGCATGCTAAGCATGGTGGTATTCTTTTTTTTTTTTTTCTACTACAAAATTTTGCTTTCATTTTGTGCGAAAGCAGTTTTCCTGGACAAGTCCAAACTGCAAACAAATTGTCACACCAAAAATCCACAATTCGTCAAAATGGAAAAAGGCGTGAATCTCTCTGCATACAGCAGAGTTCTGAGAGCGCAACAAAGTACAGAGCTGCCAAGAAATCTGGGTGAGCATCTAGTCGAAAAAGCCGGAATGAATAAAAATGATTTTTCGAAAAATTTCCTCGATATGCAATGCCAGTGCGGTGCATGAAACAATTCATTTAAGATTTAAGGTGGCGGTTCCACTGCCGCCATCTTGCGAGTAGTTCATATTCTGCCACCAGGCTACGACACTGATCCATCACTGAGAAAGTGTCTACCCGTCTTGCCCCCAGCGACCCGAGACTGGTTTTGGTTGAGATGTTGAGATACGTGTCCGGTCCTTTCTTGACCCGTGCACCTGTGCTGCGTGAGGGTTCTTTTGTTGCTGCGCCTGCCTTCAGAGGATTACAAACGAACCATGGCAAGCCCGGCTGCTAGTCCTCGTCGTGCGTGGGGGGGAGGTGTTGGCTGGGGTGGTTCCGCATGCTTCTTTCTCTGCCTGTCCCTTGCCAATGCCAAAGAGAGTGGGGCGAGCCGGGGCAAAGAGGGTACCGTCTTTGTCCAAACGGCGTCAGAGGTGGGGTGATCCTTGTTCGGGATAAGGATGCCAGCACGGGAACAGAGGACCGTTTCCTTCTCTCTCTTGTTTAGCCTTGGCTAAATAGCCGCAGAAAGCTGTACCGTCGATGTTACTATCTGGAGGGCCTCCTTTGAGGGAATGTGCCGTTTCGTTCTTGAGTTTTACGCGACTACAGACTTTCCTGTTTTCAATGTCGTGACATATATTAGTGGGAGCAAAGAAAAAGAAAAAAATAATGCTGCCCAGCCCGCATCGCAAAAGGCACAACGTCGACACAGTGGAAACTTGGGAGAGTTATTGATAACTGTCGACATAATTGCACAGAGCAAATTAGTAAGTAAGCGAAAAGAGGAAGCGGACGCCAAAAATAAGGAAGGTGTGAAATAAAGAAAATTAATTATGTTTATGTCCCATGTATATATTTCTAGCGTTTTTTTTTTTTTTTCAATGAACCTTATAGTTGAAATCGGTGCCTTTCTTGTGTCCTTCCTTCTGCCCTCGTCTTTTGCGCGTTCAATCACTTCGTCACTGTTGATGCATAGTAATATTAGTAGTAGTCGGAACACTCCTGGTCTAGAGTGTAACCTGCTAACTATAGCGCTGAAAAAAAAAATATTTTTTTATCAAATGATATTGCATCTATGATAAGAAAACTATAACAAAGACAGCTATACAATTTAGTCAACGCTCAGCGTATGCCTGTCCAACCTTATAAACTATGGTTGGTAAAGAAAAAGGCAGAGAGAAGTGGGCAATTGTCAATTTCTGTTTACCCTTGAGATATGAATCGACATTGCGCAAGAGACGTGAAATTGCTATTGAGAGGGTTCGGAATGTGTTTACCTCAGAAGCAAATATTCGTCGTACATGCGGCGGCACCTTGCAACCAATTCCGATCAACTTCGACGGAATTTTGCCAAGGCTCACAAAAATGCAGCATACAGATGCATACCATTCACGAGGCAGACTCGAGACTTTTTTATAGACATTGTACGAAGAAGAACGGGGGGGGGGGGGGGGGGCGAGGTGTGCAGGAATGCTGCCAAAAAAAAGGGGTCGGCTACAAAGCGATAGTTCTGTAGGCACTTAGGACGACCCCCTCCCCTCTCTCGTTTGGACCCTCAACTGCGTGCTCTTATTCATTTTAGACGTACGTCTTTCTTGTACCCAGTTTGCATCATTAGGTTGCTCATTCCCTCCAGAATTTTCCACCGCGTGTTGAAATGTATATCTTTCTAACCTTGCGTCGATTTGCCTCGATTTGGTTGGGTCAAAGATTGAAAAAGTGCGCCCGCGTATGTGTGTGTGTATGCGTGCGTGTCCACGCGCGCGTACCTGGAAACTGTAGGAACAGCTGCTATTTTCACACCGTCTATTGTCAGAAAACTATAGCCTCGTTTACATGAACCCGACTTCGGCGGGTCGAGCCAGGAGATCGAGTTGAGCAAGGTCAGCCCAACTTGACTGCATGTTTACATGAACTCGATTTTAGCGAGTCGCGACCGGTTCAACAGCAGCGGCACCAAGCGTCGAACGGCGCAGCGGGAAAGGGCAGTGGCAGCCGGGAAGATTGCGGCATGCACGGCTGCCTCGCAGGCGCTACGGCGCAAGCGAATAACAGGTTCGCATTTATCACCCCTCCTTCCACTAACCCTATACTCAGACCGGTTTACGTGCTGCCTGCTGTTGGGGTCGAGTGAGTCAACCCACCCCCTGCAGCGGAGTTGACTGGACTCGCTCCCTCGACTCCCGGATCCGACTCGTTTACATGAACCCAGTAACCGGTTTTCAGCTCAAATCCTCCACTCAACCCGTCATGTAAACACCGCTTATAACGTGCTTGTAATCATTTTCCGAGAATTCCTTTTCCTGCGGCGCTAGTCTACCCCGCCTGCAGGAGGGGCGCGCAGCAAGGGGAGGGGGCGGTCCTTTGTGCCAGTTCCCGAAAAGGGGACCGAAGCGGCACACGCAACTCAGACGGAGCTCTCCAGCCAATCACGTCGATTTGTGTGGCTGTGCATGCAGCCAAGTCTGCGAAAGAGAACGAAGGAGTCGGCGCTTTGTCCCCGTGTCGCCGACGGTGGATGTCCTTTGTTCGGGATAAGGCTAAAAGAATAATAACGCAAAAAGAAAGGAAGAGATTTTGCTGCCCCGGCATCCGCCATCGTCTCTAGGAGCACCTGAGCAGGAGCAGGGGAAAAGACAGGGAGAAAGGCGAAGGTGTGGTGCCCCCGTTAATTGTCTCAGCTGCACTGGCCACTAAAGGGGGAGGGGGGGGAGAGGGCTGGGCTGCTCACCTTTCGCATAGATCCGCGCGAGAGCGTCTTTTTCGCAAAAGCGCTGAATGCTACAGGTGGGGTCATATTCGGCAACAGACGGTCGTGGCAGCTTCAGTCTCCACTGCTGTCGCGGCGCACCTGTGGTGACCGAACAGAAAACCGTTCGGTCGACGCGCTTGGCTGGGCGGTCTCCTTTGATGGGCATGTGCTGCTTCGTTCTTGAGTTGTACCCGACTTATATACCACATGGATTCATTTCAGCGGTGGAACATGGCGCCCTCTGAACCACGGCATTCGTTTGAAAGAAGTGCGAGTCTAGTTCAGGAAAACTGCACCTGCTCCATGGTTAGTGCTGAAATAGTGCAGCTGCAGCCGCCATGGAAGCAGATGATGGTTTGCGGGTTGTGATAAACGGCGGAGACTCAAGTAACTTTCACTCGTCGACAAGCTAGAACGCTGCTCGAGTTCTCCAAAGAAACGGATCGAGGCTGGTTCATGGCAACATGTTATTGTGATGTGCGGTTTGCACATTTCTTCATGAGATACGAGAGGTTGGCTGCCGCTGATGTAGGCTGTAAACAGCTGGCTCCAATTCATTGGCATCGCAAAGGCTGGCGACGACCAGGCCTGCACTCGACCATCCGTTTTGGAAGCAGACAGTGCCAAACTGCGCTCAAAGTGCCGGAACTAGCGGTACACACCCGCCGCACCGCCGCTGCCGCAGAACTTTGCCGAACTGGTGTGCATTGAGTGCAGGCGAATCGAGCGCTCTCCAACTTCCCCTCCACAGCGCTAGCCGGAACAACGAACAACCGGCATCACGAAGCGAAAGCCTGTCTCTTCCCTTTCGTGTCGCTTTAGCAATGCCAAAGCTGTCCTCGAAAAATAATACGACGCCCAGAATGCGTTTCGTAGCGTCAGGTGAAAAAAATTGGCAGTGGCTTAGCTCTGCTATGCCTGGATATACGTAGCGTCAAGTGATCCGGTGTTTCGGCCGCACGTTTCGCCTTGGCTGCTCGACGGCAAACTGCCAGGCGACAACCTCGGGATCGGAAGAATTTACATTTTCCAGTCTTCTGCGCCGTTTGGCAGCGGCTCGACTCTCCTTAGCTTACCAGAGCTTACATGTTGAGCGCGACCGTCATTTCTCCGCGCACCCTCCTCGCGCATGCGCAGTAGCGCGCGGCGCAACTGTCGTAAACACGAGGTCACGCGTCGGAGAGGAGCGCACGCCGGCGGCGCCGGCAGCGAGGAGCTCGCACTCGGCTCTGACCCGCGTAGTGTGGCTTTACTAGCTTTACGCTACAAAACAATCCAGCAAAGCAATATGGCGGAAATCTGCTTGGAAGTTCGACACACACTACATAGGGCAAAATCGAGGGAAACGTGCTAACATCGTAGAGGTATCGTTCCCTCTCGTGAACACCTCCTGATTGTAAATTTTTAGCAGCGCCACACTCGTTATTTTTTTGAACTGTGATTATTTAGTACACGTGCATGTGTGTAGATGGCGCTACTTACTAAATTTATCTACATTTATCGCATGTCGCTGCGTTATTGCTATTATTGTTTGTATTCTGTGGACTTTGTTCTTGGAAATTGTTACAAGTTGATTAAAGGAATGAGAGACCGACATTTTAAGAGTATATTTGCCAGAAAAAAAGAAGCCGCGGAACGTTTCAAGAGCTTGTGTCCTTCATGAGGAGAACAAAAAAGGTAGCTAAAATCAACTAGACATTGCGCATTCCCCAAAAGCCGTAGAGTAAAGGCGATGCTTAGCCGCGTAGAGCGAAGTATTAAGTTTCTTCACGCAAAATCTCAAAACTGCCACGCGCTGGTTACCTGAACAATTTTGCATTCCGTTTTTAACTATTTCGAAAAAACGCTAATTTTGATCAGGAATAACTTTTAAACTAAACAAGGCAGAC
Source organism: Amblyomma mixtum (assembly GCF_055824585.1). NCBI lineage: Eukaryota > Metazoa > Arthropoda > Arachnida > Ixodida > Ixodidae > Amblyomma > Amblyomma mixtum. Next base: position 20,123,583 of record NC_143018.1, read on the forward strand.
GGATGAAATTTTCAGAATGGAAGGGCGATTAGACGATCTCAAACTGTACAAAAAGGCGCCGCAATGCAATGCATATCCCAAAAGTTATTGCAGATTACATTGTTCTGTTTTCTATGCTTTTCAAACATGTGTGGCTAATAAACTAATCTATACACGTACTTCTAAATGCTTAAATATGTTGATTAGCATCCGATCTCAAAGTATGTCGAAAGATATTTCTCTAGGTGCAAGAGGTTTTTCACAATTTTGCATTTCCTGAGACAAGTTGAGCTCAACTGCCAGTTTTCATCTTTGCGTTTTCTTTTACAGTTGAAACAAATTTGCAGCTACCGTTAAACAAAATGCATCTTTTGAAAGCAGAGAAAAGTAGCTTTTCGGAGATATCTGAACCATATTTATGAAGCGAACGAGCGAGGTACAGTCGACGTACAAATATCACCAAAAATGGTTCCCGCTCACCGTCAGAGTGGGACCGCCACCTTAACTTGGCTTTTCTACTGCATCCTTGAATTCTATTTTGTCATCGGTTTCTTGCTTTGCTGCTTCGTGCTTCGTGATTTCTAGTGGGTGGAGGCTTAAAGGGACACTGAGGAGAGCTCTATTAATATTTTTTTTTATAGCAAAATCCGATAGTTCGGCATGTCATGGCTTTGTTGCCACTTGGCCGGCAGTGAAAGATGCATTTATTTCTAAGAAATTTGGATTCGAAGTTGAAAAAGTTTTTCCCGCCGCTCTGATTCAAACTTGGGATTCTCCTATGACGACACAGGACTAAGAGACATGAAACATGACGTGTGAATGACGTACCGCAGACTCCGTGATTTCTGGCGGCCAGCAGTGCGGCCTAGCAGCAGCCGAAAAGAAAGCTACCGCCGGCCGCACGTTGAAGGCATATATCGGCTATTGCGGCCGTCGCTACAGTCGCTTCGATTACGTTTGCACTGGCGTTTTGCCAGCGTTACGATGGATCTCGTTCTCGAAGTCGTCAACAAAGTTCTCGCAAATAGACACCTTTAGCATACCGTGTACCTTGTTACCGCTAGCGGAATACCGGGAGCCCGCCTACCGCCGGAAAACAGGCGCTGATTGGTCCTGATGCTTCAGGAGCGCACGTAGCTGCCGGGCACGTGTCGCCATCTGGCGACGTCAAGGACATTTGCACATGCATTGGCTGCACCTCAGGGATTTGTGGCTTCTCGAGTCCTAGAGTTGCTAGAACCATTGGTTCTAGCAACACTGTTTTGTCCTATGACGTCATCACGCTTGTACTTGCGAGTTTGGCCTGTGGCGGCGATACCTGTATTTTGGTTCTTGCTCTTTTCTATGTTACAAGAGTTTTGTTGTCAGTATGAGTGGCGTTTTTGTAATCAGGTGCTGGTATTCTGTCGATACAAGCCAACTTCAATTTCTCCTCAGTGTCCCTTTAAGAAGGCGGAGATGGTGGATGTCTCCTCTGGAGGGTGGTGATGGGCAGGGTTGTGGTGGGGAGGTAGCGGGGGGAAGCCCCCTATCTACAGGGCCACAGAGGCTGCCAGTAAGCTTTACCACTGACTGATGCCGAATTCCTGAGCACGGGGTACAGCCATACTGCTTACGCATCAAAACTGCCTTCCAATAGTGCAAGTGTTAGTGCTTTTGTTATCCTTTCCTTAGCTTCGCAAGGCAGGCGCGCACAAAAACCAACTGGGCACGGCACACCAAAACATAAGCAGCAAACTGCAGCAACATGCTTCGGACCACCCACCTGATACTCGTTCTCTGCGTCCTCAACGATCTGCACGAACTCCTTGGCAGCTTGCTGCTCGTTCTGGAGGCGAGAAAGAGTCGAGCACAAATTTGCAGCACAGTCGGCATACAGGAAGTGCCTCATTGCAGAGAGGCCACCTAGATGCATTGAAAGCCATTGCGTGTAAATCAGTACAACTTCTGGCTCTTGTCACTCGAATGTTGAAACCTGCAACGAGCACGACACGCATAATCTAGAGGAGGAGGAGTCTGTAGTGCAACACCTCCGGGCCGCACTATTTTCGCTAAGGCCAGACACCATCTGACAAGAGAAGTTTGCGCATATGAAGGAACAGACCATAAAAAACAAAATTACCGTATTTACCCGAATGTAACGCGACCCCAATTGTAACGCGAGAGTCGACTGTGCGAGGGCGAAACCGGGGAAAAAAAAGAACACGATTGTAACGCGAGGGTCGACTTTGCGAACGCGCAAGATCAATAAACGCGAAAACACGAATTTAACACGAGGAACCGAAATTATAGAACACGAATGGAACGCAGGAAACTATAGGAAAAGTCGAGAGCAGCTTTATTGAAGTACAGTGCCTGCAAATTATGCCCTATCTTCATCCTCGCCACTGATGTCGCCGTCGCTGTCGTCATCAGAGCTGGACTCCTCTTTGAGACTAGTTGTTTCCCACAACAGATCGTCCTCACTTCCGTCGAGGGCGTTTGAAATGGAACATTTCTTAAATGCGCGGCGGACGGTTTCATGAGGCAGCCCGTACCAAGCAGCTGAAACCCACTGGGCAACAGTAGATGCACTCGGGCGTTTCAGTCTCCCTGCAGGTGTTGATGTCGATCCACATTCAATCCAGTCCCAATACAGCTGCCGCAAGCGATCCTTGAATGGCTTGTTCAAGCAAACATCCAAGCCACAGCCGGTCTCGAGGGGTGCGCGCGCTTCTCTTGCGCGCCCCCCTAGAGACCGGCCATGCACGAGCGCTTGGCTTGTGAAGGCTGGCCGCTTGGCGTCGAGCTCCCTCATTTTTTTCCTCCATGTTTCAAGGTGACTCGTTGCTGGCGCGCTCTCGTTGGTGTCGTCTGCTCTGCCTTTTTCGCGTTTGCACTGCTTTCACGACTCGTACTGGCGTGGTTCGCGTATTGGTTGACCGCTGAATTTGGAGCGCGCGACTTTGCAGGAGCAGGTCAATCGACACGCACGTAAATGCGGCACATTAAGCGAGCCTAATAATGAGTGTTTGGTGCCTTTCTTAACATTTTTATACCTAGTATTCGAATGTAACGCGGGGGGTGACTTTTCACGTCTGTTTATGGTAAAAAAACTCTCGTTACATTCGGGTAAATACGGTACAAGAAGTGAGCAGAACCCGTCTGCGTCTTTAGGAATTTTGCATGCAGTATCCCGCCTGAAAGATCACTGGGATACATTTTGCTTGTACATCACTCAAAATGCTGTCCTATTGTGTACGAGTGTGATGGCTTTCATTCACCAGGCGTTCCACTACAGCAGGCAGACCACAGGAATCATCGCTGCGAGGAAGGGGGACCCACCGTGATGTTGAGGGTGGCCTTGATCTCCTTGGAGCTCACTAGTTGGACATTGCCGTCCTCATAGTAGTGCACCTGCAGGGACACAGAGAGGAAGACATGCAGGCTTCGCATACATCTCGCACGTGCCGCATGCACATAGTGAGCACGCTTTAAGGGGGGACACTGGTCTTGGAAAAACAATTTTTATTAATGAAGTCACAGTTACGAAATCTTCAGGGAGTATGTATTTTTGTGCGCTGAATTTAGATATGTCATTTAATTTCATGTAAAACAATTCCTTGAGCACTTGTGCAATTTTTATTCTAGTATTTTGCGGAGAGTTTTGAAGAAAATTTGCTGCGGGAAACTCGCTGAAATGTAGGCCATTGGGTTCTCTTAACACCAAGGAATACAATAAGGGTGAAATTGTCTTCCTGCCTATCGTAGAACTTAGGTTATAGAGTTTTGAAGTTGTTGCTTCAGAAATGAGAAGGAAAGTGTGTATTCCTGTTCCTGAAATGGCAGCTTCAGTACCCTATTACTCAAGTTCTATGAGAGCCAGGATGATAATTTTACCCTTATTGTATTCCTTGGTGTCAAGAGAACCCAATGGCATACATTTCAGCGAGTTTCCTGCAGCAAATTTTCTTCAAAACTCTCCACAAAATAATTGCATAAAAAGTGCACAAGTGCTCAAGGAATTGTTTTACATGAAATTAAATGACATATCTAGAATCAGCGCACAAAAATACATGTGCCCTGAAAATTTCATAACTATGACTAAAATAATAAACTTTTCTTTTCAAGACCAGTGTTTTCAAGACGCGCACGTTCCTTATACCCGAACTGCAGCTCTCTTATCTTTAAGGGATCTGCACAGTGGTCATAGCACGCATTACCAAGCGGTGTACAGGAGCCAAGTAGCGCAAGGGCTCAATGAGTTACTCTGCACTATTGTTTCGTGACTGAATGTATCAGTTGCACATCATGTATGCGCAATTCGCAAAATGTATTCGAAGAATCTGAGAAGCTGCATATTTGGCATGTTGTCGTAACAATCGATATCAATGTACACAGCTTCTATTTGACGCCCATTGATGAGAGCATACACAAGCCTCGTCCATGCCGAAATGCCCCAAGGCAGCGCAGTCTCAGCACGGAGTGCCGCAGGATCAAGCAGGGGCACTTTTATAACATGCGGGAATAAAAAAGATTCAACATTTTTATAGCCAGTGCAGCGGGTGCATTTATTAGCCAAATACATGCATTGTCAGATTTCCTGAGCACCAAGAACTGCGAAGGCGCTGATTTTGAAATGGCTAAAGACTAGGGGTGTGTGAATGTTGAAATTTTCGAATACGAATCGAATATGAATATGAAGAACAAGTGGCTTAGAATATTGAATATCTGTTCAATACAAAAAAAAAAAATATTTAAAAAAATGATAAACCCGCACTCACCTGTACTCGGACGAGCCCCTTTACGTCAGCGGTGGCGGCACCTGACGGGAAGTTGACCGTCCAGACACTCCTCCAACGGCCATTCCTGAAAAAACCGGGAGTGCAAAAATGCCATTTTTGATTTTCGGACCAACTTGTAATGCATCACAAGCCTTTTTCAAACTGCCCTTCCTCAATCGGGCAACGCATGACAAAATAACGTCAACTGATAGAAGTATTCACACCTATTCTGAAAATTCGGTATCTACAGTGCCATGCCACAGGTGCCTTGCCGACTTCCCCCAAAGATGCTAAAGCTATGCAGGAGCTCACAGGCAATGCTTACGCCTGCTAACGACTCAGAAGATTTTAAGTCGAGGTTTTATTTATGGTACGATCAAAGACTATTATTCGGGAATTAAAGAGTTAACTGCGCGAAAGGGTTAGGACACCAGGGAGACACATTCACGACACTTAGAAGCGCAGACTGACAACTTTATTTTTCAGGAAAATGCAAGCCCTATTTAAGCGCTCTCTGTGACAAGCCGGTATATTGCGCAAGATAAAATTGAGATTATGCCAGCTCGGAATTCAACACTAAAACATGAAAACCATAAGTGAAGCTATCACTGGGCCAGCCCTCCCTGTCAAACAAGTGAAAAATGCTCTGCAATGCATACATGTTTATGAAAAGTGATACCAACAAACAGGAAACAACTCATGACGCGATGAAGAATTGATCTTTCTAAAATTAACAACGCATATATCTTTTTACAGCACTTGAAGCTCATCAATTGAAAATACCTTGAAAAACAACAAAGTACCAGGTCAAAACCAAGAAGAGATTTCCCTCATATTGCTGTAAAATGCTATAGGTCAGGAGCAACACGTGTGACCTAGACTTGGTGCATGTCAGGAACGAAATCATGCTTTCTTCCAAAGAAGTACGCAATTATAACGGTACAGTACAGTATGGACATTTTCACACAGTGTCTCCTCACTGAGCCAGGTGACACCCAGCACTGACAGGAGTCCTGCTCACCAGAAGTTCTGTGCCTGGAACTGGTGGTCCTCGAGGCAGGCGACCAGGGCCAGCTCCTGGGCACTGGCGCTGCGGTCGAAGACGGCGCACGACCCGTGCCTGTAGTGCTCACGCGAGTACTGCGTCCAGGCCTCCTCGAAGGCCGCCCGCCAGCTCTCTCCGTGGCCCTCGGGCAGGGCCCCGCCCCCGTCACCGCTGGAGCCCACCGGGTGACTCTGGTAGTCGGAGGCCTCCTTGCGCAGGTGGTCGTACCGGAAGGACTGCCGCGTGCGAGGGTCGTAGAACCGGCTCTCGCCCAGGTCATTGTAGTGCGTGACGAGCGCCTGTGCACACACAGGGAGAAAACACGGCAGCTCTAACACCAGACGAAAAAGGCTCTGCACAGAACTTCGCGCATCTCGGCGACTTGCACAATGGCGACAGGCACTAAAGCCAAAGACTGCCAAGTCCAATACAGTGATTGTTCAACAAGCGAATGACTGGGGCCTCATCATCACCATCAGCCTGACTATGCCCACTGCAGGGCAAAGGCCTCTCCCATGTCTCTCCAATTAACCCTGTCCTTCGCCAGTTGCAGCCACCGTATCCCCGCAAACTTCTTCATCTCATCTGCCCACCAAACTTTCTGCCGCCCTCTGCTATACTTGCTATGCTTGACTGGGCCTAATCAGGCGCAAATATTACGTACAAGATAAAGCAGTATACACAGTAACAACTGATCTCTAGAAACTCCGCTAAATGCACAAGCACGGATGGATGTCACGATCGTGCCTTCGGTTTCGGCAACCTTTCAAAGTGCTCCCAAAAACCATTTCACCGCTGTACAGACAAGGACTTTTTCTTCTGAAAACCACGAATTGAGAGAAATATCACAATGAATTTCTCTGCCCAGTACTGTCTCACAGAAGTTTTGAGGAACAATGTGAAATACCATTTTGACACGACACCTGATAAGACGCAGGTTGCAAACACTTTTGTCAAAGAACTTCACCACACAATGGACTTCGAACGTAAACCTTTGAAAATTTAAGCACGTAACTAATGTCCCCGCATGTCTTAGGTATGGTAAAAAAAGTCCACAGGCTGCCTTGAAAGGCCAGCAACAATTAACTCAGACAAGGACTTTTAGACGAGTGCAGACATCATTAAATTTGGTCATGCGCTCCACAAAAAACGAGCACTTTGTAAATTTCTGCAAAATTCTGTAAAGGTGAAAAGATAATGATATGCATAGACATGGAATGGTGGCGCAATGCCACTGCTGTCAAACTGCACGTCCAACCAGACCAAAAACTTTCAGCAAGGCCACAGAGCCACAGAATTGTTGGAGAGCATACAGGACTCGAAGACAACATGACAGCACAGAGAAGACAATATAGGGATACTTGCCTTGTGTTCAGAGCCCTCAATCTCTACTGGTGTCAGCTGATCTTTGTTGTATTGCGCAAATGCACTGCGGAACAAAAAAATTACGGGACAATCAGACCTCTGATACAACAATTCTGAAACAGCAGCTGGATTTACCGTCGACAATTACTATGATGCTCTTACTCTGAGGAATGCTTTTACTCTAGGCCGAGGCTTCACACATGCAACAGAATTTTTCTGGAGGGTGAAGGCAGACACAAGTGGGAACTCTATTCCAAGGTTCATTCTAGGCTGCCATTACATTTTAGGAAGGAACAGTGGCGTTTGTGAACTAAGCGAACTGGGCTGTCCCTCACCTGGATGCCTTTTCTTTGAGCAGTGTGTCATTGTTCAGGAGCAGGCGGACATCGTTGAACACCTCGTTGAATTCTCCCGGCGGTGCTAGCTGGATGAAGTCCGACACTATGCGAACCTGCACAGCAATGTGAACAGTCCGTCCTCAATGGCAATGCAGCATTTGCAATACATTTATACAGCGTGTGGTCTTACATGCTTCTAAGATGCCATTAACAACTGTTAGCGTTAAATGGGTGTGACCGCGAGGAAACCTGTTGCAGGGAAGATATCAGAGATGTCCTCAAGGCCAGCTGGTTACTCAAAAACACCAGACAAAAATAATGTATGATAAAAGACATGACATACTGCAGATTTGGGAGGCCCAAGGGCATCAAGATTTATATCCTGCTGTTCTAGAACTTAATGGCTTACTATTTCATAAAGCATCATTTGCACATTTACGAAAATCGCAATACTAATGTAGACACCCACTCTCCTCAGCCTCAACATGGCTTTTCATAGATGCCATAATGAGTAACTTTGTGCTTTTCAATCCAAGAAGCGTGTTTGGACGCACTTTTTCTCGGCCTCAACGTGACTTTTCATGGGTTTTGTAACGAAAACTTGATACTTTTCAATTAAAGATGCATATTACCCAGGTATAGAAAAATTTTGATAGACTTATTGATATAAGTTTGTCACACGCTTGCAAATTTTGTCAAAAGAAAAGCTGATATTGGGTTTCCCGACAGAATTCCTGCATGCTGGGGATGGGCTGTTGGTATAAACTGTAGCCTACACCCTCTCAAGCAATTTTATGCTCACCCGCGTGGTCAATTTAACAAGATATGTGTTTTAACAAGAACAGTCATGCTTAATGCACAATACCCGAATCGTTGCACATCAAAACTGCACCAAAAATTTCAATGGTAGTAAGCAAATTGTGTGCGCACCTTCTTTTATCTATTGGCATTTCAATTTATGCAAACAGTATCCAAAAGAGAAATGCTGCAACTACAAACAAACGGTACCGCTAGGTTCAAAAGCTTATATGTGTATTTTCACGGTAATGGCATGGCATTGTTTGGAACAACACATCTTCAAGATCTATTGACACAAGCGTTGGGAGATGAGGATAAAGCTCCTATCAAAGTTCCCACAGTAGGCATTCTGGGAGGTGTCCACTAAGCACGCACGTCCAAACGAACGCATCAAACTGGATATGCACCCTTGTGTTATCAAATGGAACACCTGCTGTAAGCATCACAAGCTTCAGGCAGCAGCGCAAGTCCTGACAGCAGCGGTTGTTCACAAATGCTTATATTTACATGAGCACGCACTTGGCGCGCATGCACATACTAACACACACATGCACACAAAGGCAACTAACAGTGACATTTATGTACACACGAAAAAAAAACATTCCCCCCTCTTTTTGACATGAACCTGTGGAGTCATCCTGTGTCCGAAAAACCTCGTATTTGAAAACGATTTCCACGGCCACCGTCGACCAACCTGTTCATCTTCCTCCCTTGTGAATTTAGAGCGTGGTGCCAAAGCAAAAATTTATGGCTAGAGAAGGAATGTCATATGCAGGGCTCAACATCCCAAGGCTACACTTGGGCTATGAGAGATGCCACAGTGGAGTGTTCCAAGCCACCGAAGTGTGTTGATGCCCAAAAGAACTGTGGAAGCTTACTAAACAGAATACTTGACCACGAAGGCATTGTGTGAAATGAAAATGCTCCGATATCTACCTTAGTTCGGTGTTAAAGCTGCTTCAGAGGACGTGATTTTAAGGTGCAGTAAGGAAACTCCTAGCAAGGGTGATTGAGAGATGTATCATGCATTCTTTTTAACTCCACTCTCAGAAATAAGATGGGCCGGTGGGGTTCAATAGAAAATTTCTCGATCAAAGGAAAGGGGGGGGGGTGGCCCTCTCCCCTCCACCGCCTCAAATCCACCCTGTCGGTGCCGTCTTCTAGCGCAAAGGTCCCCTTTTCTTCGGAGGAAGTTACGGCAGCTCGCGCGACTTCCCGAAGCGAGAGCAGGCGTCGGTCGCGGTCGCGCGATAACGCTGGAGCGTGTTTGGTGCTCCGAGCATGAAGAAAAATAAAAACGGAACGCATAAAAGGGGCGAAGCCAGCGGACAAAGGAACGTAAAAAGAAAAAACGACAAGCAACGACAACGCACCGCCGGCGCCGTGAGCGGCGTCGGAATGCAGCAGAGAGCGACGCTTGCTCTTCGCGTACTCGGGCGCTCGTCGTTCGTTAGCAGGATACGGTCACGCTTTGGCGGACGCGAAGAATGGGTCGCAGCCGCCGGCAGCAACAACACACGTGCCACAGAGGTTGCGATAAAACAATAAGAGAATAAAAACACAGTTCAAAACAAACGGCGGTCGCTCGCTCGCGCGCACCAGCGTGGGAATGACGCATCGTGTAATACCGCTACCGCCCACTCACGACGCTGCACTGCGACGAACAACAAATCGCGGCGAATAAAAAAGGTGTCCTTTTTATTTCACATTCAGAGCACGCCATTTTTAGAAGAAGCCTCTGGCAGGGAGCTTTCGCGGTGAATCAAGCTGCGCTGTGATGAATCAAGCACGCATATTTCAAGGGAAAAACCCAGCAAACGCGACAGAATGGACGTTCGCGGAAGCAGACGGAGCGGTTTTAAAAGTCGTCTGCTTCGGGCTGTGGGCCACTTCCAGAAAAAAAATCGCCTTTCAGATCGTCGATATCGCCCGCGCTTATCGACAACACATCAGCAAGCCTTTGTAAGCAGCGCACCGACACACGGGTTTTGTGCATTGAGATAAGGAGCCGAACAAAGCAGGTGATAGTAACGTGGCCACGTAAGAAAGTGAGACGTAACTAACCTACATCGGGCCGTTGAAGAGCGCGTAGCAGCTAACCTCATCTGATACGCCGCCTATCGACGAAGCGGCCCACCGACGCACGCGAAGCCCGATAGTACCAGATAAGGTCGTTCGCACTAAGAAACCAAGTCAGCAAAATTTTCATCCACGCACGTATTCAACTGAACAATCCGTGTCACCTGCAGACCAACGTACTACGTTCTGCGCTGCGCTGTATGTTTAGTTTCCAGTGATAAAGATTCAATCGAATCAAATAGGTTACATATCGTGTAATTCTGAAGAACTCAACGTGACGGCCTCAGCTGAGGTTATGCAAGCCCGCAGTCAGTGTGAACGTAGAAGGGGCATTCGTTTGGCAATCTCGAAGGCGTGACAAACACAAGTACAGTACTTTCACTTCTGCAGGCAATCATCGATTTGAGCGCTCAGCTAGGTAAACGACCTCGCATAGTCGTGACTAATCGCTCTGTTTTACAGTACTCAGTGTGATCTACATTGACTACACGCGGCCAAAGCAGGTTTCAGTCGTTCCGGAGTCGCAGTACACGACAAGCCTGAGTGCTCCCGCACCTGAAGCACGTATCTGGGCTGTGAGCAAGCGCGATTTCCCCAGCCACGTCGCTCATAAAGCCCCCAAAGGCGATAACGTTTCGTCGGAGCGGACTTTGAAACGCTGACAGGAAGCGACTCAACGGCACGTTCTCCCCGCTCGCAAAACAACACCCACCGACGCAGCATCGTTCCTAAACCGGTCCGCCGATGGCATCGCCGATCGCTAAACAAAAAGCGGTTCCCTGCAACGAGAAAACGCCGACCACAGCTCCCAACCGGAGAGTGGCCTCTCCAATTTGAGGGTGCATGCGATGCATGCCTTGCCGAGCCCAAGGCAACAGCGCGAGCTCGCTTTGGGTTGTTTGAAAACGAGCACCTAGCGAGAGAGCATCGAGGTGGGATTGGCCCCCCTCTTGCTTTTGCTGTTTTTTTAAGCCTAACCCGGCGAAGCTTTGGAAAACTCGGCTCGAACAAGTGGAGACGAGTGGAACGGATTCCAAATGAACGGTCCGGTGGAACGCCCCATTCATGAACGAAGGAGCCGGAAAGACACCTGCAACAGTCACCACAGCGGCGCTCGATAAGTGATATCACCGGTGATCGCTGCTCTATGGGAGTCGGACAACCGCTGTCAAAAGTTCGACATGCGCCGCCAGACCATTGACTGGCCTAGACCACCAGTCGCACTTGACGCTCGGCACATATTCTACGAATTCGCATCACGCAAGAACGCTGCGGAAGCGTAAAAAGTTGCTGAAAATACCTTTTCTTGGTCGGATATCGGCTCATCGTAGTCTGACGCCATCTTTACACGCCTGCGACCGAGGAATCATGGGATCGCACGACATCCTGCGTTCTTCACACTAGGGGCGCTGCAGGTCAATCAAACAAGAGCGCGTCAGGTGCGTCCTTTATTCGAAAATTTTCGCGCCCTTATAGAGGAGTTTTGAATCGCGATTAATGCGGTGACTTAAAAACACAATACAGTCGCTAGGTTTTTCGTCAAAATGTCGCCTGCTGAGTCTGTATATTTCTTAAAATTAACGTCAACGACCAAATTAAAAGCTAAATTTCAAATTAAAACTGTATTGTCAACCGTAAGTATATGTACAGTTTGCGCGCAGATGAAACAACTGGCACACGTTCGATGTAAAAAATGAGGGCGTAACTTCAGCCTTGGCCTGTATATCAACTCTACAACTCATTTGAGCCGGCACCTGACACTCTCAACAACTGCGCTATAATAATCATAGAGGGAAACAGCCGACTTTTTTCGACCGTCCATCGTTTGCACAAGTTTGAATATTTCTTTGGGACGCCGAGATATATTGTTATTTCAGGGGCTGTTTATTACTTTTTAACCTCGGAGTTCGTCAAGTAATCGTTTATTTTCTCCCGCAAAAGCCAGTAATTCAGCGCCTCGATGTCGTAGCTGCCGCTTTTTTGCCGTTCCTGAAGCTGGTCTATTGGGCTAGTTGGTGCGTAAACGACCCTTCGAAGACGCTAAAATTTTAGCGCTTCCGAAAAACAGTTTCCGGACCAAAAGAAAGATGCAGATGAATACTTCTTACAAGTCTAGTTTTACCGATATGCTGACTTAAATTATGTAGTTCTACGTACATGCATGGATACGAGGTATAGGCGCAATAAATTTAGAAGTTTAGCAATTATTAAATTTACGTAATTTATCAGTTCCGCCCTCCCCCTCTTTTTTTTTCATTAATGTTCATTTGCAAAAGCAACCAATCACTGTACTGTTTATTTCCTCCTTTCTTTTCCAAGAGGACTTTATAAACCTTTCGCTCTCACTTGGTCGTATATGTCGTCCGCCACGCAAGAGAATGATGGTGTGGCACGAGTTTTGACGAGTGGACACTTAGAATAATTTCTGGCAGTGACGGCTCCAAGGGGAGGCGAGGGGTGCTGGCCGCCACCATTAAGATTTTACGGTCCTTATAAAAATATTGCTCAGCGCTTCATTCAACCCTCAATGGGCCCTTTCACTGGTCAGAGAGTATCTGAAGCTATCTCCCATGTAATTGGTTCATTTATTATTCTTTTATCTTTGTAAGCAGCATTGCCAGAACGACATCATAACTCCCAAAGATTTGACCCTCTACCCCGCTATGTAGACCCTGGAGGCTGGCGCCGTTCCTGATTTTCTAACTTACCAATCCTAGGTGCGATTAGTCGTCTCGGCCATGTCTTGCACAATGAAAGACGTGGACACAAAAAAAAAATCGGCGTGCTAAAGGATTAGAAATTTGGAGTGATGGGAATAGTTGCATCGCCTATGGACATACAAGCTAACTCTAGCAATAGGCTCACGGATTAAGGTGTGGTTTTGTGCTGCACAGAGCTGGCAGTTGAAGTTTGGCAGTAATCACGAGCGATACTTGAGTCGCAGCGATACAAGTCACTTGCATATATACAGAGGGCAAAATGCATGTCTAGAACAAGCGAACTGTCTGTTCCACACCTCCCAAGGCCGCTGCGACCAGGAAGTCTAAAATCGATAACGAAATCCTACAAGTTTAACTGCACATGCTTACATCCAGACCAATTTTATCGAAATTTTTTCTATAGATATCGCGTGTTCAGCCCGAACTACGCCCAGAACGTGTTCTAGACATGCGTTTTGCCCTCTGTACGTGCTAACCCTTCGTTTGAAGGTGATATAAGTTTGATAACTACTTACAGATTTATTTATATGAAAGAAACCAACAGTCACAGAAACCAAATAACATAAGGAAATGTTTCTTTTTTTTTAATTATGGTGTTGATCTGTGAGAAATTAATAATGCAGTCAGTTTATCATGAATGATAATTGATTAGAAAGTAATCAGCTTATCATGAAAGATAACTGATTAGAAAGTAGAAAACAATACAACAACTACTCTATTAATTTCCTATAAATAAACACAGCTAATTTAAGAAAAGCAGAAACGTTCACTTATGCTCCTTATTTTCAGTGACTGCTGGCTTCTTTACGAGCCCTTCAATTCCGTTTTAAGTGTTTATTTGGCGAGTCACTGCACAGCAGAACGCGAGCTTGTGTGAGGCTCACCAGCACAGTGACGTTTAGTCAACGGCGGTCCCACCCTTTCGCCTGGCTTTTTGTGCCTCGGGCTGAGACGTGCATTTTGACTGCTTTTATCGGAAACCTCAAGCGACCGCGCATGTTCACTTTGAGCGCAGCAGACAACAAAAGAACAGCTGGTTGCGCAGTAACTGCAATAGGTGGCGCTATATGACCGCCGAAGCCCTGAAGCAGAGCGCGCCAAGTTTGAATTCGAGAAAGCACATTCCTAAAGCGGGTAAGAAACTCAGCACTGAGAATCTACGCCCAATTTCATTAACATCATGCCTAGGCAAACTCATGGAGCATGTCATCCTCAATAGGCTCCAAAACTATGCGGAGGACGTGAACCTCCTACCTGAAACAATGTTAGGATTCAGGGCCCAACTATCTACCCAGGACATACTCTTGCAGCTTAACAAGGACATAATTGAAGCTGACGAGGGAACAAGAACGAAAGCAATATTGGGTTTAGACCTTGTTAAAGCTTTCGACAACGTCACCCACAAAGCCATTTTGACAAACTTGTCAGAAATCAACCCCGGAGAAAGGACGTACAACTACATCCGATCCTTCCTCACTAACAGAACAGCAGTGATAACGGTCGGAACAATAGAGTCTGCCCCAATCACACTAGGAAGTAAAGGAACGCCACAGGGCTCCGTCCTGTCCCCTTTCCTTTTTAACCTCTCCCTCATCAAAATTCCCCCCAAACTGGCACAAATACCAGACCTACATCACACGTTCTATGCAGATGACATCACACTTTGGGTAACCAAAGGATGCGAAGGCTACATAGAAGACACACTCCAAGCAGCAGTGGACATCATTGAGGCATGCGCATGGGAATCCGGCCTCACTTGTTCTGAGCAAAAATCTGAACTCTTCGTGATCCGTCGTAAACAAAGAGGTAGGCGTACCACGACATCCCCCCCCCCCCCCCCCCCCCCCCCCCGCAAATAAACGTCTATGTTAATGGACGATCTGTCAAAGAGGTACAGACCATGAGAATACTGGGGTTGTATTTACAAACAAATGGAAAGAATACTGACACACTCACTAAGATAAAACGCACGGTAGAAGCGACGGCGCGATTAATCCGCCGCATAACTAACCGCAGACAAGGGGTGAGGGAAAGAGATTTATGCCGGTGCAGGCCTTTGCGCTAAGCAGGATACTCTATGCCACCCCTTATCTCAAATTTTCGAAAGCAGAAAAGGACAAATTGGATAGTATGATACGGCAGGCCTATAAGGCTGCGTTAGGACTCCCACTAAATGCCTCAACTGAAAGGCTTATGAGGTTAGGAATACATAACACCAACAATGAACTGAAAGAAGCCCATTTAATGGCTCTAACAGCGCGATTAGCCAATTCCAGAACTGGCAGGAGTATTCTTACCAGGCTCGGAATTAACTTTCAACCTACGAATAACGATGCTAAAGTAGACTTACCCCGCGACTATAGGACGGCCCTACTAATCAAACCACTCCCCAAAAACATGCACCCCTTACACCATGAGGGTAGAAGACAAGCAAGAGCCAAAGCCTTACATAACAAATACAGACAGTGCGCTGGAACACTTTATGTAGATGCGGCAGAATACAAAAATACCAATGCCTTTGCAATTGTGGTTGTGAACGAGAATGGTGACCACATCGTCTCGGCGACAATCAAAACGAAATCCTCTGAAACGGCAGAAGAGGCGGCTATAGCCCTCGCCCTAGCGCATACCCAAGGGAGCATCATCTTCAGCGATTCCAAAATGGGTATCAATAATTTCGCTAAAGGGCGAATTACAAACACCTCCCTTAGAATCCTTAACGCAACCAAATTCTCACCAAATTATTCCGAATTGATATGGGTCCCAGCCCATTCGGGGAATCCAGGGAACGAGGCAGCCCACAATAAAGCCCGAGGTTTCGTCGACCGGGCAGTGGATGAGACTGGCTCCCTGAATTTCACGAAGGACTCCATGATCACATAACATGATCTCACCAATCATTTTAAACTAGAGAGGAGAATTTTCCCCCCTCCAGACAAAAGACTTACTAAAGAACAAGAGGTTACGTGGCGTCGTCTACAGACGAGATCGATACGCACCCCATCACTCCTCGCGCACATTTATCCAGATCTTTACAACCCAAACTGCAAACACTGTGGCCAACGTGCTACCTACGATCACATCCTGTGGGACTGCAAAATAGAGCCACCTCCGGGTGATCTATAGTTACAGCTCCTTCTCTCGAGCGGTGGGAGACCGTGCTGGCTAGCTCTGACCCCAGAACGCAAGTTTTGGCGGTGGAGTGGGCTGACAAAGTCGTCGAGGGCTATGTACTCTCGACCACTTAACGCGACCTCTTGCCAAGCTCTTCCCGGCGAATAAAATGTTTTACAATCAATGTTTACAATGCAAGCAATGATGACTTAAATGCTTGACAATCAATGATACTCTGTCCCCAAGTCTGGGCATACGCCATTAGATGGCCGGACGGCAACAGCGACCACTCTCCAGAGCTTGGACGTGATGTAGAGCTCTAACGTGATGTAGAGCGCATCCAGGCGCGTGATGATGACTCTTACTCGCGCGTGCCACAAGCACCGTAAAAGGTTGCTATGGTGCAACCGCGCACGCAAGAGTGAAGGAGATTGAACGCTGACGTGTCCGAAGGGAGTGCCCGGGTAGCAGGCGATGCAGGCGGTGGCGGTCAGCTGCAATCTGTTCAAGGTGACGTTTTTGTCGACTGACGCCGACGATGAACGGAGGTGCCTCCGGCTTTGTACCGGAACTGCTGACACCTGCAAGGTCGCGCGGCAACGCACCGGACGCTTCACCCACCGAGGTGGCCTGATGGGCGTGCCGTTCAGCTGTAAAGCGCGAGGCCATGGGTTCGAATCCCGGCCACGGTGGCCGCTCTCAGATGGAGAAGAAATGCGAAAACCTCGCGTGCTGTGCGATGTCAGAGCACTTTAATGGAGGTGGTGGTGACGTTCCACCTGGCTGGCGTTACATCTCATTCTCATTTCATACTCCCGATGACGCGATTGGGTGGGACCCCTCGAAACAGCCTATCTGAGCACATCGCGGAAGTTTGCACTCCATAGTCGCCCGTTCACTGTAGCTCATTCTAGGTAAAGCTGACGCCTTTCTACCACGCTTCATTGGTTGAAAACAATCAGCGAGCTTCTATACCGCGCATGCGCAGTTCACGACCCGCCGTTGTTGCTCAGTGGTTAGGGCGCTCGGCTACTGAGCCGGAGTACCCGGGTTCGAACCCGACCGCGGTGGCAGCGTTTGATGGAGGCGAAACGCAAAAGGTGCCCGTGTGCTGTGCGATGTCAGCGCACGTTAAGGATCTCCGGGTGGCCGAAATTACTCCGGAGCCCTCCACTACGGTACCTTTTCTTTCCTTTCTTCTTTCACTCCCACCATCCTCCCTTCCCTTGCGGCGCGGTTCAGGTGTCCACAGAGAAAAGCGAGACAGATACTGCGCCATTTCCTTTCCCATTGCTCACTATTTCCGGCTCGTTTGTGCCCGAAATACAAAGCGAATTTAGCAGGACACAAACGGGTTTCAACCGCCAAGAAAACACGATAAGCAGACCTGAGCAGTGAGCAGGCTATACAGATGGCAGCCATACGTGCCACATAATAGGAAGTAAAATATATACAAATACAAATAGGCAAAAACCTTTGATGCTTTGTTCGTAGTTTTTTTTTTTTTTTTAAGGCAAGCGTGCTGGTTCTGTCCATCTAATATAAAACATCCCGACATGACATAACGCATATCCGTTTATTGGCAAAACTTTCAGTGAATTTATTGGTTATCTATCTAATCGTCGAACACCCACCCGATGATGCACACTGCAAAAAACCGCCGCTGTGTGGTGACACCGTTGGTGCCATGCACTTGGTTTCTCGATTAAATTCTGAAATATATGTTTTACGACTGACGCTGAGAGCATCTCCCAACTCATATCTAACAACAAGCAAAACGGATGTGCTCAGATTGTTTTGCGGAGCCGTATTGACCCGTATGCAGGTTAAAGCAGCAGCATCTGGCCACTATGGAGGTTGAACTGCAGTGCTTTGGGTTAATCTACCACCCAATAAGCACAGTCTGAAGGGCAAACAAACAAATGTACTGTTATTAATGATACTTTTTCTTCATTTCTAATCAGTCTAGCAACTTCAAAGATCAAAAAGCTACATTTATGACATGTGGATGAAATATATTTTTGATTAATGCATCAAAATAACTTACGGGTGATCAATGCAAATGATGCAGACGGGAATGCATTAGCATGTGGGCTTTGATTTGCTGAGGGATTTGGGTCGAAAAACAGAATTCATTCACAGCGGTGGCAATTTAAGTTTCTTTTTAACACTATTGCCTAGTATGCTTTCCAATTCTTTGTCTGCAATTCCAATTCTTCCATTTCATCTTTTTAAATACTATTACAATACAAATTCGAAGTTCCAATTTTTCCAATTTTTTGGCGGTTGACTGCCCCTCCCCTCTCAGCCGGGGCGCACCTGTTCGCTCTGCGCTTCCTTCTTCGTGACGTCACGGAACCTCTTCATCCTCACTCAGCTTCTCCTCTCTATCCCACCGTACGCGGACAGGCGGACGTCAAATTTCTATTCACATGATAATTCTAATGCTCTCTAAAAAGACATTCATTACGAGGTCCTTGGCACCAGGAAAATCGGACGGTATAGCTGCGTATCGGTCGACTACTGTTGAACAGCAAGCATTACGGACGCGTTGCTTCCATGCAGTATGCATATGTACCCAAGTGAATCGACGCAAAGTCACCGCAATCGACGTTACGATCTAACGTCATAACGTCGTGAAAATTGTGTCGGTGTTTGTTTTGCAACGAACGCTGATTCACACGTCCTCACTGAAGGACATACCGACGCCACTGGTCAAATGACGTCACGACTGTGCGGGTTACGATACGCAATCACATCGACCCGGGTTTGCACCGTAAGCCAGACGCGCAAAATAAGAAAGGCCTTTTCCCAAAGCGCTGCTATAGTTGTTTCTCAACTGCAACGCTATACCATAGTCCATAAACGTGAGAAGATCCGTGGGGTCAGCATGCGCAGTGTGACCGAGGGCCCATTGCCCGGACGTCCCCACTTTGTGTTAGCCGCGTCGATGTCGTCGCCGAATACTTCGGCGTACGCCAACCAGGCGAAGGCCCCAGTAGCGGTGCCCCTACCGCCTTTGGATGGTACTGCCTGTGCTGGCCGTCGCCTGCGCCTTTAAGTCCGTAGGCTTGTCACCTGCATGAACGGAGAAGGCAATAACAGGACATGTGAGTTGCGCTGCTGATTCTTCACAGCGCTCGTTACAAGATGTTTGGGGGAGTTTTGTTAAATTATTGATTGCTACACAGGTGCGACGCCAGATCACACCGAAGACAGAGAGAGAGAACGAACATTTAATGTCAGGGGGAGACATCGCCTTTGAAGCTGGCCAAATGGTGTGTTGTTCCTCGGCGGCCTCCTCAGCCAGTCGGACTAGAGTCCTCTGGGTCTCGGAGTCCGAGCTCTGCAGCAAAGCTTCCCAGGCTACTTCACTATCGATATTCAGTGCCCTTCCCGGGGAAAAAGAGTATTTCCAGACAATGTGGTCGAGGGACTCCCTCTCGCCGCAGTGTTGACACTGAGCCGATCTTAATTCGGGGAATATTGCGTTCACAAGAATTGAATTCGATGTGGATCAATCGCGGCAGTGACTCGGAAATCGAAGCTAAACTACAAAAGGCAACTGACATAATAGTAAAATATGGGGTGGAAAAGGGACTCGCCTGCTTCCCAAATAAGTCAGAAATTTTCGTAAACAATGCAAAAAGGCTCAGGTGCAAGACGCGAGCAGATATTCGAGTGTCAGTAGAAGAGAAAGAGATCCCGAAGGTAGAGCAGATAAGGGTCCTCGGCCTGACGCTACAGTCTCACGGCTTCAATAGGGAAACTATCAAACAGCTAGAGCGCCATGCGGTGCAGACGTTGCAATATCACACCGAAGAACTTCCTTGGTAGTTAATCACAAAGTGAACAGGGGAGAGGAGGGAAAAGGGTACTTAATCAATTGCTTTTAGCCATGGTGTAGATGCTTGTTTCATGCGTTTTACCAAAGGATTAGAGGTAGGTTACGAGTGTGTAACGCGAATTTTTGAGCGTTAGCTGCAGTGCTACGACAGCAAAGAAGGCGGGTGCCAGGAAGGGGTACACATGTACTCAGCCTTGTCCGGCGGTGGGTAGCGAACCCACCTCCCTCCGGTCCTCGAAAAGCCCCATTTCTCCATTTCACCAGCTGCCTTACTTAGCAGGTGGTGCTGTGGACGCCTACAGCGGCGAGAAACTGAGGAAAGGGCTAATAAACAGCTGACCTACCAACGTTATCGCAGAGTCCACAAAGCCACAAAAAGATCAAAACGTTTCATTGGGAAAACGATAAAGGCCGTCCTAATGGTATTTTCAGAGAAGTGTTTGTATTAAGCTAGTGTACCCAAGCTCCGCAAGACGTTTATCTTTTGGCTGTTTTAGGAAGCATTTCGCAAGAGCCATTCTGATAAATTTAAAGCCAGACTAGTCACCGCGATCGCTGCTGGAAAGTACTACCAACAGCTGCCTCTTCAAAACGTGGAATAGGCGGAAGCGATGTGGCACAACTCAGATGAAGTTCATCATCATCATCATCCAAGTGACGTCAGCAGTAAGACAAAGGCCTCTTCCCCAGACTCCAGAATATAAAGAATGCTGGCGCATGCCCGGTAGGCAGCTTGAGAGTCCGTGTACACACGATGCTGAATGAGGTCAGTTTCAGAAGAAACTGCGAGAGCCGATTACGCGCTGGCGCCAAGTGAAAAAAAGGTACCTTCAAGCATAGTTTGCACACCGCTGAAATAAAAAGCGGTTGAAAGCTTTTCTGCATTAAAGCTGGAAGTCGCGGCATGCTGTGTGACCCGTCTTGTTCTTGCCTCGTTGCACTGCCCATGCAGTCACGCCGAATCAACAAACCAGCACTTCTGTATTACTCTCCGACAGCTATAGACCCCCTATCCCGGTAAATCTGTTAATCTCGCTTTATCACCGTTGCACCTTAGGTGAGGTCGCATATGGCTAAGCTTCTCTCATTTTACACTGGAACCATGAGGTATGGTCTTGCCTGCGGATGCGACGCGCACAGTTTGCAGTGCACTCTCACCGCTGGCGCCAAGGGCGCGGCCGTCGCGCTGAGGGGACGACGCAATGGTCACACCCGTGGTGTCCTTCAACTCGGGATCGCCATCGTGGCGACTGCGAGACGCGGGCTGCTGCTCGTAGAACGGATGTGGCGGCTCCGTCTTTACGATCGTCCCGTCCTTTTCGTCTCTGCTCTTACCTGCGCGAAAGGCACTGTGCTGCGTTTTGTGGCAGAGGGCGCTAGCGTCGTGAAAGGTGCCGTCCCATGCAGAGTGCACAGACACCTTGCCCTGCTCAGCCTATTCAAGGCCTGTAGGTGGCGCGGCGAAATCCCAAGATCCCTGGAGCCCACCCGCTACAAAGGGAGTATCCATCACATCACCAGCACCATCATCATTATCATCGGCTACCCAGAAGAAAGAAACGCTGTTTTGCCTATATGTGCGCGGTAGCGCAATTTTTATGCATGGTTTACGTATGGTTAAGCTTCTCTCATTTTACACTGGAACCGTGTGGCATGGCCTTGCCTCCAGATGCGACGCGCACGGTTTCCGACGGGCTGTCGCCGCCGGAGCCAAGAGCCCGGGCGTCGCTCTGAGGAGACGACGCGGTGGTCACGCCCGTGGTGTCCTTCTCGAGCTCTCCTTTGCGGCGACTGCGAGGCGGGGGTTTCTGCTCCGATTCCGGATGTGGCGACGATGTAGTCTCCGTAATGGTCCCATCCTCCTCGTCTGCGCGCTCATCTGCGTGAGAGGCACTGTGTTGTATTTTATGGCAGAGGGCGCTGGCGTAGTTGAAAGGTGCCGCCTCATGCAGTGCGCACTCTACACAGAAAGGAGTAAGTTGTCCTCTAGCGCACACCCTTTAAAAAGGAGAGGTAGCTGGAGGTCAGCTTACTCTCTTTTTTACTCCCATATAGGTGTATTCATGTTTAGAGCATGCAAAACGCAGGGTAAGTTAGCAACAAGGGACGAGTAGAGAAGCAACGGGCACCCCTAGCCCAGGAAATCTGCACAAACACTTAGTTTGCATGACAGCCACCACATGCATTCAAAATCATCGCAGGAATTTCCAATGCAAATTGCAAATTAGGCCAATTAGCTGCAAATTAAGCTCACGGAAATAAATATACGCGTGGACTCTGCATTCGCCGATCGCTACATATTACTCCGCCGATGGCAGATCGGCAAGCCGCCACGGGACTGGCTGAAAGGTTGGTTGGCTCCTCCTACCGTCAGGGGTGAGCTAAAAAAAAAGGCGGGAGCGGGGACGTTTAATCCGATTTAAAAAAGGGAAATCGGCCGCACAGGAAAAAAATTCGAAGTTTGTAAGAATGCCTGGAACGTGTAGATCGAGTTCCCGCGGTAAAAGGACGAGTTCAGATTCCTCTTTAGTGCACCTTTAAAATATCCCCATTGAGTTACGCAGCGGTCGCTCCTGGCGGCCAACAGGTGGCGTTAGGTGCCGAATTCCCAAGTTTGAGGGGCTTTAAAAATGTCCTGCTCAAAAGCAGAGCAGTGTCGTAAGGATACAAGTTCAGGGTTAAAATTGGTATAATGTAACCGGCAACATAACTTACATTTAAAGAAAAATCGCGAATCTTTGGATAGTATCGTTAAGTTTGACAGATTGGTTCAGAGATATATAAATAAGAAGTATCATCCATCCGTACATGAAGCTATCGCAGTGTTATGGGGGTGTGGACGAGGTTACGCGGCACCCTCCTGAGATCCAGGGATGCCGTAAATACCTTGCTGCAAGGCTTAAAAGAAGACACTGCGTCCTGAATACTTTTGGCGGAGTCTGTACATAAGGTGTGTTGCGTTGCAGACACTCGATTCGAACACCGTACGAATGCTGTTTTCCAGATTTCCCCTTGCTTCGACGCACATAGCTCAGTGGTTGGCTAGAGACTTTTAGCACAGTGCGTATCGAGCATAGCCGCTACGCAGGAGCGTAAGGACCCGATGCAGCACATGTGCACGCAGCCATGCTCCTGACGGGCATGTGGCGCCATCTGGCGTCCTCGCGGCGACCTGCGAATGCGAACTCAGCTCTGCAGCAAAGAAAAACTTCGAACACTTTTACATTCACATAAAGCGCTTAATAATTTGAAAACACTGCCAATCGAAAGAATGAAAGATGTGGATGTCGTGTATGGACCCCTTTAGCGTATGGTATATAAATGTAGACCTGCACCTCTTTTCCCTCCGACGTTCATTCCCTTTCCACATGTCCAACCCGAGGGAGGCAGTTACCAAACCTTTCCTTACTTCATTCCCTTACCTGATATATCCCAACCACCTCAACGGTGGTCGTACGCAAAAATGTAGAAAGGCAAATGCTTCACGAGGAAAGGAAAGACGCAGCTAATGACCTGAATTTCGCCCTAACGAAAGAGGTGGACGAGGGGGACCAAAGTATGCAGAGAGAAATAGGCTGCGTAGTGGAGGGATAAGGGTAAGTTTTTATCTGTAATGTGCTCTGACATTGCACAGCACATGGGCGTTTTTCGCATTTAAAAAAAATAAATGGTCCTGAGCAAAGAAAAAGCGCGGTGTGTTTCACTTTCGGTGGATGCCTGAACCGTTCCGCGAAGGAAGTTGTGTAGGAGGGAGTGAAATAAGGAAGAGGGGAAGAGCCGCCATAGTGGAGGGCTCCTAACAAATTTCGAACACCTCGCGTCCTGTATCATGCACTGACATTGCACAGTAGACAGTCGTCCTTTTGCATTTCATCGAAATGCGGCCGTCCCTGGTCGCGCCTACTTGCCTGCAGATTCATTGTCTGCGGATTCGTTGTCTGCAGATCCGTTGTCTGCAGATCTGTCGTCTGCAGACCTGTCGTCTGCAGACCTATCGTGTGTGGATTTCGAGTCGGTTTCCGGTTTTACATCACCGCCCAGCCGTGCACGGGACGTGGTAGCCCGGTCCGTGGAAGCCTTTCCTTTCTTCCTCTTCCTGGCCTCCAGAGGCGCCTTTGGCATGGGGCTTGGTTGCGGTAGCGTCGTATCCATGGCCGTGGTCGTTTCTTCGCGCGTGGTCCGTTTGCGCGTAGTTATGGCCACTGCAGCGCGGCCGGAGTGAAACCCGCTCAGTCAAGAAACATTGATTGATTGATTTATTGATTTATTGATTTATTGATTTATTGATTGATTTACGCTTACAGATAAACACAGAGGGGTGACCACGAGACAAACAAATATACAGGGCGCTGCTGGAGAGCAGTCGACTTTTGACTGGAGCTCTTGTGGTTTTTTTTTTGTTTTCTCCTGGTTTAAATAAAATGCATGCACCAACCGACCCAATTCTCCACACTCTTAAATATTACAGACTGATTGATTGATCCATTGTATAATTGATTTTTTCGCGTGCCAACTCCAACACAGTAGACGTAGAGCAGGGAATGTGGGTTTCTTGACTACACAAACTTCAGCAGCGAGCGGGGACGAAGTTTCAGTCCACTAACAAACGTTTCGACAAAAGGGGCTGCGTTTGTTCAGACGAAGAAAAGTCCTCTTTGCAGAACCATTGCTCAGTGGCCTGAAGCTTCCCTCGCGTTCTTCGACCTTGTGCAAAACAGCACTGTCTGCTACAAAGCACCGAGGAAACAATCAGGCCTCTGGATTTCGACACATGTGGGCCCTATGGGAAGTTTGCAACTGGTTTGACAATAACCCGTGGCTCTTCTACCATGCCGCAAATCGTGATAGTGTGTGCAGACTGCCTAGTGCAAAACCTACTGAAGTGCAGACCTGCACAGAAAGCACTGCTCCAGCGCGCACGTCCTAGTTCATGTCATTTGCCGATAGGATAGAAACACAACCGGTGGTGTGGCATTAATATATACCTGCCGATACAAATGGACTCCTCCATCATTTTATGTCAAAGGTGACACTTTTATCTATTATCCACGTAATCATTTTCCATTTATCATAGTGCTTGGAGCGGTGGTGCCGGCGAAAAGAAAGAGCTCAAGAGGGAAGACACTTTCTTTCATGAGATCATCAATATGGTTGTTTTGTAGCGAAAGCTACATGGGCTACGAACTTGCGATTTCGCTGTGGAGGTGTTCCGAGGAGACACAGAGACCGACCTTGAGCCGTTGCCTAGCAACCGCAGCAGCTGGCGGACGCCGCGCACTCGCCGCGCCATCTGGCATAACGTCACACCGCCCGCCTCGCCGCGGAGCCGCCGCCGCCGTTTGGTATGACGTCACACCGCTTGCCTCGTCACTGCGCTCGCTTTCGCTACATACAGCCTTTGTCAAAAGTTTGGAGCCCAGGGGGTTTGTTTCTGAGCCACACTGCGTGGTTCGTAATGCATCTCCAGCGCTACAAATTTCCTGAAGGTAAGATGATTTCTGCTCCTGCCTCCTCCAATGGGTAGGGCTGCCACGAATGCTTAGGAGTCCCACTATAAGGCTTAGAAGCAAACCCCCTGGGCTCTAAACTTTTGACAAAGACTGTACATCCTGGCAAAGCCGATCTAAGCCACTGCCAATTTTTAATTGGTGATTTTGAGAAAGCAAGGACAGGCAAAGTAAGTGTACACGCACAGGATAGCAGGTGATGGTGATAGTGATAATAGCAGACGAATAGGGCAACCGAGCACCTTCAGCGGACAGAAAACCCAAAAGAAAGTTGGCGCATACAATTAACTGGACTCCGCTATCTGTGCAGTTCTATAGTTCAACAGGTTTTGATCTGGTCAACGGGCAATAAGCCTAGGCCTATAGAGACGACACGGGGAACGGCTACTCACTGTAGTAAGGGTAGCGAGGCGTTTCGTCATCTTCGGCGGTGGCTACGCGGGCTTCGCCCCAGGTTTGATCCGTGTCTGAGTCCGCTGCGCAGAGAAAGCGTCCATGAACGCGTGGTAGACTGGCAGTTCTATTGCTGCTGCCGAAACAATGAGAAGCTGTTGCAGCAGAAGGAAAAATTTGCGACGGCACTTTGGCAACTAAATTGTTGAGAGCCGAAAGCCGAGGACACTATGCCGTGCCGACTTCCGGTGGATGTGACGTCACACCGTTCCCGTGGCTATATCGATCATAGAGTTAATATAACCAACTGATATCGATACCCAATTTATACATCTTTCGGGGATTGCAAGTGTTAATTACGCTTAATTACACATTTTTCAATCTAATCTGACACAAATCCGACGTTTTTCCGACCATTCTGTGACAATTTTCACTATGCCGCGCAGACTTCTGGTGGATGTGACGTCACACCATTTCCGTGGCTATAGACCAGATTTTTTTACCCTCGCACGCAGGCTGCGGACGCGCGCCTACTCTCGACGCCAGTCGCCATCTGTCGGCGCGCGCGGCCCGAGGGACTGCGGGTCGCGCCGGCGCCGCGCATAGAACGCATGTTTACGTGTTCGCTTCTGCCGTTTTGTGCTCCATCAGTTAACGTATGAGGGTGTGTGCTGTGCGTCACTACTCACATTTGCCCTCTTCCAGACAGTGCTGCGGTTATCTTGTGCGCAGTTACTCGTTAACGTGACATCCGAGTGTAGTCGACCAAGTAGTGTACGGACTGGAAACCGGCACTTCTAAGCAGATTTCTGCGCTGTCGTGTCGTTTGTCGTCGCCTTTTACGTGCGATATCATCTATGATAATTTTATGCATCAGAATGTAGATCTATTGATTTGACTCAGTGGAGTAGTAACTGGATAGGCGAGCTGCAGACTGAAGGTTGTCCCGACGGAGCGCGTGTTTTCGATCGCCATGTACGTGTTCGGCACCCTTGCGCTGAGCTTGCTCTTGTTCACACATTTCATGCAGAGGATTGTAAGCACGACCGCTACCGATTTCAGCTGCTTTTTCCGCACGCATGTTAGAGGTATCTGGGGAAAGGTTTATCTATAGTATCTTTCTGCTGTTGGTATCTACCTTAGCTTGGTTTGGGGGGGGGGGGGGGGGGGGGCTTTATGGCCGGCAGGAAGGAATAAGAGTGCATGGGAATTGGAACTGCATACTAGCCGCACACCTAATTCTTGATATTGAATAAAAAGTTTCTTTGCGGTGGAGCACCAAGACGGAATTCGATTAAGAACGAGCGCGTTCTAAGCGCCGGCACAATTAACTTGAATGTCAAACTAAATGTCATTAAAACGCGTCAATGTTATCGCTTTGATAACGTAAATACTTCCTGCAACACAGCCACGCAGCGGAAGTATGCTCGACAATGTTTTTTTAGCGCCCGAAGCGCGGCTATGTGCAGGCGCGGCCGCGGAACTGCCGCAGCCCTGCAGTCCCCAACGAAACGCCCGCACCGCGGCGCGCCAGTCGGTGCAAAATGGCCGCGCCCAGGAGAGGCTCAAAAATCTGGTCTATATCGACGTCCGCGCTATTTCGACGCAATTTCGACATTTTTGCCTATAATTAATTAATTAATCTACAGTCATCAAACTTGGCTTCTAGGTTCAATTTTTGCTCCTCTATCTGAAGCAGCCATTGGTTTCCTCCTACCTTTTTTAGTTCCCGAGTTAAACGCGTGTGACAAGCATTGTTAACGGACGACAGTATGAGCCATTAAAGGCTTTCGCCTTAAAAGAAAAGGAACAGTGTTTGCCAAACTTAGGCAGGCCACGTCATCCCATCGCAGCCATCGTGCAGCCATCGTTGCTAATTCTTCACCTCGGGAAAATCTAAACTTCATTTCACAAGTCGCTTGCAAACTGCTGCGAAAAGTTAGCTCACTCGTTCAGTCAGGGCCTAGGACAACAAATAGTTCCTGAAATATGTGATCAAAGCTGCGACTATTTTTCAAAAAAAAAAATATTGCAGTAAATGAATTGATTGTAAAACATTTTATTCGCCGGAAAGAGCTTGGCAAGAGGTCGCGTTAAGTGGTCGAGAGTACATAGCCCTCGACGACTTTGTCAGCCCACTCCACCGCCAAAACTTGCTTTCTGGGGTCAGAGCTAGCCAGCACGGTCTCCCACCGCTCGAGAGAAGGAGCTGTAACTAGATCACTCGGAGGTGGCTCTATTTTGCAGTCCCACAGGATGTGATCGTAGGTAGCACGTTGGCCACATTGTTTGCAGTTTGGGTTGTAAAGATCTGGATAAATGTGCGCGAGGAGTGATGGGGTGCGTATCGATCTCGTTTATAGACGACGCCACGTAACCTCTGGAGGGGGGAAAATTCTCCTCTCTAGTTTAAAATGATTGGTGAGATCATGATATGTGATCATGGAGTCCTTCGTGAAATTCAGGGAGCCAGACTCATCCACTGCCCGGTCGACGAAACCTCCGGCTTTATTGTGGGCTGCCTCGTTCCCCGGATTCCCCGAATGGGCTGGGACCCATATCAATTCCGAATAATTTAGTGAGAATTTGGTTGCGTTAAGGATCCTAAGGGAGGTGTTTGTAATTCGCCATTTAGCGAAATTATTGATACCCATTTTGGAATCGCTGAGGATGATGCTGGTGTTTTGAAAGTACAGCGGGCGTTTCATTCACCGCTTACAATAGCACAGAAAGCCTGCACGAGCACGGCACTGCGGAGTCCTGCTAAGTAGTAGTGCGCCACCATTCGTAAACACGGCGTCCGCTTAGTCGGCCCAATTTCCTGCATGCAGCAACTGGAAACTGGTGCTCTTTCCTTCCCAGAGATGGAGCCACTAGTCACAAGGTGAGGGGAACGGAGGAACACGTTTTGCAGCGGATGCCGTTCTGATTGGCTCTAATTGCCGCAGCGTTCAGCGGCGCTGCGAGGATGGAGCAGTTCTATAAAGGAGGCGTTGGATGGAGTAGAGGAGTCCTTTGTTCGTTTTTTTACTTGTCAGTTTCCCCCAGGAACGTACTGTTCGAGTCGGCGAGCGACGACCCTCCGGACGAAGTAAACTTGACCACCATGAAAGTGACGGCCAGGATTCCGGCCGCCAGCAGGCTGGCGCGTAGCACTTGCTTGCGACGAAGCCTCTCGTACAATCCCAGCCTGCGTATGCGCATGATGAGGACAAAAGATAGGGCGAATAAAGCAACGGAGCAAGACAGGGTTACGGGTTTTGTTAAAGTGTGCGTTAACAGGAGGCCAGATAACTCCATGTAAGGAGGACTCGTCAATGAACCACGCACGGAGGTGGCACCTGGAGGCGAGAAATGTAAGCCTCCAGCGCTCTGCTGTGGAAAGAGTACCACGACGAGCCCGTTTTTACGAGTCACAGCACGTGCATGAAAGCACTAAGGAAGGCCTCGTGAAGAGAATATTATAGCGCCGCAATAGACTTAACGGTTAAATGAGGAAGTTTGCATTTTAGACCAACGGACGTGACACTATCGCGCGGCTTCGAAGGAAAGAGATTTAACGCTTTGCGATCGCACTGCATCATGCATGGTCGCGCCGCTAGCGGTGGCGGTGGTATACAAACAATGTGCTCAAGCCCGTGCTCAAGGGGACAAACTACGGGACGCCTATACGAGATAAAGCAGGAAGTTGAATGAACGCTTGAATTGAATACCACTCGAGGAGTGTAAGCGCAAGTATATGATTATGACAAAGCAAAAGTTTGGGCTTAGTTGGTGTCAGTTAACAATGATGGAAAAACAGCGCAAACTGGACGAGACAGTCAAGGGAGAGGAAGACAGCAGAGTGCCTTTCTGTTCGGTCTTCAGATACGAGCGAGTTTGCGCTGTTTTACACCGTTATAGCGTTATTACTGCGAAAGCATTTCTAGGCTATGTCGGCGGATTCGTGTCATCAAAACGTGTCCGCAAAGCGCGTCCGCAGCAGTTGTGGCGTTCTCAGAAAAGGTAGCATCAAACGAGTGGTTGTAATTGAAAGAGGATGATGTGAGGATGCTGAGCAATAAAAATGATGTCGATAGGATTATTAGTTAATTAATTAGAGCTGAAAATGTCGAAAAAACGTCGAAATAGCGCGGACGTCCATATAGTGAGTAGATGGGAAAACAGCCGTGGACGGCAAAATAGTGCAAAAATAGGTGAAGGAGTTATACTAAAGTTTGAAATGAATTGAAATGTATTTGATGAGTGGTAATTAATCGAACAAAAAGTTTGATTGACGTAAAATAATTAGTTTAGAAAAACCATTATTTAGAAAAATCATTGCATGGTTGAATAGGCTGGGGGGGGGGGGATATAGTAAGTAGACGAATGCTTACCGGCCGCTTTCCGCTGGGACGTCTGGAAACATGGGAAAACGGGTGATTCTTAACTGTCACGAGCCGCCGCGGTGGCTCAGTGGTTATGGTGCTCAGCTGCTGACCCGAAAGACGCGGGTTCGATCCCGGTCGCAGCGGTCGAATTTCGATGGTGACAAAATTCTAGAGACCCATGTACTGTGCGAGATCAGTGCACGTTAAAGAACCCCAGGTGGTCAGAAATCATCAAGAGCCCTTCACTACGGCGTCCCTCATAGCCCGAGTCGCCTTGGGACGTTAAACCCCATAGACCATAACCCAAACCTAACTGCCACGCGGATACATCGGAAGGTTGTTTACAAGCAATTACTCGCTATAGGGCAGACGCTTACTTTGATGGCGCTTGTTTTGATGTGAACCGCGTGAAGGTGACGGCGCGTTTTTCATTCGTATTCGCTGCCGGATGGAAATTGGCCACTTTTACGGCAGAGTGGGCATCGGTGCGAGAAGCGGTGCCATAAGAGTGAGCTTTAGCGCAACGTAAAGTGGCGGCGTTCTGCCGTGTACGTTATGATTGGTATAGCTCCATAGCAAAATGCAACCGGCAGGTGTAGCGTCTGCAACATATCGGGAAACAGCACTGAAGCAAAATTTTAGCTTTGCAGTTACGTAAGATTGAAGGATTTTGTTGAATATTCTTGCCGGCTAGACGGTGCATGCTTAGTTGGAATGGTTAGCGCAAAAAAAAAAAAAAAAACATGCACACACAGACGTCAGAACGAAGTGCTTTGTTCCGTCTTAGAATTCTTTTTGCGCACACAAAGACGACACAAAAAAGACAAGGGAGACAAGACGGAGCGCAAACTTCCAACAACTGGAATGCTTTGTTCTGTCCATATCGTTCTCTTGTCTGCGTGCTTGTGCGTTTTTTTTTTTTTGTCCTATCCCTTCCACCTAAGCTCTAGGATTTATCCCCCGTCAACAGCTATTTTAATATGCAGGTCGGCTGAATGATGCTATTTTAAGAGTGTATAACCTGAGACCGCAATTTCGGGGACCAGAAACAAGCGATAAAACAACTTCGCAACAGTGTTTAGTTTTCGCGTCTCCGTTCTACGATTTCCCTTCATGACGGTACACTGGTTACTCGGCTTTCTTGTGCTCACGTAGAAACTCAGTGGTCAATAGCTTTCTTGAGCCCGGCAAACACAGCACTAAACGTTGAGCACCGTAGTCACCGTAGACCAGACGTTAGGCAAATTAGAATAGCATGACCCTATCAGTTAAAGGGATAGGGGAATGGTGGGACTCCACTGTGCATGCGCTGAACGCTAACTCAAGGAGCGTTAGTGTTCTGAGCGTGAGCACTCGCGCCCCGTTATTCTCTTGCCCCTCAACCGATAGGTTCAACTCATTCTAAAACTCCCTATTGCCCCCAGCTTGGCTGGTGACCAAAAGAGGAACCGAACAGAATCATCTCAATCACTTTAAGCTCTAGCTTACCGACGGTTGTCTCTTTGACACTGCCGCTGCCACTGCCGCTGCCACTGGGGACGCCAGCTGACGAATCTAGAAAGAGAGAGAGAGAGAGAGAGAGAGAGAGAGAGAGAGAGAGATAAAGGCTTAACGCAAGGAAGAGGGTAGCGGGCGGCCGGAGAAACGTCTGCCTGGTCTGCTATGTACTTCACATTGGGGAAAGGAAAGAGAGAAGGGCAGAAAGAGGAAGAGAAATAGATGTATTATAATTCAAACTAAGGCCTATAGGTTCTACTCCTCCAAAAAGACCACGCCTGGCTGGGCCGCCAACACCACCCCGACACGTGAGCGCGAAGGGGGGTTTTAATATAATGAGGGGATTACAGAGCCGCAGTACAGGGAGGAACGGATGTGCTCCATGTGAGCGTAGGGACGGCTCATTGTTTAACCTTCAGCACTGGGTTGTCTTTTTAAACTATCCTTTTTTCTAAAGAAGAACCGGCGCGAAGTATAGTTTTGCGTCTCTTTTTTATGTCTTATCATTGAAATGTCTCCAGTTGTGTTTGGATTGAACAGGATAACATGCAGTGAGACTGCCTACCGGAAGTCGCAACGGTTCCTTCACCGGATGAGGCTGCAGAAAGATAGAGAAATGACGTATTAATTGACATCTCTGGGGCGCCTTTCGTCTAGTGTGCAGGTGTTCAGGTTCTGTATTGGCTTACCACTTCGCTGCGCCGTTTCTGTGGAAAGCAGATAGGGAGAAGGATTTAGTTACAATACGGATGTCCCTGCGATCGAGTTTTAGTGTTTACGTTCGCCATCGAGTGTCAGCGACGAGATTAGGCCCAAAGTTCTGTCTGAACTGCAGGCCTGCTGTGTCCAAAATCTTTCAAAAATATCGCACTTGGAAATTTGTACCTGATTGTATGTTCACTGGCGGTCATTTTCTTGTTAAACAGAAAGTAAACGAATACGGTTAAAGCTCGTTCTAAAGAAATCAGATTTTACGAAGCTTCCGATCTACCGAACAAATTCTGATTCCTCGGCAAGTGCCCATTGGGTTCAGTGTTCTCAATAACCCGAAATAACGAAACAAACGACCGCCAAACCCTATTTAATGAAGTTTTTCCCGGAATAATTGTGATTTCTCACTTATTTTCTCCACAGTGTCTCGCAGCTTGTTGGCAGCGCGCCAACAGTAACATCTATACGCGCCGAAGTGAAGGCCCTGGTTTTGTTCTGACGGCTCTGTAAGCTGCGCTGCTGCAGGGAACAAAGGACTCGGCACTCGGCGCGCTTCCCACCATGGCTTCGAATTCGTTTTACTATAGGCGCTTTCATTCACAAGCGATTTGGGCCGCTTTCGCGGACTTTTCAAACGCACAGGCGCGGGTTGTCAGCAGATGCGATGCAGTGGTAGTTTTTTGGGTTCGGCTACGTTACAATTTGAGATTTCAAAGGCCGAATAAATGCCTTCCTCGATTTTACGCATTTCCGGATTTAACGAAGTACTTCGTGGCTGCTCTTCACTTTGTTGAATCGAGTTTTAACCGTAGAGGAAAAAGGGACATTATTGTAGGTATCATGGGGACAAGCGTGTGATGAAACGTGACATAATTGAAATTGCTGCGCTTCTCGCTGAAAAAAAGATTGATCACATCCCTGTGAGCCTGTAGCGAAATAACAGCTATACAGGAAGCCGGAAGGGAAATGGTAGAGCTTCTCTGCTCTACGGCAAAGCACAGAATGAGGAAGACAGGTGACAA
Organism: Amblyomma mixtum; assembly: GCF_055824585.1. NCBI lineage: Eukaryota > Metazoa > Arthropoda > Arachnida > Ixodida > Ixodidae > Amblyomma > Amblyomma mixtum. The sequence goes on from NC_143018.1 coordinate 20,157,131, forward strand.
CCTACCTTTTGAAACATTGTGCTCTAGGCCGGCGGCACAATACGTTACAACGATAATAATATGATTCACCTACGAGAACGATCACAGTGTCTTCAATGTGCCCAAGAACCTTCTGCTTTCTTCGCTTCAACCTTCCACTTAACATTTCTCCGGTGCAAGATTTTGTCTGGCGCAAACTTCCTTGGAAAGTCTGTCCTCTCCCGAATCTCCTGAGACGCCACGCGTGACCGCCTTCGCTTGTTCATGTGTGTGGGGCACGCACGCACGCACAGACGGGCGAATGAGTGGACAGAAGACATTGGTGACTTTTCCCTAACCTTCCCATCAAGCGCGCCCTAGGCGTCGCCATGCTGATCTTGTGCTGCGGTGAGCACCTGGCACCTGCCGTAAGCACAACAAAAGGAGTAGCGTGAGCTTTCTGCACCTGCTCACTACAGGGCAGAGAGCAGGACTGGGTGCACTCATTGTAAAGGGGGAACCGAAATCACTGGAAGGCAACATGAAGGTCACTCTGCATCACCCACATGCTATCTCTACACAAGGCTCAATCTCTGCAGATTATTGGGCCAAAAAACAAAGTGTGCGCCTTGAATGAAAGTGTTTACTCTTCGAACTTACGTTACTAACCGTAACCAGCTGTTGGCGAGAAACTTCAAGCCACTTCGGCAAACAAAGTACTATTGAGCGAAATCCTGTCCATCACCCGATCTCTCTCTCCACCACAGTCGCCACAAGAAAAATTTAGTACTCGAAAACTCTGTTGTCGAGACAGCCTCATGACGAAATGCATTACTGGCACAGCAAGAAAGCTAAAGTTAAGTAAAAATAATATGTTAGCGGCCTTGTGAAACCATCAGACTTACACGCAAACCTTGTATCGTTCCGGCTGGCCGAATGGGAACGGTATGTTCCCTTTCTCTCAATGGCCCGGATTTCTCTGAGCGCGATAACTAGAGAGTGGAAACTTGGGAACTCTGAGTTATGTTGGAACCACCATTGCAAGCGCCCAGCTGAAACGCCTTCTTTACCGCTTTTTTATGGAACACATAAGATAGCTTCTACAGACCATCGTCGGGTTGCCTCCAGAAATGTACTCTTTCGAATTTGCATACACATAATTCCACAGGACGTGACAGTGTTTAAACAAGCAAGAACAGTTAAAATAAGGCAGCTCGCCTCATGCACGCACTACTGCGATATGCCAGCAAGAAACCACCAGCTTGTTAATTTCGTCATGGATATGAGAGGCTCGAGGGTCTCAATCAACCGCTGGGTAGACGGTTGTCATTAGAGGCATATGTGAGGAGCAGTGTGAGCACCTGTCATGCTGGACGTCTTGCGGCAGCCGACGGGACCTGGGCAGCGACGTCTTACCCTCACCGTCTTCTTTCTCTTCTTGTCGGCTACACCATGAGGTGAGGCGTTTGTATCCGCTATGCACCCTGGCCATCACCATCATCAGGTGAGGGGTGTGCACTGGGGACTGGTCGGTTCCTTACCCCTATATTCAAGGACGTTTCTTATCTTAACATGCAAAGCGACCTTTCGTAAGAAGAACCTTTCGTAAGAAGAATGCGTTCGCTTCGGCTGCCGTCCTGGACGTACACTTTACCGTTGCCGGATCTCGGGGTCTGAGCTGGACAAAGCCACCTCTCACTACTCCGTCGTGTGGGCTTGTTATCCTGTCTAGTTGTGCACTCTAAACATGGATGCGCTTATATGGGAGTAAAAAGGGAGAAATCTGTCCATTAGAGTAATAACTTTTATAAAAGGGAGGGTCAAGAGGAAGAAGTGGACTTGGGCAGGGCATGTAATGCGAAGGCATTCCTAGAGAAGGCAAGCGTAGCAGGGGGCGGCAGAAAGTTAGGTGGGCGGATGAGATTAAGAAATTTGCGGGAATATGGTGGCCGCGGCTGGCGAAGGACAGGGTTAATTGGAGAGACACGGGAGAGGCCTTTGCCCTGCAGTGGGCGTAGTCAGGCTGATGATGATGACGATGATGATGCTAGAAGACAGCTTGCTCCCTTTTTACTATTTTCTGTTTAGAGTGTGGATTTTCTCGGCACTCCCATACCATGTTGTAAAGGGAGGCCATCATTCCACAGAATATACAGTCAGGGTGTATGTCTTCTGGGCATATATAGGCGAGTCTAGCTGACCTTAGGTACTACGTGTTCAAGTGATAACCAATCATTATTATTATTGTAGGTGTCTTAATGCTATTTCTTTTTCCTGGTGAGACAGGGGCCCGATGGAGCGTATAATCCTCTTCTACAAGTACACTGTAAGGTAGGTTTGGTTTAACGTCCGAAGGTTGCGCATAAACAATGAGAGACGCCGTAGCGGTGGGCTCCGGATTAAATTCAACCATGCGGGGATCTTTAATGTGCACTGACATCGCACAACACACGGGCGCTTTTGCATTTCGATTCCATCGAAATTCGGTAGCCGCGACCGGGTTGCTGTGGAACTATCACGGACGTCAAGATACAACAACTTTATTCATTCCTCCTTAGCAAAACGTTATGCAATGCGAACTATGCAAATTAATCATTCCCATCATGCCATTATCACTTCTATGGTTCCACTGTGCCCACCACAATTTCCGCTACCCACCACGGCGCTCAGTGTCTTCGGCATTCGACTGCTGACCCCAACGGTACAGGTTTGATCCTGGCCGCTGGGGCCGTATTTGGATGCTGGGGAAACACAAAAAACTCCGTGTGCTGTGCGAAGTCAGCGCACGTTAGGAAACCCCGGATGGTCTACATTAATCCGCAGCCCCCCACTCAGGCGTCTTTCGAAGCCGGAGTCGCTTCGGCACGTCGAAACCTCAGAACCCACATTTTCCACTGTGTTTATCCAGTTTCCAGAATAGCCAGCACTGTTTTTATTATCGCCACCATTTGTATCCAACATGCATGTCATCGATTCAGGTACGGTCGCTGTTTTCACAATTCCAGCACCGATGCATGATGAACTTATCGATATGAAGTTCTCAGTGTCCCTTTAAGATTGGCGTTATACAAGGTACTGACGTGACGTAATGGGCGCCATTTTAGCGTCCAACACCCAGCTTCAGCGGTGCAGGTCGTAGAAAGGCGGGAAAAGAATATTACACTTGCCTTATAGCCCTTTGCCGTGCTGCGTGGACGCCAAAATGGCGACCAGATTGGCTTGAGTGTATGCCTTCTATATTAGAGTCCAGCAGCCAATTCACGTGCAGGAACACAGGAAAGCTCCGGCTCTTACCTCTTGTTCTTAGCCCACCTGGAGAGGTTTTCCTATACGCCTCGCACTACATGTGCCGACCAGATACTTTTACCAAACTAGTTAACTCATCCACGTTGCTCTAGTTTATGACAACACATAGTCAACATGTGGCCATATAGTGGTCTCAACCTCGCCCAAGTGTCCCTGGACTCGCCCCAGAATCATCCCCCACAACCTCCTACCGCACCGCGTACCCTATTCTTAAGAGAACTGAGACTCTCCACCTGCTCAACTCCGTTCAACGCTACAGTCCACATCATCCATGTGTCGAGTAGCCGCCGTATACCGCCTCGAATTCCAGCGAAGACTCGGATCAGGATTGTCGAACTTTTCGTTGTTCGGGATGCGTGTGGTCCTGTCGACAGGCGAATATCGCAGGTGGTTCATACAAAAAAATGTTGAACGTTTAAACGGCGCAAGTTCGAGGAGTTCAAGAAAAAAAAGACAGTGTTGAAAAGCAATATTTATTATTCCGAGTTCTCTTGTTGCAAAGGTAGTCATGCCAGCTGCCAGGAACGTCACAAAGACCTTAATGGTATGCTGTCGCACGACAATGAGAAGCTGAACTGTGGTAAAAATACAAAGGAAAGCTATTTTTTGAGGCCCTGGCCACACTACCTATTCTCGAAGGCCCGGTATGTCAGGGCCGGTGAGCAGTTTGATAAAGCCTTTCTTTAACGAGAAAAAAAAATACCGCATGCATATTGAAATACAACTCAATTCTAAGCACATATTCAGCACACTATTCGGACAACGATAAGATAGTATACAGAGGGACGTCTAATCGTGAGATTAATATTCTTCGAACATTTTTCACGACTAGTTAAATTTCTTGTCAGTAAAATCGCTTATTAATTTCCGTCGCTTATCAATTAAAGGGAAGCCGCATTCGTAAAGCGCTTTTCCTAAAAGCAGTCCTCTGGCTAAGAGCCGAGGCCTCGCCTTTTAGTGCCGTCACATTTTTTTTTTTTTTTTCCCAGGGAGCTGGTCGAACACATTGACAGCTGCAGCTGTACTATTGGTGTATGTCGACTAGTACATGACCCGTCGTTAGGTTACGACTAAATCGGAACCAAAGATCGCCAAGAAGAACTCTGCCCGTTGGGTCCAGTTAGCAACCTGCACTTTTGAAGTAGTCGCCTCAATCAAAGATACCCTGGGACACAGATAATGCCATCGCCTGCACCCACTATGCCCATTGGTAGCGCATCTCGCGGCGTAGTATGTAACAGGATAACGTTAATCTTGTCGGTGCTCTGTTCACGAACTTGTTCCCTCTTTTGAGCAGTTCTTAATCACGCTGTGCGTGCGACCGTATAAAATCATGGACTCGTGACAACTCAAGGAGAAGGATGGCAGGCAACATCTGATAATTGCCAGGTTGGTACCTCACCGCAACATAAACCAGCTCAAGACAAGGAACACTGCATTTGAATACGACGGACAACCGGTTGTCAGCCATCTTTCCTCTTCCGGAGTTCCGTGCCTGCGCTGGTTCATGTTGCTGCGAAGGGCAATCATGACAGGCCGAGCGGCAAGGCCTGGTTACACCGCTCTTGTTGGAAGGAGACATCATCATCATCTTCTCCTGTGCCGGTGGGCGCCGGTGGCAGCGCCGTGGGCGTCCAGGATGTTCCGCACTGCCCGGATGCGGCCGTGGGCTTCCGGCCGCACCAGCTCCAGGTCGCAGTCATCGGCGTGCAGCAGTTCCTGCTCGATGTCGAACAGCGCCCAGCCGGCGCGCTGCTCGCCCAAACTTCGCAGCACGTGCAGACAGCCCTTCATCTGCGCCGTCAGAGAGTGCGCACCGTCTACGTCACGGCAACAAAGACCCGAGCACATGCTGGCCGCCGACCGCAGTTCCTATTGACCTTATCATCTAACGCACCTATAGATATCAAAACACCTGCTCTTTCAACGGTTGCGAATAGGTGAACAAAACTCCCGCTACCGGCTGCTTCCACCGTGCTTGCTCGCCATGTGCACACAACAGTCCAGCGATTGGATTGGATTGGAATAAACTTTATTTGTGCCTGCAGTTGGACGCTCGCGCGCCCCGACGAGGGCCTACGTCGTCTACGAGGCTGCCGTTACTCGGCGCGGGTCTCCGCTCGCCGTTGCCGGCTCGCTGGATCCCTGCCTTTCGAGCGCCCCGAGGACCTGCTGGACGGCCCATAGCTGTTGGTCATGGTCGTTGCTCTTCGCGGCTGCCTCCAGCCGCGGCGGGATTGTTCCTGATCTTGCTTCCTTTGGATTTTTGATGCAGTCCCACAGGATGTGCGTGTGATCTGCCGGCTCCCTCCGGCAGACTCTACACGTATCGGTCGGGTAGGTCTCGGGGTACATGCGATGCATCAGTCTCGGGCTCGGTAGCGATCCGGTCTGGAGCTGTCTCAGTAGTACCGCCTCCGCTCGACTCAGCCTCGGGTGCGGGGGTGGGAGAGTCCTGCGAGCCAGGCGGTAGGCCTTCGTGATTTCGCTGTAGTCGGTCATGCGGTCCTTGGCTCCGAACCACGTCGGACGGTGTGTTGCCGGGGCGCGGTTGGTTAGCGCTCGCGCCGCTGCATGTGCCGTCTCATTGTGGTTCGCACTGCGTTCCGACGCGTCGCCCGCGTGCGCCGGAAACCACTTGATTCTTACTCTTCTGTCTTGCAGTTTAGTCGCTCGTAGTACGCGCTCGGCCTCCCTGCAGACTTGGCCTTTGGCGAAGTTTCGCACCGCCTGTCTCGAGTCACTCAGCACCGTGTAGCAGTCTGCGTCGGCAATGGCCAGGGCGATGGCCACCTCCTCCGCTTGTTCCGCTCCGGCGCCTCTCACGCTCGCTGCCGTCCTCGTGGCGCCGGTCGACGCCTCTATGACGACCGCTGCGAAGGCGTTCCGTTGGTATTCGGCCGCGTCCACGTACCGCGCGTGCTCGTCGTTGGCGTGCAGGTCGATGAGAGCCTTGGCCCTCGCCGCTCTTCTTTCCTTGTTATACTCGGGGTTCATGTTCTTGGGTATGGGGTCGATTCTGGTCTGGCGTCGGACCTCTTCGGGACGGGGAGCTTCGTCTGCGCGTCGTTCGAGTGTCCTATTCCCAGGTCGTCCAGTATCTTCCTCCCGGCTTTGGTCGTGGACAGCCGCTCCAGTTGAGAGGTCCGTTGCGCTTCGGCTATTTCTTCGAGCGTGTTGTGGATCCCGAGTTGTAAGAGGCGGGTCGTGCTCGTGGACTCGGACAGGCCCAGCGCCGCCTTGTACGCTCTCCTGATGATTACATTAATTTTGTTGCGTTCGTGTTGCAGCCATCTATGGTAGGCTGCAACGTACGCGACGTGGCTGATGATGAAGGATTGGACGAGCCTGATTAGGCTCTCCTCTCTCATGCCAGCCTTCCGGGAAGTGACTCTTTTGAGGAGTCGCATAGCGTTGGCCGCTTTTGCCGTGAGACGGGCGATGGTTTCGAACAATTTGGCGACGTCCAGGAAGTGTCCTTTCCAAAAAGCGTCCCCCGAGTGTCTCCATCTTGCTCGCTGTACTTCTATGCGCACTTGGCACAAAGACGGTAGAAACGGTAGTGCGAGCTCTTTGCACTTGTTCGCAACCATCCAAAGAACAGGTGTTTGGCATTTGGGTATGCTTGATGGAAAGCTCTGTAGCCCGTGCGTGCACCTCGAAATGTGCTATGTTTTCTTTTTCTTTTCGGTCGCTCCTTTGCGGATTTCCGATGCAAATGAGCTAACAAGCTTTCTAGAGACTTTCGGGGAGCTTCGTTCGGACTAGACAACCCCCGTTCAGGAAAGCAGAACAAAAAAGTTTACGGAAAAAAAGGTTTGTAAGTACGTCACGGACGACGTCCAGTGCATCTGGAATGTTTTCCTATTCTTACATCAGCGTTGCACATACGAGACGCTGCGACGAACGTACGCTCGCATCACAAAGAGACAAGACCTCTCAGGCCTTAATGAAACGCGTGCTGACAGGGAGGACCCACCTTGGCAGCGATGGAGCTCCGGTCCTCGTACGCGAACAGGGCCCCCTTCTTGGAAAACCACGGGGTCAGGCTGCGGCCGTCGAAGCCGCCACGAGTGCCGCGCCGCACGACGCTCGAGCAGGTCTCGGTGAACGACGTGGGATGCCCTTCGATGCACGAGGCGCCCATGATGCTTGCGGGTGGGGAGTGGCTGTCCTCCATACGGTACCTGCGTGGTGTATGATCAATCGGAAACAGGCCTTCATTACAAACGACGACACCATATCCATCTTTCAGGCCGACCTGTTTGCCTTTTTTTCGTTAAGCTTGTCTCTCTCTCTCGGCACCATGACAAACAATACGTTGGAAGTATAAAAGGAATTGAGGATAGAAGTCCTGGTGCCTCTTCACGCTCACTTGCGCGAAAGCGTTAAAGGTCCCGTCCGACCGAAACCTGGAGTCGGCGTGACTATAGAAAATCCTGACGGGTCGAGAGGGTAACGATTTAGGAATTAAGTTTTGCTGAAAAGACAAAAAGTGGTCAAGCGGGATCGAACATCTATCATTTGGCTCGGGAGCGGACAGGCTACCTCTACACCACTGAAGAACGCCCATTCAGTAGGATAAATGGAAGCCTTGTACGAGCACGTCATACCGCACAGTAGGCGAATTACATTACAGGGGCGTTTATTCAATTAATGTCAATAATTAGCGTCACCAATTAACATGGACGAGGATGCTTAATAAAGCAGTATGTGAGGGCAACAAGTGTATCGATGTCTGCAAAAGGGTGTGCCAGGGACGCACAAGAGACTGTAGGCTGGGACCATTTAATGGAATCGCGTCATACTGTTAAAGTGGAAAGTCTCCCGCAAGGTTTTTCACGAAGGCTTCCATATCCGAGAAAACTACATTCAATGGCTCACCTGAGGACCGCCATGGTCATGGATAAGAAAGTCCGTGTGACATTGGACTTGAAGAAACCCAAAATGCGCGCAGAAGTTTCCTGTAAAGACAAAAATCATGGTTTGCGTGCATACAAGAAGCTCTTCGGGAGCAGCTTGCTACTTCCGCAAGCTACTCCGCGCGGAGAGGCGACCTTGACCACTGCCTCAACTGCAAAGTTACAAAGTTACAGGACCTTATTACTGTTTCAACTAAAAAAAAAACATTGAATTCTTGAGAAAGGTGTCCACTATTTTACAAAATAGATGGACGAAACAAGTAAGGGTTGACGCATTCACTAGACCATAAGCTCATTTCCAAGCTGCATCTATGGAATGGCATTGTTTGCGTCGAACAACTTGTCACTCTTAAACACTTAAAGCAAGCTACTTTCTCAACTTTGCCCAGCAGCATTCATGTAACTCAGTTTCAACCATCAGGTAGCAAGTTCCAGCAGTTTACGGACAGTTGCGACAGCGTGCCTGAACATAGGACCTGACCTAGTACCTAACTGTACTGTACTGTACTGTACTGTACTGTACTGTACTGTACTGTACTGTACTGTACTGTACTGTACTGTACTGTACCGTACTTGCTATGGGATTTTGACCTTGTTAGCTTTCCATTCAATGCCAGTTATGATGAGACGTTTTTATATCTGATTAGCGCACACACTGAAGAAGCGACCAAATATCCAACGGAATGCACTGATTAATGGCGCCACCAGCAACGACGGAGGCAACGACCACAATGGTAGTCGCGAGAATTGCATATTGACATCGAGTGCGAAACTGCTTTTCCTTATTCGAGCAAGTACTGTCACAAGTGAGCAGCAGTGCGTGCGCCTGCTAATAAAGGTTAACGGGTGCATACGGGGCACTTCTTAATCAAAGGTAAATTGGAGTATGAACGGTATCAACAAGCGATGCTGAGCGCCTTAATTTGCCTTGCCTGAGGTGGCGCAACAATGTGCAAACAAATAGCTTTTGGCCAAAAAGCGTGCTTGCTTTTAGCACAACTCCAACGGCGGCTCGGTACTCACCAGGTCAGGCGTGGTGGCCTTACTGGAGTCGTCGCTAGAGGCCGCCCTCATCCACAGCGACGGTGGCTGCGTGAGGCACGTCTGCGAGTTCTGCAGCGCCCCCGTGTCCCACAGGTGGGTGACGAGAACCAGCGCGTTCACCCTGCGCGGCATAGACTGCGATGGAGGAGGCGATCGACATGGGCTTGTATCCGGCAAAGATAAAGGAAAACTGAGAAGGAATCATGATGTCTACAGAGGACCTGTCTTCAATACCCAGTCCCCGCTGCAGCCTTATCAACCAGCCTACTCTCATTCCCACGCTCTCCACACTCTGTGGCTGGGAGTGGCGTTCACAAACGCCTATTCCAATCTCATCGCAATGGCAAACTCTCCAGCGTGTGAGCAATGCGGTTGCGATGAAACGATCGCGAACCTCCTCTGTGACAGCCCTCGTTTTGCTGTACCGCTTGGACTCGCGTCCTCTAACACAGTCCAAGGTTCTGGGGCCTTGGACACAACCTTCCTCACAAAGGAAAGTGGTGAAAGCGCTCCTGAGATTTTTAAAGGACTCGGGGTTGTATTCCCGTCTATAATTTTAAAGTTTTTAGTGCGCGCGCCCTCTGTCCCCTTGACATAGTGGTAGATGGACACTTGAAAAACTCATTTCATTGCCGCCCTTTTTCCTTTTTCCCCTTTGTTCCCCTCCCCAACTGTAGGGTAGCCTACTGGGCACCGCCTGGTTAACCTCCCCCTGCCTTTCCGTCCATTTCTCTTTTTCTCCGCAGCTCTGCACAAGGTTGGTCGGTTTGTGGGGTTTAACGCCCCAAAAGCGACTCAAGCTATCAGGGACGCCGTTGTAGATGGCTCTGGATAATCCGACCACCTTGGGATTTTTACCATGCAATGACGTCGCACAGTACGAAGGGAACTCTAATGCTAACGCATGCTCTGCCTTAAGAATCACATTGATCGCCGGTAACTTTTTTTTTTTGGTCTCGTGCTGTGTGCCTTATAAGCGCTTAAAAGAAATGAGTATAGAGTCGAATAACAGCCTCCGCCATTTTTTGTAGCGACGTGTCGTTCTCGCCTGAGCGTCTCCATCTGGGCCCTCAGGGTCTCGGCGAGGGTCCGCTGGCGGACGCTGTCCAGACGCAGGGAAGGGTAGTGCGCCTCCAGCACCACGCCCACGAACAGGTAGTTGTGGACGGGCAGGCTCTCCATGCTGGCCGACATGCCCTGTATACCAACACGAAGATGTTGCATTAGATTAGATTAGACTAGATTAGATTAGTCGATGTTTAATGGCTGCTAAAGTAAAGAGTAAAGCTCCTTCAGGTAGGCGAGTGTCCACCAAGCTGCTCTAGTGACTGATCGACATTTCACGTTGTACTGAGAGATGAGGTATTGCGTAACGGAGGGCTGAGGGAAAATTTCGATCGCTTGCCATTTTTCCCAGCGCGATCGAAATCTCAATGCATGCACGTTTTCACATTTCGTCTCAATCAAAATTTTGCTGCCGCGGTCGGATCGGATCCGTGAATTCGTGCTCAATAGCACAACGTCAGAGTCGCTAACCGTAGCGGTGGGCTCCACTCGCCCCATCCTCGCTCCAGCGATTCTTCTAAATTATAAGCTGAGGCGAGAGGGAAGGGGAACTGACACCTCTCTACCTGACGGCAAAAGTGATCGTAGGCACTGTAGAGACTTCTTATAGACTGTATTGCCTTTCTATAGATATTTCCTTTTGTCTATTCATATAGTCTATAAACTGTTTATAGACAGAAGTCCACCAAAAGTGTATGGTCATAATTCTATAGATTGTCTAGAGACTGTCTATAAAGATTGTATTGCCTATAGACTAGACTATAGGATTTGTCTATTGATAGTATATGGACTTCATAGATAAAAGTATAATATGAAAAGTCTGTAGTCTGTGTTAAGAAATTTTGTAAGGGATGCCCCCATCCCGCATCCTTTTGTACCCGATGTACCTTCTTCCCACTATATATATATTACTTCTTTCTGGCCTGTCATGAATTCCGTACGATATTCTTCATAAAAATCTAATGTATGCATGAGTGCGAACAAATTCATGTTCAGAAACAAGGGCTATAAGCCGGTAATACACGTCAAAGAGCGTTTAAGGGCGCCGCGGTCTCCGTACCGCGATCCAGTTGGTGGCAGGCAGTCCCGGCCGCATGCCCATATGCGACAGCCGGATGCCCAGTACGCCGAACGAGTCGACCGCGTACTCGTCTCCCAGCCGCTGCATCATGCCCCCGAAGGCGGGCCGGTACTCGGCATGCGACTCCACGAACTGCGGCGACAGGCTGACGCCGAACCGGACGCTGCCGCGGTGCTCATTCTCCTGCGCCATCTGTCGCGAACAGAGCGAGGTATAATGCCGAGGTTGGTAACAGCACAGACACGGTCAACGTTAAACACTTCTGGCGGTGCCTGGCCACCGAAGACACAGACGCAAGACAGCGCAGTCGTCACCAACCAGGACTGAAGCCCTCCCAAGATCTAACAACAAACATATACAGGGTGATTTTTTTGACGTTTACAGATTTGTATTTAAAAAATCAGGCTGCGATTTGACTTGGCTGAACCGAGTTAACTGTAGCGAAAGCTGCGGCGCGAAGCTCTCGGTTATATACAACTCTCGACGATGACGTCACACCCACACTACATCACGCCACAACCACGTGATATCACGCGAAGGTCACATGACTGCTTCAACACCTCCGCACCTACTGTAAGGTCAAGGGTCATAGCGCAGGGGCGGGCATAAGAGCATATATGCTATAGCAACACCAGCCATAGGCTCGAACCAGAACCAGACATAAGCGCATAGACAAACCTGCCGTAGCTCAACCAGGGTCATTCAAGGTCGGCGGCTAGGCACGCGAAGAGTAAGTTGGGTATCTTAGCGTAGTCGCTACAAAAACTGTTCGAGAGATGCCAGTGAGAAATCTGCATGTGGATTGTACAGTAAGGCGAACATTACGTTCGCGATAGAGCTCAGTAATTAGACGATTAACTGAAGAAAACTAATGAATGGTATTTTTTACTTCAGGGGGCAAGACTAAGCAAACTAAGAAAGTGACTGAGAAAGTGAGACTGAGAAAGTGAGCTAAGTTTTTCATTGTTTTTCTGCGCTTACACCGTTCCCGGCCACCGGTGGTATAAGTCACCCTCCTTGTAATCGCCTTCATCACATTTTTGGCAGTCGGCGAGGGCTCGTACAACGCGTAAAGCGGCCAATTACAACCTAAATCTATGAAGACAACCTAAAGAACTTCAGTTCCGCCCAGCTGCGCATCAACGACGCACTGCCTCAAATATAAGCGCGTCTGAACACGTGGGTGTTCCAGGGATCCTAAATCCGGCCCCACGAAAATAAGCCGTGATGCACTGAAATTTCAGTTCAATTCAAGCGGTGATAATCATTTCCACGGCAGTGAACAAAGAGATCCTCAGAGGGATGTCGGCACATGGTCTGTCAACTACTGCCAGAATGCGCTGTGACGTGCAGCCGATATGATATCTTGAGTGTGTGTATGTTACAGCTCAAGGCCAGGCTGCTCCTCCTATTCACGTTCGGTAGCAGAAGAGCGTGGTCACTACCGTCACGGAAGACATCACGCGGCGCACCGCACAGTTGTCAAGCCCGAACAGGAGCTCCCAATCTTTTGTAGCGAAAGCTACATGGCCATGAACTTGCGATTTCGCTGTGGCGGTGCTCCGAGGAGGCACAGGGACCGGCCTTGAGCCGTTGCCTAGCAACCGCCGCAGCTGGCGGACGTCGCGCGCTCGCCGCGCCATCTGGCATGACGTCACACCGCGCGCCTCGCCGCGAAGCCGCCGCCGCTTGGTATGACGTCACACCGCTTGCCTCGTCGCTGCGCTCGCTTTCGCTACGTATATCCTGGCATAGCCGAGCTAAGCCACTGCCATTTTTTTCGTCACGTAGTCGTCGAGCTCAGCAAGCCATTCGCCGAGCAGACGCACACCATCCATATCTTCTTTCTAAACCACTCCTCGAATAAAAAAAATTCCGCCAACACTGCCTCAGTGTTTGACACAAGAGTGTCCGCTACAGGAACTTCAAGTGTTTACATCGGTGGGCTGAGCAAACGTGGAGAAGACCAAATCTAAACATCCACAGATGCCTCCTTTCCGGAAACATCCCTTCTAAGACACAAGCAGCGCCATCTACCTCATGGAATTTGCACTACTATTGCGATTTACAGCCACCTTCGCTATATCCGGTATATTTCCAAGCTATATCGGTTAATAAATTTTATAAACGTGTGCACCATAACAGGACGAATCGTTTGACAATTTCGATGGAGGCGAAATTCTAGAGGCCCGTGTATTGCGCGATGAAGAACCTCAGGCGGTCGAAATTTCCGGACCCCTTCACTACGGCGTCCCTCAAAGCCTGAGTCGTTTTCGGACGTTACAGTGAGTTATAATGGTGCTATTAGCGTCGGTAATACCGCGTATATTCCGTTTTTTAATATCTTAATGTCCTCCCGAAAACAAATTCATGGCTCTGATGGCAGATATGACATCACCTGGCGCGAGCTTGATGATCGGACAAACAGTAAATATACTGCAAATTGTGTGAATAAATAGAGACACATTTTGTCACCTGTCTGCGTTTTATATTAGATCAACAAAAACAACTTGTTTGTCTTAGATAAAAGCCCTGCAAAGCAAGTAAAATAAAAATACACCACCAGGGGCGCTCTGGCATGGAAACGACGCTGCAGTCTCAGCAAGAACGAGTTACAGAAAGCAGGCAATCATGGAGTGCAAACTTTTGTTTTGATTGGTCGCGCCAGGTGCCGTCATTGGGAGAGCGAAATAGGAGTGGGAAGCCCCGCCAAAATCGAGTTGAGGGCAGCGTTTTGTTTGCTTGTATTTTGAAGTTTCTTCACTGAATAACTCCCGTTCCTGTGCATCGATTCCTGTAAGTATTTTTAAGTCAGCATCTGTGTGACATAAAGAACCCACCTGAAGTATAGCCGGTATCCCCCCAAGCAGTGTTTCGCAGCCCCTTTAAACCTCCATAAACCATAAACCATCCGAAACTCCCTGCGACAAACGGTTCCGCCGTAATGGCCACCTGAAGGTTCTCGGAAAGCACTGTTAGGGGGCGGAAAAGTCGTCGTTGCGAGTCCCACACATACTTTAGGCTTCATCTCAATTAGCAATTTTATCCTCAGGAACGTGCAAAGTCATTTCACAGCACTTTGAACGTCCTGCGTCAAACGGATGGCCCCGAAAATTCATGCAAATGGTGGCCCCGGGAGAGAGGGGATTGCACTTCGATGGCCGCTATCCTGGCACATATATAACGGACCGAAAGTGTATAGGTATCCATTGAGGCGCTACGCGCCCACTGTTGCAATGTGATATAGTGTGGTCACGTGGTTACTGTTTTGGTGAGTTTGGCTTTCACTGCAGACAGAGGCGTCTAAGTAGCAAGAGCTAACGCTCTTGAAAGCTCCCTTGTCTTTCAGGTCTTTGTGTTGGGTCTGTGACGTATGACAAAGTAGCTCCTAAAGCACACTACAACAAAGGACATAACGTCACATGAAATGCGCGAATACGACCAATACGAGACATGTACAGTCGCGGACAAAATAGTATATAAACCGCGTCGCGACGTACAAATTCTTCCCTCACTTTCCGTAACAGAAATGGAAAAGTTTGCTGCCTTTACGTACGAGTGCACTAGGTACATTTAATTGCTTTAATTTAGTTATATAATCGCCAAGGTATCAAGAACCCCTCATATTTGCTAGGTAAAGCGCCAGAAGTGCTTAACTTCCGAAGCGTGATTCGTACATCATTCTGTCCGCGACTGCATGTCCTCTATGTATTTCTCAGCCTCCGTCATCTCCCATCGTTATCCTATTTTTGCTTCTGCCTATCACAGCACAGTTCTCAGGAAGTGGTTCGCAGTTAAGATGCTCTGCACTATTTACAGTGCTGGGCAAGCAGTCCTTCTGGCCTCTCCTCCGAGTTGGTCCAATGTTCAGGGGAATACCCCCAAGGTGGAGTAGATTCGTAATAAGGAATACTCATAAACACGTAGTAAATATCAACGGACGATGAACTCCTCCATCTCCATCACCCTTGCCGGACAGCGCATCCCCCGCGTCGAATCTTGTCGCATCCTGGGTATGCCACTCAACTCCAACACTTTCACCTCTGCCATCAATCAGTCCATACGCACATGCCACTCAATAACACACTTACTGCGCCGCATAGTTTTAAAACATGCCGAACTCTCCGAGACTCACGCCAGCGGCCTTGCTCAAGCACTGGCTCTGAACAAATTCCTGTACTACATACCTTACCGCCCACTTACAAGTATACAACAGGACAAACTAACCTGGGCCCTCAATACACTATATAAAGCAACACTAGGACTCCCCCCTCAGGCTTCTAGAGACACTCTGTACAGAACAAGCCTTTTCCACCCTCTTCAAGCCCTCCTTAACCTACACCGGGAGAGACAAATGATCCGCCTGTCCAGTACACCAGCTGGGCGGTGGATACTACAGACTCCCTACGCACCTATCTCTTTCCCAGACCCACCGCAGTCTCCAATCTGCCCCCCTAACCTCCGCCTCGCACCCATTCCACGCAACATGTCCGCACACACACGCAGGCCGCCGCCAAGCATACGCATACAACCACAAGCCACCTTTGGACGCTGCGGCGGTGGCCTACACAGACGCCTGTCTCACGAAAACTGCGGGCTCCACAGCAGCCTTCTTTCTTCCTCCACCCTTCCTCTCTACAACCAGCACTCACACAACCGGTCCATACACCTCCCCACCCTCCACGCTCGCCCTAGAAATACACGGGACCGCCGATGCCATCACACACTTTGCCACCCTACCCCCCGCCCCCCAATACGTTGTCTATACAGACTCGCAGACAGCTCTGCGTGCCTTCCATGAAAGAGCCCTCCCTTTCCCTACCCGATCGGCCTTAGATGCCACCCTCTTAGCATTAAGCCCACGACCGGTGACTCTTCGGTGGATCCCTGGTCACATGGGCATCCCCGGCAATGAGCTGGCTCACCAGCTTGCCTGCGAAACTATACACCGGACGCCGGGGATCCCATGGACGAGCCTACCGACGGAGCAGGCGGTCAGGGCTTACAGACACACTGTCGATGAATAATACACGCAGCAAAAATTGGCCTTAGCTGATTTACCACCACCACACCCATCCTTATCGATCCGTGAAGCTCGCATTCTTCGCCGAATACAGTTTTATCCCCTACTGTACCGGCACACTTCCACACCTCAGTGCCCAAACTGTCCACACACATATGCAGACATAGAACACTGCCTTACACAGCGCCACGCAGCCTTCCAGTCCCCCGCCTATCCTTTCCCCCCCATCCCCGCCGTGGCCCATCTGGCTCGATCGCCTCCCCATGGATCTGAGACTGCAACGTGCCCTCGTCGCCTTGGCCCAGGACGTACTGAACGCCCAATAGAAAGGATATTCCAATAAAAGTGTCACACCACCACCACCGTGTAATGAGGGACCTGGTATACAACACATCGCACGTGGCGTACTTGAAAATTGGTTTTGAGGAAAGGAAATTACGCAGTAAATGACTCACATATCTCGGTGGACACCCGAACCGTGCCGTAAGAGAGGGGATAAAGGAGAGAATGAACGAAGAAAAAAATTACCGACGATTACGTTACTTCCTAATGCGAAATTTGAGCGCAGCAAATAAGCTGTTTCACCTTTTCGATAGTGAGTCAACCCCAGCTGCGGAGTTGGTTTCAGGGACAACGCCGCCGATGCCGACACAAACAATATGATACCCTCGCTTCCGCAGCGCTAAGAACCAGGTCTAGCCGTGGGAAGGTGGTCACGTATTCGTCGACGTGCCGGGGCCTACGTGAAATAACCGGCGCGTCGGCAACTGAAGAGCACCCTATAAGGGAGTAATTACTCATTGACGTCCACCCGAGCGCAGCCATACGGCCACAAAGGAAAGCTATACAGCTTTCACAGAAACTTCGTAGTTAAAGAAAAATTCGTCCTGGTCCGGGGTACGAACCCGGAACCACCGCCACACCGGAGCAGTCGCTCTACCAAATGAGCTAACAGGGACGGCAAGCTTATGGTAGGGTGAGAGCGAATTGATCTATAACTCGAAGTGGGAACAGTGTTGACCAAATATTTTTAGGGGAAACCCCAAGGTGGAGTAGATTTGTAATAAGGGGGGGGGGGGGGGGGGGGGGGGGGGGGGGGGGGGGGGGGGGGGGGGCGCTGCCCCCCCCTTATTACAAATCTACTCCACCTTGGGGGATTCCCCTAAAAATATTTGGTCAAGAGCACCCTATCCGCCACACAAGAACAGGGGGGGGCCCTTTCCTCCTCTTTCTGCATGGCGGCGACGGTGTTCTATGCAGTCACGTTATCTTGACTCTCTAGCGGCGTCAGCGGCATCCAGCGGTATCAGTCGGTCGTTATCAGTCGGTCGCTGCTAGCGCTGGGGGGATGAAAGGGGGGCGGAGCTGGTTACGAGGCCGACGCCGACGACGACGCGAAACCCAGGAACGGACGCGAAAGAGCTGCGCTCTAAAATTAGGAGTCACTTTGGCGACTAAAATGGTGCAAGGCGAAAGCCTTAGTACAGCATTCTGTCACGAATGTGGTTGTGAATGATGAATCAAGTGCTGCCAGCGAATGACGCGTCCATTGGCTGTCTGCGTGTGTTACTGATGTGTGGTTAACATGTTAAGCTTCGCCTGTAAGAGTGGAACGTGACAGCGTCTTGCAACGCTGCCAGGGAGTCCACAGAACGCCATCGCCAATTCGGCTGTACGCCTTGCTGGACGGTAAATTTATTTTTTGAGGAAAGGAAATGTATCTCTCTCGCATATCTGGGTGGACACCTGCACCTCGCCGTAAGGGAAAGGGGGAAGATGGGAGTGAACGAAGACGCCGTATTAGCTAGACGCGCCTTTGTTCATTCCAAACCATTCAGCTGGCATTACGGAGTGGCTAGCGTGCTCGTATCGCACTCCGGAGACCCTGGTTCGATTCCCCAACTCGACCAATTTCGTTCTCGGTTTTATTGATTTATGCGGTCTAACTAGAAAGGTTAATTAGGCTATTTCATATTTATATTATTGTATTTCTATCCATCGTGTTCTGTCATTAACCTGTCAATTGTTGGAACTGTCTAGGATGTTCGACACAACGTATATGAAACGAGCAACGTCTTACTGAGTGGGGAAGTGCGTGGTGGTGGAGGGAACGCGGCTTCGTACTTATCTGTTTTTTTTTCAGCAGCGTCTCCTTCCGCGGACGCTGTTGTCGCTGCGGCGCGCGTCTTTCTTTTCTTTTCTTCTGACCTCTTCATTCTCCTCTATATTAATTAGGCTAATTGATTAATTAAGCAATTAACTAAACTCAGTCCAACTTAGTTGCAGCATCACTATACGATCCCTTTGATTGGTTGCATGGTTACTAGCCAAAGTACAATTGGCCCCATTTGAAATTCGCGCACTGTGACGTCACGAGCATTTCGACCAATTGAAAAGCGTGACATTGGGGGCGGAGCTGGTTACGAGGCCGACGACGACGCGAAACCCAGGAACGGACGCCAAAGAGCTGCGCTCTAAAATGGCTGAGGCTTAGCTAAGGTAAAGCCTAGTCAGATGCGAAGCATATTGATGGCTAGGCTTGGTAATACATGGCTTTCCTTGGTTGAATACTTGGTCATTTTAATACAACCACTAGAAGCCTTCGTCGTGGGGGAAGACAACGGTATGGCTACAGCGGAACGCCGACTAACCCCGAGACGCGCGTTGGGTGAGCGCCTGGATTGCCACGGAAGCCGCGTCCGCCTGCCCGGTGGAGCGAGCGTTTCACCTACACCGAGTGTGAACGCGCGTTCGAAATGCGCGGGAATGCCGCTCGAGGACATTCCGGCGTCTGTGCGATGGCATCGTTCTCCCTCTCCCAGCGCGTGACGGCGATCTGTCGTGACGTCATCGTGTCACGTGGTGTGGCATCATCGTGTCGCGTAATTTGGAGGCGCACAACCACAGCGACGGCGCGAGGTGGGCCCCCGTTTCTCCACTGTCGTGACGTCATCGTGTCACGTGGTGTGACGTCATGTATCACGTGATTTGGAGGCGCATAACCACGGTGAAGGGCTGAAGTGGTAGCTAAAGTAGTATGCTTCGCATAAAAGAGGTGCGTAGTGGAGGTATAGTGAACTAGTTCACTATAAGTGGAGGGCTCCGGAGGCGTAATGGATGGATGGAGGAAAGCGCAAGAACGACAGAAAAGAGCTAAGCCCAAAATGCCGCACAAGTGCGGGACCAGTTGGGTTCGAATATGCGTGAGACCGAGGACAGAACTGCTAGTCGCAACTTGCGCCAGTCATCGATCAGGAGTTGAACTGTCAACAGCCACATGCGTGGTGATGCATAAGGACGCACAGGGAGGCTCTATGCGCGTCTTCGTTTCAATTCTCAGTGGGTGGACACCTCAAAGGTTAAGCTACCCCACTTCACTTCATCAAATTAATCACAGAGTCCTCTTAGGTGTGGACGTCACAAGGAAAATTACATTACGTTATTTATTAATTTATTTATTAAAATAATATTAATGTCTGCACAGCTGACTTGTTAAAAGAGGGCTAGTTAATCTTCCATGACGGCTAAAATGCTTAAAATCTCACTCAAGGGAACCCAAGCGGCCGTTAACAGATGTTACGAATTCGTCACGAAATCTAAGCATCTTGATTACGTCCATTCCACCCTTCCCCAATCGGTTGACAGCAGTCTTGTCACGATATAAGCTACGAAAGAGTCGTTTGCACTACCCGACGCATACCTCCTCTTGCCGAAGGCAGGGCTTTCCATTCCACTTAATAAAAGTTGCGTTCAAAAAAAAAAATGACTCGTTTTCAAAATCTATTCGCCCACACATCGACAGAGTTTTGGAACGCAGCACACATGAATAATTAGTGCACTCATCTACACAGTATACCGCACTTTTTCATGCGGCAGTTAAGAGGCGTCCATAATATATATTATAAAAGTAGAAAGGTTGCCGCTAGACCTACGTCAGACAGAGCCTGGAATTTATTTCGAATTCCTAACAAACATCTGTCGGCAGCTGGTAAAAGGCTCACCTCCTCTTCCAAAAATTACGAGGAACTTTAGCGGCTAAAGTGGTGAAAGGCTAAAGCCTGAGTGCTGCATTCTGCTACGCGATTGTTCACTTCACATTCTGTTGGTGCATTAACTGCCAATTAATGACGCTTAATCTTTGCCTTTGGGAGTGGAACGCGACTGCGTGTTGTAGCGCTGCCAGGGAGCCCACGGGACGCCAACACCCGTTCGGCGCGATGCCTTGCCCTTTTTGAGGAAAGGAACGCTTTTTGAGGAAAGGAAATGGAGCTGTAATTCTCTGTCATCTCGGTGGACACCCGAACCGCACCGTACAGGAAGGGAGGAAATGGAGTGAAAGAAGAAATAGGGGCCGTAATGAAGAAAATGAGAGTTGTATTTAAAGAAAGGAAATTAAGCAGTAACTGCCTCACATATCTCGGTGGACACCAGTCGAAAATTGTATTTGAGGAAAGGAAATTGCGCAGTAACTGTCTCACATACTTCGGTGGACACCCGTCAAAATTAGCGCGCAGTGACGTCACGACCATTTCGACCAATCTGAAACGCGGACAAATTTGCTAACACGTCTTGGTCACGACAGTATGAGCCATTAAAGGCTTTCGCCTTAAAAGCGGAGAAACAGGTGCTTACCACGCGCCTGTCTTATCCATGATAAGCCCGAATGGTTGCTATGGCTCATGCTTTTAAGCCCTGAAAAATGCGTTTAGATCATCTTGAGCCAGCAAATTTATTTCGGCA
The DNA here is from genome assembly GCF_055824585.1 of Amblyomma mixtum. Classification (NCBI taxonomy): domain Eukaryota; kingdom Metazoa; phylum Arthropoda; class Arachnida; order Ixodida; family Ixodidae; genus Amblyomma; species Amblyomma mixtum. Next base: position 20,178,270 of record NC_143018.1, read on the forward strand.
CCCAGCGAACGGGACGCGAGCGAGACAAATCGCAAACCACTCCCGCGTTCCGTATTTCTTCACTTCCTCGCTAATCTACCGCTGCTAAAAATAACAAAAAAGCAAACAGAACATGCTTCGTAAGACGGCCTTTTTGCTTACAGTACCAGCCCAGGCACTAAAAGCAGCTGGCTAGGGACATGGTCAGGTGCCGGCGTCTCAAAAAAAAAAATGAAAAAAGAACGCGAAGGTGGCGCGCAGTCGCGTCTCGCTGTAGCGCCGCCATGCAGGCCGCACAGATAATCGTCCAAAGGAAACATTTCTGAAGCTCTCCGGCATACCTTGCAACAACGCATGTTTCTGGGCCTGCGAACCCCAGAGCAGACTCGCCAAGCGATCAAAATCACAAGATGAGAGAGATTAGTTTGCAGCGAGCACACACTTTATTCTTCATCCCCTCGCAGCTCCCTTGTCCCTGAACAGAGGCAGCGCCGCACGGTGTCTACTTCAGGCACGGTTCAAAGTACACCCCACCGATGGTGCCCCCCAACATCGCCCTCTTCACGTTCTGCTCGAAGAGTTTGCGGTTGCTGCGCAGAACGTCGGCCGCCTCCTTGTTGAGCGGGTCGTCCGTGTTCGGCTCGAGAAAGAGAAACAGCAGCCCGTAGACTACAGTGCTCACTGTCAAGACCGGCTTCCAGTCCTCACGCAAGATGTTGAGGCAAACGTTGCCCTCAAAGTCCACGTTAGGGTGATACACCTTGGTCTCGCACTTCACTTTTGGCGGGTCGTGCGGATAGTTGGGTCCCACGCTGAAGCTGAACTCGAACTGGCCGTTACGATAGAATCCTTCGTCCGGGCAGATGGTCAGTTTGAAGCTCAGCAGGTTGTCCGGGTCGGGGAACTGAACCTGGCAGGTCTTGGGTAAGTCCAGCTCGTTGATGTCTTTCGTGACGCGGAGCTGAGCCGCCGAAGCATGTTTGCGGCGACCCGCCGCGGACTTGTCGCCCGCTGACCCCTCGCCTTCTTTGCGCTGCTGCTGCTGTTTGAGCGAGAACAGCTTGAGCATCGCGACGCTTGTAGTCTTCGCTGCACGGACGTGAAGGGGAAATGCTACACGAAGAGCGGCGAACGACGCACGGGCACCGAGCGAGGTGGAGATCGCAGCCCGTGCACGCGTTCCGCGCTTCAGCTTCTTCTTCGCTTCTGACCAGTGTTGCCGGAACGCGGGAAATTTCCCGCGTTACGGTAAAAAAAATGCAACCAAAAAAACCCAAGAAAAACTGCTTCACGTAAATCACGTGCAGCAGTTTTTATCTACAAAGAAACTCTACTTTCGTCTTTTTAGTTCAGATATCTATAGATTGTTTAACAAATACCTCAGTAGCGAGGTTCTGGGTACGTCGTTGGCAGATTGTTGACTGTAAAACTAGGCGACGCATGCAGTTTATTTGCTGCACGGAGTAGACGGGTGTTTCATTATAGTGAGGTTATCTCGTGAAGCGCATGTGAATGACACATATTCCTTGCGAACGCTCAACCAAAGCCGAAACATAAAAAAAATGCAAAAGCGAAACCAGAACCGTGAAACGAAATAGTGTTGCTTGACATTAGTTTCGGTTTATGAAGGTCTAGCGCACGGTGGAAGACACTTTCTTCCACCGTGGTCTAGCGTCTCAAAGTGACTCAGGCTCTGAGGGACGCCGTCATGGAGGAAAAAAAAACTAGTTTTTTTTCCTCCATGGACGCCGTAGTGAAGGGGTACGGACATTTCGACCACCTGGGGTTCTTTAACGCGCACTGACATCGCACAGTACACGGGCCTCTAGAATGTCGCCTCTATCGAAATTTTACCGCTGCGTCCGGGATCGAACCCTGGTATTTCGGGTCAGCAGCCGAGCACCATAACCACTCAGCCACCACGTCTTTTTTTTCTCTTTATTATCTCAGCCACCACGGCGGCTACATGACTTCAATGTTCGGCGAACAAATCGCAAAGTAAAGTCGATGCAAGGTTAACCAGTTAGTTCAAAAAGCATCATATTTAAAAGAAGGGTAACCAGTAGCTCTCTAATTGGAATAAAGGGTCGTGGGAAAAGGTTTAAGTAGGGGACTTTGGCTTCTGTGGCGAAGGCAACAGACATTGTTTGGGTTTGTTGCCTTTCTTGGGAGAGATCCGTGTTGGGTTGGCGATGACAGCGTGCTCTTGAGTGCAGTGGTGTCTTTTGTCTTGCTGGGTCGGGCACCACCGTAGACGGTGTTTGTTACACACATATCGCATACCACGTGCCGCTACCGCTTCCGCTACTCCCCATGCGCACATCGCCCTGAGGGCGCTAGATGGCACTATGTTCCCGACCATAGTTTATTCGACAGCGCGTACGTGTGCCGCGCCGTGGCCAATCAGCTCGTGCGCTCAGGCGGAACGCGGTGCTAGGCGCGATTAGAAGTGTGCGCCGAGACGTCGGCGCGACGCCGCCACCGCTGACGTTTTCTCTCGGCGCGACGCCGCGGCTCACACCCATCGCTTGTTCTTTGAAACCGAAACAGCATGAACAAGAAATTCAATTATAAATTATTTAGCGTACCTAGGCGAATGCCACGCGATGGTCCATGGATTCTAATGCCTAATGCACCATTTAAAAGCAGAAAACACGCACTTAAATCTGTGTCTGTAGTCCTTTAACAGCCTGCAGTCATCGGGCAGACGCACTGACGCCAGGAACCTTCTCGCTTCAGCCGGGAGCACCTTTCTCTCCCAATTAAGCGCCACGCTTTGACAAGCCTTCGCACAAACACACACGATGCCGCGTGGCACTGAACATGCTCGGGCGCGTCGTGCGGCGCGTCGTGCGGCGCCGCGTTGAAAGGAGCCCCGGCCTTCGCTGCGTTCGGAGCACGCTGCGCGCGTCCTCCCATCAATCGCAATCACGACTTGAGGGCTGTAGGCCGTGTGGTTGCGGGTGGAATCGGCGGTATGTCTGAACACGGCATCAGCGCAGGAGATGCAACTTACAGCGAGGTAGGAATTTCTGGCCCTGACGTGTTTAAGATGCCGGTTGGAAGTTTTCGCATTCCGCTACATTCGAAAGTTGAAAAGCAGTTTTGTTTGGAAACATTTTGGGCACTTAACATACCTCACTAGGGGAAAGCACAAGAGAGTTGGAACCGACTACTACTGTGAAAGCTGTTTGGCTAAGTCATCAGAGGAGGACGACTCAAAGCCTTTCGAATCGTAAGTACACTCTTAGAAAAAAGGTAGTAGTACTTACTAACTTTAGGGTAGTAACTGGTTGTCACATATGTTACTACCCTGTTAGTAACTGCAGTTAGTAACGCGGAGGTTAGCAACAGTTACTAACCCATTGAGTTAGCAACGGCTGCTACCCGCAGTTAGTAACGGGGAGCTAGTAGTATTTACTAAGAAAATGAATAGAAACTCGCATATGCTGCAAGGTTCTTCATACGGTGTTCTGGCGTGGCTTGTCTAATTTGTGCGTACTCGAAAAATAAAAAAGCTTCACAGCCAATTTGACTAATTCCGGAATCCAGAGAGCTATCAGAGCGTGCTGGCAGTAAATCACACACTTAGGTTTAAGCTTACCGCACATTATATGTAGAAATTATGCGACATGTTGGCATCAACGACCTTACCGCGCGCACACAAAGATTCAGAATGCAGGAAAGCACTAATCAGGAAGAGTCACACTTGCGCCACACATGTTGGGAAATCTTTCTTAGTCTTATATACTCCGTAAATCAGACTCTCAATTTACGGGATAGTGGCTTGTACCGGTTGAGCTAAGATACCGGCGTCAATTATGAAGTTGATATTGTAGACACAGCTTAATCTACCTAACCGCACACCCCTGCAGAAATGTTTAATTAGAAAACCAATTTATTGGCACGACAGTCTGCGCCAGTTACATTCTTTGACTATATTTTGAATTTATTTTGGGGTAAAAGGAACGGTTACTAACTATACCTCGAAGAGGGTAGTAAGTAGTCAGAAAAAAGTAGTAAAACGACGTCACAGTTAGTAACTGCTGCACTTACTACCTTTTTACTACCCATTTACTAACTTTTTACTAACTTTTGTTTAAGAGTGTAGAGCGCTTTTTGTCCTTTTGGAACTACTTTACTAGGCCGTTTTGCCATTTCATTGTGAGAATTTTAATATTCACCTGTTTCCACCGCAACTGCAAGGTAAAACGCTACGCTAGTACAGTAAGCACGTCGAACATACAGAGGCACATGACGGACGCTCACAAACTACAAGACGACTGCAAGGAGGGGGCAGCCAAGACAGCCGCGACGGTCAAGGATTATTTCCGGATGGTTCCCAGGTGTAAGACAACAAGTACGTACATCGTCAAGAAAGAGCTTGCTCGCCAGAGATCTTGTCCTTTTGATCGCCAGAGACCTGCTGCCTTTTAACATAGTGAAGGGAAAGGGGTTGCAGGTGGGTTACGACTATAACGCAATCTAAACATTTGCATTTCTTTTGTGATATTTAAGTGTGAACACAGAATGAGTTTATTTTTCTTCTGTAGGACTTCTTCATAAAATATGGAGTGATCAGAGAGCTCCAAGAGCTCCGTTACCGAACGACCTTGTCGAGGGCAGCCATGGATGATGGGCAATTTCCTCACTGGCGTCCCAGAACCCTCCTCGCAGCGCCGCCTCTCCTCCTCCGCTCTTTTCTCCCTTCTCCTCTTTTTTTCTTTCACGGCTGTTGCGCTCTTCGGTCTATTCCTCCGGCGAGTCTGACTCCGCGCACCGCCGCCGCGAATCTGCGCGTCTTCTCGACCTGGTCAGCGCGCCTCTCAATGTGCTGACGCATGAACACGTAGGTGGTGGTGGAAACGTTTATTGCCAATGATGTAAATCGTAGGGGGCGCCTGGTTTGCCGCAAAAGTTTGCATGATTACGAGAATTGGTCTGGGTATCGGGCATGCAGCAGTATTGGGTATTGAGCGGTCCGGGTTTGTAGTTGTCGCCAATGTGCAGCCTGCGCTATGGTGAGGGACGGAGCGGGGGGTGCGTATTACCTTCTTTTGTCTCGGTAATACGAGAGCATATCACGGAAGGAGACCAGGTAATGCGCGGGCCGCGGGCGAACGGACCGTCGTGTGAATCGCCCTTTAACGCCATTTTAAGTACGTGCGCAGTCGCCTTCTTTGCGCGGGGAACGTGCCGGCCACACAAATGGCTCGAAGGGCAACGCGAAAATCGCGAGCCGGCCGCCCTAGAAGCTCGCCAGGAGCAGAACAGCTGTGAAAGACAATACGAGCAGAATCGCTTTATTAAGGCGAAAGCCTTTAATGCCTCATACTGTCGTGAGCAGGGAATGCACTACCTGGTCTCCTTCCGTGATATTCTCTCGTATTACCGAGACAAAAGAAGGGAATACGCACCCCCCGCTCCGTCCCTCACCATAGCGCAGGCTGCACATTGGCGACAACTACAAACCCGGACTGCTCAATACCCAATACTGCTGCTGCATGCCCGATACCCAGACCAATGCTCGTAATCATGCAAACTTTTGCGGCAAACCAGGCGCCCCCTACGATTTACATCATTGGCAATAAACGTTTCCACCACCACCTACGTGTTCATGCGTCAGCACATTGAGAGGCGCGCTGACCAGGTCCGGAAGACGCGCGGCGGTGCGCGGAGGCAGACTCGCCGGAGGAATAGACCGAAGAGCGCAACAGCCGTGAAAGAAAAAAAGAGGAGAAGGGAGAAACGAGCGGAGGAAGAGAGGCGGCGCTGCGAGGAGGGTTCTGGGACGCCAGTGAGGAAATTGCCGGATGATGTGTACCGTGCCATGCACGGGCAGATGAAGAAAATGGTAACTGAGGGGTCGCGGTTCTGTGCCGTCATGTACGATCTGTGGACCGACAGCTACAGGCGCGGTGAGCCTACATCACGTTCACTTGTCACCATATTGACGGTATGTTTAGCATGCTGTTTTTAGAGTACTGATAGGAATAAGCGCGTGCCTCAACCCATGCATTAACTTGCAGCGCGTGCTTCCACTATACTTTTCTAAAGTTTTTATTTACTTTAAACTTGCGTGAGCTTTTGAGAACAAGGCAAAGACAAAAAAAAAAGCCCGCATGCTTCATTCTTGCTTCTATATTGAAAACATATATTTATTACATCACGAAAGCATTATGATTGCATTAATACTGGGCAAGTGTAGCGAACGCTGAAAAAGTGGTCAATTTTAATGGGGAGGAGAGAGAGGGCCGGGTTTTGACAGAGAGTGATTGAAATGAGAACAGACCAATTCATTTAAGAATCCTGAATTAGAATATTTTGATCTTTTTCTGATTGTGCTGTTTCAGAGTGCAATGGTTGCTGTTTTTGTTTCTGATGGTTTATGGTTATGGTTTATGGGGTTTAACGTCCCAAAGCGACTAAGGCTATGAGAGACGCCGTAGTGGAGGGCTCCGGAAATATCGACCACCTGGGGTTCTTTAGCGTGCACTGACACCGCACAGTACACGGGCCTCTAGAATTTCTCCTCCAAAGAAATTTCACCGCCGCGGCCGGGATCGAACCCGCGTCTTTCGGGTGAGCAGCCGAGCACCATAACCACTGAGCCACCGCGGCGGCCGTTTTGGTTTCTGAGAACTACGAGCTCGTATCATTGACTCTCAGCACGAGACACATGACCGAGAGACGTACAGGCGATGCCATCATGAATGAGTTTCAAAGGTGCCTCGAAGAATTCAACAATTCAACATGGTGGGAAAGGAAGTGTGTGCAGTCACTGACGCCGGCTCGAACATGGAGCGCGCAGCAAATCTCGCGCAGACGGAACATCACCTGTGTATTGGGCACGGCCTACACAACCTGGTTGTCAAGGGCGGATTTGGAAGCGTCCCAAAACACAACAGCTTGCTAGTCAACTGCCGTGACATTGTGAAGACGATGCACTACCGAACCTCCGACCTGGAGGAGATAGCGGACTCGGAACTGAATGCGGCAGTGCTGTCGTTGGTCAGTACAGCCGAAGCGCTTGAACATGACGAAAATGATCCTGTACTTGATAAGGCTGTCAAATCAGCGATCATGCGTAAAACGCCCAGTAGCACGGGCAGGGGCAGTGACAGTTAAACTGGACACAATTACCAGGTGTCATAGCATATTAACTATGTTCGAGAGCCTCTTCGCGAATAAGGCTGCGCTCAGGAAGTTGTTGGCTCGGCTAGGGCGCCCGTTCCCTATAGTGTCGAATACTGGTGTCTAATTGAAGAGATTGCGCAATTCCTAAGCCAGTTTAAATGCGCGGTGGAGCTTCTTTCGCAGCGAAAGTCAAGCACGTTTAATGTGCTCATTGTTATTCGAAGCAAGCTTTTCGCCTCGCTTCAAGACGACATGTCCGCCAGTAGCCTAGTGCAAGAAATGAAAAGAGAGATGCTGCAGAAATTTTTAATTTTTTATTTGAAAATACTGCAAATAAAAAAAATAAATTTGAACACAGGTTTCCTCTAACTGATGTTATGGTCATTGCATCACTTCTTGATCCCAGGTTTCAAAACCTAAAAGCTATCGAAGAGCATGTAACGCAAAGGGAGACGTCCAAACTTGAGTTTCTAGCCAAGCAGGTGCGTCGCTATGCCAAAGAATGCGACGTCACCAAGCCAACGGTAGGTCTCTCCGATTCAGAACTGGTTCTCTGCACCAATTCTGAAAAAGTTCCGTTGGTGCCGGCGCGGTGCAATTCCAGTTTCTTGGTGCAGGTGCAGCGCGTCAGCAGCGTCACAAATCACTGGTGCGGAGATTTTCAATAGAGCGCATGCACGCACATGCCTTGTCGTCTGCTATCCAGTTCTCGGCCGTCGTGGTGTGTTGTGTTGCGGTGCGTCGCGTCTGTTTTTCGTGCCTCGTGGAGTCATGGACTACGACATCGCCGAATCCACTTTTATGGAATTTTCTGAGTCGTCAGACAGCGAAGATGAGGAAGCCGACGTGGTGCTTTCTTTTGCAGCAACACAGTTCGGACAGACCGCAACAGAATCCCCAACTACTACGAAAGCGTAGTAGCTAGGTATTTCAGCATCGAATTCAATAGGCTGTTCAGGCTGTCGCGAGAAACGGGAAAAAGTTCCTTTAGTTGCCCATTGATGTTAACAAACAAAACGTCGGCTGCGCGCGTTGTCTGCTTACGCCGTCAAACACGTGCACCACTATCCTGCACCTCCGTCTATGAGGGTGCCGCGGTTCTTTGCACCGAAGCGGCACCACGACTGCACCAAAATCAATCGTGGACGGTGGTGCAGAGGGCGCTGTGAATCGAGCGCTTTGGTGCAGCGCACCGTGAACCGGTTCCGGCGGTGCTGAATCGGCTGAATCGAATGCTGCTTGTATGTGACGCGTGCCCTAACGACACTTTGCCGTCCTTAGCGCGACGCCATTCCAGTCCACCACAACACTGGACGAGCCAAATCCATGCCGAGTGTCACGCATTTTTAAGCAAACCCTGCGCGCAAGTGCACGACATTTTAAAATTCTGGAAGGGGGCTCAGAACGAGCTACCATGGCTCTCGTGTCTGGCAAAAAAAAGAAACTCTGTGCATTCCGGCCACGAGCACACCGAGCGAACGATGTTCACGGTGGCTGGTCTCGTACTTCGATCTCGAAGAAGCAATTTGCACCCACTCACCGTATATAAACTCTTGTTTATTCACGATAATTATACCCTTTGTAAATCTTGCATCTAAACTAAATTCTGTCCAATCATTGTTGCGCTCACAGTTTGTTCGTTTGCGATGTGTTTTATGGTGTATTTTTCATATATATATATATATATATATATATATATATATTGTCACCGACACACGGTTGAAGAAAGAGACCAGGTTCTAAGTAGACGAGGTGGGCGTGCCAGCCAGCAGGAAGCTCGAGCGAGGAAGACGACGTTCCTCGAGCACCTCGAGTGCCCAAGGCTTGGCAAATCCCAGCTTAAACAGTTCGGCCGCGGTACGGCGCCACTGAATGGTTCGTACGGTGGCATTGCTCCCCCTCTCTGAAGGGCACCGACTCGGTGCCGCAGCAGTGGGCAGAACGAAGAGAAGGGACGCTGCATGTGTCCGGCGGCAGCTGTAGACACGCCTGAAGCGCTAGCGGGCGTGGTACGGCTTCATCCGGGCGACATGGATGACTTCGGAGGTCGGCCGTCTGGAGGAACGAACTGTTCCTTGGGGAAGAACTTCGTAGTTGACATCACTGACTTTGCGGAGTACCTCGTAGGGGCCGAAATATCTGCGCAGAAGCTTTTCGGAGCGTCCACGCATGCGGATTGGGCTCCAAACCCAGACCTGTTCGCCCGGCTGGTAACTAACAGCTCTGTGGCGGAGGTTATAGCGGCGAGCGTCGTGGGTTTGCTGGCGCCGTATGCGCTGTCGAGCGAGTTGGCGGGCGGCCTCGGCGTGACGAACGAAGTGGTCAGCAGCCACAACAGTTGAGGGAGTACTGCTCGGAAGCAACATTGCGTCCAGCATGGTGGTGGCTTCGCGACCATGCACTAAACGAAATGGTGTGAAGCGCGTCGTTTCTTGCAGAGCAGTATTATAGGCGAACGTTACGTAAGGAAGTATGGCGTCCCAGTTCCGGTGGTCTGCGTCAACATACATGGAGATCATGTCGGCGATCGTCTTGTTGAGCCGTTCGGTGAGTCCGTTCGTTTGAGGGTGGTAAGCGGTTGTTTTGCGGTGACAGGTGCCGCTAAGGCGCATAACCTCCTGCGTAAGGGCCGAGGTGAACGCCGTTCCCCTGTCAGTTACAACGATGGTCGGTGCACCGTGACGAAGCACAATGTTTTGAACGAAAAAGTTCGCAATTTCGTCAGCGGTACCACGAGGGAGAGCTTTAGTTTCACAGTACCGGGTGAGGTAGTCGGTGGCGACCACAATGTAGCGGTTACCCAGCGAGGACTGTGGAAATGGGCCGAGTAAGTCCATGCCAACTTGGTGGAAGGGGGCTTGTGGCGGATCAATAGGCTGCAGCAGTCCGGCTGGCTTCGTCGGTGGCGTCTTGCGACGTTGGCACTCGCGACAGGTTCTGACGTAACGCTGTACAACTGCAGCAACCCTGGGCCAGTAGTACTTCTGGCGTATCCGCGCCAAAGTGCGGGAAAAACCCAGGTGACCAGAAGATGGGTCATCATGGCACGCCTGCAGGACTTCGTCGCGCAAGGCCGCGGGTACGACGAGCAGATAGACAGCTTCCGTCGGGTGGTAGTTTTTCTTATAGAGAACGCCATCGCGCAAACAGAACGACGACAGTCCACGTGAGAAGATTCGCGGTGGAGACTCAGCGCTTCCTTCAAGATACTCAATGAGAGGCCGTAGTTCAATGTCGTCTCTTTGGTGTTGAGCGAGGACGGACGTGGAGATGGCGCCGAGAAAAACAAAATCGGTGTCAGGATCAGCTCCGTTGTCCTCAACAGGAGCACGAGACAGACAGTCGGCATCACTGTGCTTCCTGCCGGACTTATAGACGATGGTGACGTCGAATTCTTGAAGGCGAAGGCTCCAGCGTGCAAGCCGCCCCGAGGGATCTTTGAGGTTCGCCAGCCAGCACAGCGAATGGTGATCACTGACGACTCTAAAAGGGCGGCCGTATAAGTACGGGCGAAATTTGGTCACTGCCCACACAACTGCCAGGCATTCCTTTTCAGTGGTGGAATAGTTCGCCTCCGAGCGTGACAAGGTGCGGCTTGCGTATGCGATTACGCGTTCGAGACCATCCTGCCACTGCACAAGGACCGCACCGAGGCCGATGTTGCTGGCGTCTGTGTGCAGTTCAGTGTCGGCTGACTCGTCGAAGTGGCCAAGGATGGGCGTACTTTGCAGACGAGTGCGGAGGTCTTCGAAGGCCTGTTGTTGCTCCTGGCCCCAGAAGAACGGTTCGGCATCTTTCGTGAGGCGGATGAGGGGCTCAGCAATCTGGGAGAAGTTTCGCACAAAACGCCGATAATAGGCGCAGAGGCCCAGAAAGCGGCGCACACTTCGCTTATCGGTTGGCATGGGAAAAGCAGTGACGGCGGCAGTCTTATCGGGATCAGGGCTCACTCCCTTAGCGCTCACGATGTGGCCCAGAAACTTCAACTCCTGGAAAGCGAAGTGACACTTTTCGGGCTTGAGGGAAAGACCGGCCGAACGAATTGCGGCGAACACGGCGCGCAGGCGCCTCAGGTGCTCTTCGAATGTAGCGGAGAAGATGACAACGTCATCCAGGTAGACGAGGCAAGACTGCCATTTTAGGTCGGCAAGCACGGTGTCCATCATCCGCTGGAAGGTGGCAGGAGCCGAGCACAGTCCGAAAGGGAGCACCCGGAATTCGTACAGACCATCCGGTGTAATAAAGGCGGTCTTTTCTCGGTCGCGCTCATCCACCTCGATCTGCCAATAGCCACTACGTAAATCTAGTGACGAGAAATACGTGGCGTGGCGTAGCCGGTCCAGGGAGTCATCAATCCGCGGCAGAGGATAAACGTCCTTTTTGGTGACTTTGTTTAGACGCCTGTAATCAACACAGAACCGTAGGGTTCCATCCTTCTTCGCCACAAGAACAACAGGCGATGCCCACGGGCTCGTCGACGGCTGTATCACGTCGTCCTGAAGCATTTCTTGAACTTGTCGGCGAATAGCGTCACGTTCCTTCGAAGAGACCCGATAAGGCGGCTGGTATAACGGTGGCTGGTTTGCGTCAACAATAATGCGATGCTTTGTGAGCGGAGTCTGCCTAACTTTAGAGGTCGATGCAAAACAGTCGCGGAAAGATTCGATAATGCTCTCTAGGCATTGCTTCTGATGAGAGGGGAGGTTCGGGTTCACGTCGGTCTTGATGGGAGTGGTCGGTGCCTCCACTGATGCCGGGATTTCGGACAACGCGTGCTGTCCCGCGAATTCACAAAGTTCTTCGAAATACGCAATAGCTGTTTTGCCAGGCAAACACTGAGGTTGAGAACCAAAATTGGTCACCAGAAGTTCGGTTCGCCCACTGTTCAATTCAATAATGCCGCGAGCTACACAGACTTGCCGACCAAGGAGCAGCGAGATGTTGGTTTCAGCGATGCCACGAGTGCTGGGGCTGTTATCGCACTCTACGGTAACAAACATGCTGGCTCTTGACGGGATTAGTACCTGGTCGTCACAGACGCATAGCTTAGCCCTGCGTGGCTCGGTATCGTTGTCGACAGGGCCTTGGGTGGAAAACGACACGATTAGCTCCTGAAGATTGATGACGGCACCGTACTCCTGAAGGAAATCCAAACCGAGTATGAGGTCCTTGGAGCACTCGGGTAACACAGCAAAGCAACCAGGGAAAGTAACACCGCGGATCTGGATTCGCGAAGTGCAGACACCAATCGGAGTTACGACGTGGCCACCAGCTGTCCGGATCTGCGGCCCGGACCAAGGAGTTAGAACCTTCCTCAGGGCTGTGGCTAACCGACTGCTCATTACAGAAAAATCGGCGCCGGTATCCACGAGTGCGGTAACGTCATGGTTGTCGGCGGATACCGGAATTTCGGCGGAAACCAGTCGGTCACAGCGCGTCGTTGATGTCGTCGGGTCACGTCGTCGTTGATCGGAGCGTCGCGGCGAATGTTCGGGTGGAGGCTCTTGACACGTTCCAGTAGCGGCGGCCCTACCCCCGGAGGACGCCGTCTTCAGTTTTCCCGATGTGGGGACGCGCCTCTGAACTGACCAGAGGACGACGGGCGGCCGGGCGAAGAGAACCGCCTTGGGGATGGCGATCGGGCTTCTTACAAGCTCCCGAAGCTCATCGGCGGGCAGCGACGTAGGCGTGTACTTGGAAGCGGCTGCTACGGTAGCCTGACGTCCGTAGTGCGCGCCTCGCTCCTGCAGAGAGCGCTCGATACCCGTTGCCTCCCTTGTGAAGTCAGCCACTGTTCTTGGCGGGTCACGGACCAGTCCGGCAAAGAGCTGCTCCTTTACGCCGCGCATTAGGTGGCGCACTTTCTTGGCCTCGGGCATAGCAGGGTCGGCTCGATTGAAGAGACGCATCATGTCCTCAACGAACATGGTGACGCTCTCATTTAGCTGCTGCGACCTGGAGTGCAGAGCGACTTCCGCCTTCTCTTTTCTTTCACTGTTGCCGAATGTCGCCAGCAACTCACGCCGAAAAACCTCCCAGGTAGCAAAAGAGGTCTCGTGGTTCTCGAACCAGATCTTTGCCGAGTCCTCTAGCGCGAAGTAGACATTCCTCAACTTGCGCTCACCGTCCCACTGGTTGAAGGCTGCCACACGGTCGAAACTGGCCAGCCAATCTTCAACGTCTTCAAACCTGTCTCCGTGGAACGTCGGCGGTGACCGGGGCGCGTGGAGCACGAACGGAGCGTCAGCTCCAAAACGTTGAGTGGTCTGGCTACCAGTGGTTGTTGTGGTTGTTGTCATCTTCCTTGACGGTTTTGTCAGGCCGCTAAACTCTGGCTGTAGGCCTAGCAGGCGGCGGCTCGCTTTGTGCACGGGGGTTGTGTCTACGCCCTGGGAACTGGCTTCAAAGGCGTCTTCGGAGTCAGTGTACATGGGACGTTACCCAGCACCTCCACCAAATATGTCACCGACACACGGTTGAAGAAAGAGACCAGGTTCTAAGTAGACGAGGTGGGCGTGCCAGCCAGCAGGAAGCTCGAGCGAGGAAGACGACGTTCCTCGAGCACCTCGAGTGCCCAAGGCTTGGCAAATCCCAGCTTAAACAGTTCGGCCGCGGTACGGCGCCACTGAATGGTTCGTACGGTGGCATTATATATATATATATGCAAAATTGAGAAACGCTTCATTTAGGTAAACATTTATTGCTAGTCGACGTTTCGGACAGAGCCTGTCCTTTCTGAAAAAGGACATGCTCTGTCCAAAACGTTGACTAGCAAGAAATGTTTACCTAAATGAAGCGTTTCTCAATTTCGCATTTTACCTCTAGCAGCCAAGTACGTTTATCTTTTTGTGCTATATATATATATATATATATATATATATATATATATATATATATATATATATATATATATATCGCACACACGGGGCAAGTTGACCACAACCCGTTTGGCAGAAGGGTAGACGCTCGGGCTCGTTGGTTCATATTGCGAGGGCAAAAGCGTAGCGCAAAAAGACGAGGACTCGCGAGCATCCTGCCACAAAGCAAAGTTCAGGTAAGCACACACACGACGACTAAATGAGGGGGGAATGGCCACTGTAAGTGCTAGCGCACTAAGAATTTGTAAACGTATCCCGCCAACTACAGCGAATAACGGGCATCAGCGGTCGCAACCAGGCGACGCGTGTACTGTAAGCGAAAACGCTATAGTCGCGCCGCGAATTCCGGCCGCACCTGACCTATTGCATGTATCGCTCTTAACGCCACCTGGCACGCAACGAGTATCTTCTCCGGCACAACAGAGCGGCTCAAGAAAGGGCTCTCCATGTGTCTTGAAAATCTTACTACCATCGACAATGAAAAATATTCAGGAACGAGGAGGAAGCTAGCTGAAATTATGAAAACAGGATAAGTCCGCTTGGCTGGAGTTGCCTAGCGGGGTGAGGCTTCCCTCCCACCCCTCGTTCGTTTTGTGTTGTCAAGAATCTTATCTTTCCTGCTCTCTTTCTACCGTTGGTAAAGTCTAGACGCAGAGGGCGTGAGCCCAATAACCGCAAAACGCAAACACTTCATGCGTAAATATTTCCATCGTTAAGGCTTGAGCAATATCTTCGTGCGTCAGTGGCACACCAAGCCGACCGTATCAAACCGTATCTGAGTGCCTGGGTGTTGTATCAGTAGTGGGCGTCAAGGCAGCTCTTAGAGAAAGCAGCGCACCTTGCGGAAGGTCATGTAGGCGCTGATGCCGTAGTTTGTGCCCAGCTCGGAGCCCACCACGGTGACATGCGTGAAGACGTAATGGTCGCAGAGGCGTTCCTTCACGGGATACACAGCCTCGTCCGTCAGCGTCGAGCCCACCGTGCAGAGCAACAGCGCTGCGCGCACAGTGCGGAGCATTGGCGCTATTGTTTGCGCGTCGTCGTGAGAGAATAAGTACAACGAATACGCTCTGTACAATACAAAACTGTCACATTCAGCTTATCTGTCACGTTTCAGGAACGCTAGTTCATCCCTTGTCCTTGTTGACACTCCTTAGCTGAAACAGCCTGCATTCCTACATCTGGTTACGCAATGACCAGGATTTTTCAGATATGGATTAACCAGGGCCAGCTATAGTGCTAATCAAGACAGTCCAGTTCCAGGGTGAGGGCACCGGTTCTTTCTTCCACGTTCTGTCCTCTTTGTTTCCTTCCTACGTCCCTCTTTTCGTTTGCGGGGTTCCATTGTACATCCTAGTTCGAACCACCTTTCAATCTTACATGTCAGATAAGGATCAGATGTGGCCTGATTTGACAAGATAAGGGTGCGCCATGGTTCCTACCTGGCCTTATTTGGCCTGAATTTGGGCCCTAATCTGGCCACATCTGGGTCAGGTAAGGACGTGTTCGTGTTCATACCTGCCTATACCTGGGCCGGTTTGGGTCAGGTTCTATACATGTATGTCTTTGCCACCTAATATATTTATATCTGTCCGTATATTAAATACGCAAGGGCCAGATATGGCATTTCAGTTAGGGTTAGAAAGAGTAAATTTCGAGTTTGCTTCCCAATTAGTCAAGTTTATTTAGAGGACAGGCCTTTCTGAAGCCCTCGTGCGCTACAAGGCGGCACTTTTTTGTGAGAAAGGCCCCACTCTTAGTGAGCGCAAAAGCTGGTAAACAGTTTGCTGGCGCCTTTTGTTAACATTGAATGAAGAACACTGTGATCGGAAGGACAAGACAGTTCTTTTTCATTTGTTCCCTCTGATTCCCTTGGATCACCGGAAGCTTCACGCCAAAAATTTACGTATTACCACAGCATTAAGCAAGGGTGTACGTGGGAAAGTGGCCAATGCAGTCTCGCAAATGCGAGACTTCATTTGCGATTTTATCAACAACACGGTAACATTTTTGTGTGTAAAAGAATGCTCCCGAATGGTATACATATGGCGTGCCTTTTCCTGTCATAACGAATTCTGAAACCGGCGCAAAAGTGAACAAAGAAATAAAAAAATCTGAAAACTATTAGAAATATTTCCAACATTAACTTGCGTTAAGGCTGGTTGACAGAGTGCGCTCGTTAAACGACTGGGACAACCCCTATAAAAGTGGTCTATAGACAGTCCATATACTTCTTATAGACTCTATTGCCTTGCTATAAATATTTCGGTTTGTCTATTCATAGTCTATAGACTGTCTATAGACAAATGTCTACTAAAAGTGTATGGCCATAAATCTATAGATTTTCGATAGACTGTATAGCACTTGTATTGCTTATAGACTGTTCTGTAGGATTTGTCTATAGAGAGTCTATTGACTATATACAGAAGTTTATAGAGAGTCTGTAGACTGTCCATTTTTTTTTTTAAGGGAGATGTCATAAATTTGGAGGTAGGTCCGGACTAAAGCCAACTCATGCACAGATCGCAGTGACTGTTCCTCTTTGCATGCACGGCGTTTCAAGATTTGGCACAATCCGTAGTACAGGCAACGATTCATTTCGTGATCTCAGTTATCAGGAGGCATAGGATGTGGGTGGTTAAACCGTGACGAAGCTCTAATGAAGTTACAGTTAAGCGTTTTCGCTACTAATGCTGGTGCCTCGTACACACCTGGAATCTACTGAGCAATCAAGCTTCTTGCCATTGCATTGCACCACACTCTATCTTCTGCGTACCTCTTTAGCGAAGCTTGGGGGTGTGGGCACTGGAAGTCAGGGTCAGAACAAAACGAGTATACGGTACTTTCATAAAATGAAGCTAGTACCTTTCTTTCTCTCACTGTGTGCCGAAGGATCCTTCTTGAGAGCTGCGAAAAGAGACGCCTGTGCATTTGTTAAGCTGCGGGAACCGGGTGAAAGCAGTAGGCAGCATTCAAGATACGTACAGTACGGTACACACTTAAAGGGAACGGCAGATTTACAATTCAGCCAGTATTACTGCAAGATTTATATTATAATTAACAGGGGAAAAGCGGCTAACGAAAAGGGTTCATCTCAAGGACAACGCAGCTAGCTATGGAAAGAAAAATGTTTAACGTTAGGAGACAGAAAAAGGGCTCAGTGGGTCAGGGATTAAAAACTGGCTAATGACATCCTAGTCTAAACCGAGACGAAGAAATTGGGGAGAAATGGGTCCACTTTTGCTGTTTGGCACGAAGAGATTTTTCATGGCCGCCACGAACTAAGCGCGTTTTGTGTCCCTGTTAATTAGCGCTGTCAGCCGTCCAACCGGCGCACCTCAACACACCTTGATTGATTCAGTGTTGAAGGTGTTCTGTCATTGCACTCAGGCACGGCGCATTACGTAACGCTGTTGCGACGGTTATTTTCATTCTATATTGCTTGCATACCACTGGCAGATAGCGAGTGGAACTGGCAGAAAATAGCTGCGAATAACTGACCTCAGTTTGTCTTTTGGAGACGCCGACCACAACATAGAAAAGAATACATAAAAGACGTTTCGGCTTCCATACGATAGCCTTGTTCGTATGGGAGCCGAAACGTCGTTTGTGCATTTTTTTTCTATGTTGTGGTCGGTGTCTGCAGTCTGACGTTTTACAATTCACCCCGACCAGACGAGTTTTCGTCCAACTCTTGATTCCTCAGTTTGTCACGGCTAACAATGCTTCCGCAGCCACAGAGGTGCTGCCGGTAAGGTATTTCTGGCTTGGAGGTGGCAAATGTTCACGACATTTAATACAAGCGCTGACTGATGAAAATAGACCCCTCAGCATTAACGAAAAAGAAAAGAGGGCAGACAAAGATAGCAACGCCACCTTATTCCTTGGTTACGTTGCAGAGCCATGCAAGCAACTTAACACTTCCGTTTTATAGCATACATGTAGTTTGTGAAGGCTAAATTTGTAATTGAACGTTGGCTGTTGGCGTGGCTCCCACCACTTTTCAGAAGAAAGGAGTGAGGAGGAGGGAGAGTCTCACCTCCCACAATGCCTGGGCGGTCGTCGTCGTAGTCGCCTTCGGTTTCTGCCCCATGAGGAATGGTTGTCTCAGCCTCTGCAATAGCCAGGCGTTAACGCGTATCACTCGTTCATCCTCTTTTTTACTGCCTCGATAGAACGCTGCGAGGCGTCGGTCATGGTCAGAGATTGCTTTTGATTTGTGGGAAAAACTATACTACGCACTTACGCTACGCGGAATGCGAAACAATCCCCCATAAACACCAGTGGGACCGAATAAGAAAGGAAGACATTAAACTACCTGTATTTTGCACTGCTAAGTCTGCGGTGGTCATCCTGACGCAAAGCGCATGTAGCGAACCTGACTAGGGGTGCAACTACCAGCGAACTTTCTCCTTCTACACCTTATTTCTCCCCATGTTTCTCTTGCGTAAGAGAGCTGGGCCGTTCTAGCACGGAACTTCGCCTGGTCTTTTGTCATCGGCTGGTACAAGTCACCCATGTACATGACCCCTCACCTACGACTGGGCCCTCCAGCCCACCAGAACGCCATTCCTCAAAAGCCGTGCCGTTACGAATAAACTGTTTCCCTCACTGACGATAACACCAACCAAGGAGAGGTAAACGCGAAATTTACACTAGCAGTATAAATCTCACCAGCAAGCGTGATTTCGTAATGTTCATCATTTGTCTTGTGTACACTGCAAGCACCTGCGTCTGGGAGGCTGCCTAATACCTACACTTGTAGCGAGCGCATCTGCCGCAGATGCAGTAAAAATAGCCAGAGGATTTTATGCGCTTTACGTTATGCCCTCGACCCCGACAGCAGCTTGAGAACACCAGCGGGCGGCGGATCTGAGATCACGATAGAAGATCTCGCCTGTGGAAGTAGTAGTAGTCTTCCTCGTAGTGGTAGATTTCGTCGATGCAGCCTCACCTGGGCAGAGAACAAGGGTTACTCTGTTTCAGGAACGGCACACTTTAGCTGTTACTGAAGATATTTGCCGGGTTGGTCGGCTGACCTGCAGCATTGTGACTGCTATTACCGCGTTTGCAGGAATATAACGCGAGCACGAATATAGCGCAAATGGAAAGTTTCAGCCCTCACGAAATCGAAAAGAAAAGTTATCTTTAAGTTATCTTGATTATATCTCGACTTCAGAATGTTCAGACCAACCATCTCTGAGCGCTATATGCACGAACAGTGCACCATATTCCGTGAGTTGGCAACGTTTTTTGAGAGGCGACAGTATCGAGCGCTGCAAAGTTTCTAATGCGTTAGCGAATGCGGCGTTACGTGCTGGAGGCAATTTTTTTTCTCATTCTCTGCATCTTGCGACTCTTTCACTGCCTTCTCATCATTTTTCAAAGCCAACGTCTCCGTCTTTCCACAGTTGTAGCAACTGTTTCTCGTCACTGCATGTCGCGCTTCCCCTCGATGGCAAAAGGCCGTCGAGTTGGCTTTTAGAGCGAAAGCTCTACTTCTCCCGTACAAAGCTGAAGGTCAACTGGCTCCGAAATTTGACCTTCAAACAAGCAGAAGCGGAGGCTTGGCTCTGACGCCATGCCACGTGACTTGCCACGCCTCGCCACGGCTGCGTATGCGGAGCCGACGGCACTCTCGCAACTGCCGGAAATCACGTGAGGCGCCGTTCGCTATATGTATAAAAGCGTGTGGCGTGTGCTTACCTTCGCACAAAGCCATGGGTGAACATGCAACGTGCCGGAACTAGTGCTTCGACGATGAATCGTCGCCGTCAAGCGGAATCTGATTATCTTTACGATATGGAAAGGCGTCAGATTGGATAACCATGTTTAACAGAGCTTTCGCTCGTCTTACTATGTTCAGCCGGGTTGAACATGTAGGTATTTTTTCTTGCAGCTGACAAGTCTGTTGGGTGAGCTTGTTGTGGGCATATCACTCAACAACAACAACAAAAATGCGCTGTGTTGTACAAGAATGGCCATCTGGGCTAGTTGGTATGAATTCATGTGAAAACGAAGAAGCGCGCACATGCAGGCGGAACACGAAAGGACGACCGCGCTGCATTTTGCGATTCGTGCGCTCTGGTTTCTTTTCAAATGCGCTGTATACGAAACTTGGTTCCACATATAACAGAAGGTACATTGTGGGGCAGACGGTTCGAGGGAAAAACTCCGCATTATGTCCCTGCAAATACGGCAGTATTGCTGTCCATAGGTGCTAGCATCGGACTGTGCCTACAGAAGCGTGTGAACACGTTGCTACTAGAGCCGCCGTGCTTGACGCTGGATCCACTTGAGCAGACAGGAGAACAAGCGTACCGAGATATCACGAGAACTTCGTTCATTACGGGATTCAACGTTTGGAGAGCGCTCATATATTAAATTATTCCGTCTTCTATCATTCTATTACTCTGACTGACGAAAACAAACAGAGTATCATAAAAAAATAGCTGCTAACACGCAATTCTGCGAAAAATGTTCAAATCTAATTTTTTGCGGAATCGCTGGCGGGAAACTATTAACCTTAATTATGGCATTGGCGAAGAATAGAATATGATGCACGGAAACGACTAAAACACAGCACACCGCGTACAGATGAATCCCGAAAAAAAGTGAGCAGAGAACAGCAGAAACCTACCAACGGTGGAGACAGTGGTATGCTCTGGCTGGGTTGTTTTGCGGGTGACAGGGGGCGCCCGTGGCGTCGTACCGCGACTGGACGTCGTCCCCCGACTGGACGTCGTCCCTCGACGGGACTTCTTCCCGTGCTCGATGCCGTGCTCGGCGTCGTGGTCTCCCGCTTCGTCGCCGCGTTCGAGGCGGGGCGGCACGTCGTGCTCTTCGACGTCCATGACGTCATCGTCTTCGTCCTCGTCGCCGTCTTCGCCTCCGGGCTTCTTCTCTGGCTCCCAGGCTCGGTTGCCTCTAGAGGCAGCGCCGCCAGCTCCGGCTGAGTTGCTAGAGAGCCCTGCTGAGCTTGCCCCGACCGTGGGCCCAAGCTTGAGGCTCGACGCCGTTGCAGGCCGGGTCGCCTGTAAATCCATCTTTGCCTCAGGGGCGTCTGACCGATACCACAGCAACTGACAGACGATGGCTGCTGGCCCCTTCTGGGGCGAGGGTCGGAACATGTGTTCGCCGTACAACGCGCTCTACCCGAGTGACTCAGCCATTACAAAATTTTTTTAGACAGTCTACTGACTGTCCATAGACTTCTGTAGGCTCTGTTAGACGAATCCTAGAGAACAGTGTATAGGCAATACAAGTGCTTAGACATTCTATAGACAATTTACAGATTTATGGCCACACACTTTTAGTCTATAGTTAGTCTAAAGACTATGAATAGACAAAAAGAAATATCTTTAGGAAGACAATAGAGCTGTATAAGAACTCTATAAACTGTCTATAGAACATTTTTATAAGGGAGCTACGGATGTGACGGTTCTCTTGCACCCCATACATGAGGAAGGAAAATACACTCTATGCTTGGGAGATTCCTTGTTCACATTTGATCCTGGCCGCGGCGGCTGGAATTTCTTTGGAGGAGAAATTCTAGAGGCCCGAGTACTGTGCGATGTCAGTGCACGTTAAAGAACCCCAGGTGGTCGAAATTTCCGGAGCCCTTCACTACGGCGTCTCTCATAGCCTAAGTCGCTTTGGGACGTTAAACCCCATAAACCAAACCAACCATCAATATAACCATGAAGTTTACACCAGTGCACGTTAAAGAACCCCAGGTGGTCGAAATTTCCGGAGCCCTCCAGTACGGCGTCTCTCATAGCCTTAGTCGCTTTGGGACGTTAAACCCCACAAAACCAAACCAAACCAAAGAAAGGGATTTTACACAGTGGTATATGGCGTCCGACGACAAAGTTCAAACAGCGAAGGTGCTGGAAGATAAATGTTTGGTTTGGTCTATGAGGGGAGCCCTAATGGAGGACTCCGGATAATCTCGACCATCAGGGGTTCTTTAACGTGCACTGAACCTGCGTAACATAGTATACGGGCCTCTAGCATTTCGCCTCCATCGAAATGCGACCGCCGCGGCCGGTATCAAACTCGCTTCCTTCGCGTCAGCAGCAGAGCACCATAACCACTCAGCCACAACGGCGGCGCACAGCTTAGAGTTGTCGCTAGAGCTGTCGATTTTACGCCGCTCGTTTATCTTTTCTTGATCTCTGAAATTCTGCGCTGCGGGACCATAGGAAGTGAAACGGGACAGAAGCTGTTTTGTTTAAATAAATGTCCTCGTTTCTGAGCGCGCGTGGCGCGCCTACAGCAGAAGCATTGTGGATGTTTGTCGTAATTACACTCGCACTTGGAACCTCGCGTTTTGCGGGGTGAGAGTGGGAAGGGGCAGTGTCTCTGAACACTTGCATAGGATTAAGCGGTTCAGCCCGAAACAAGTTATAACACTCTAAACAGAAACGCTTTTGACGGGTGTCCACCGAGATATGTGAGACAGTTACTGCGTAATTTCCTTTCCACAAATACAATTCTCATTTTCTTCGTCACGGCCCCTCTTTCTCTTTCCTCTTTCACTCCGACTTCCTCCGTCCCTGTACGGTGCGGTTCAAGTGTCCACCGAGATGACAGAGAATTACTGCGCCATTTCCTTTCCTCAAAAAGCGTTGCGTTCAAAGGGCAAGGCGTCGCGCCATACGGGTGGTGGCGTTCCGTGGACTCCCTGGCAGCGCTACAACACGCTATTGCATTCCACTCCTAAAGGCGAAGCTTAAGCCTCATTAATTAGCAGTTAATTAGTATTGGGTCGTTAATCAGTAATTAGCAATTAATTAGTAATTGGCATTACTGTGTAATTAGTCTTATTTTATTGGGGTTTTAACGTCCCGAAGCAACTCAGGCTATGAGGGACGCCGTAGTGAAGGGCTCCGGAAACTTCGACCACCTAGGGTTCTTTAACGTGCGCTGACATCGCACAGCACACGGGGCTCTAGAATTTCGCCTTCATCGAAATTCGGCCGCTGCGGCCGGGATCGAACCCGCGTCTTTCGGGCCAGCAGCCGATCGCCGTAACCACTGCCGCGGTAACAACTGAGCCACCGCGGCGGGGTAGTAATTAGTCATTGTGTGTGACGTCATCCAGTGGTGACGTCACCAGTGCCACAGAAGCAGTCAAAGTGGTGCGGAAAACGCTTTCGCCTCTACGCACTTTAGACAGTCAAAGTGCCCCTGAATTTTTTATAAAAGATAGAGCGCTAGAGGACAACCTGCTCCCTTTTTACTCCCGTATGGGTGTATTCATGTTTAGAGTGTGGACTACATAGTGTCCCACATGCACTCTCACTTGTCCACGCTCGCCGCGGAATTCCCGTGGCTGGACTCCGGTCGCCTTGTAAGCTTGGTTTGTCTTGGAAGGCGGCGCAGGCTGTCTCGGTTCGACCCCGATTTCCGGCACACCGTGGGCGGCCGGTGGACTGCCACCTCCAATGCGGGCTCGACTGTCGGTCTTTTTGGTAGCTGCCGCCGCCGTCGTTTCGGTCTCTGCGTTTTCGACATAGTGGTTGGTGAACCGCTTGTGTAGAGGAACCATAACTTTTTATTCATACATCGTGCTCTACCGTTTCCCACACAAGCTAGGCAAGACTATACGCGCTTTAATGAGACGACGCAACATATCCAGACTGGCCCCATTGTTCACCCATCCTTGAAAGAGACTTGCTGTGGAGTCAGACGTTTCTTATTTCTGCAGGAGCAAGAAACTGGCACAGAAAGGGACACATGTTTGTGTGGGTATATGGCTCTGGATTCATATGTCGGGATTGTACGGGCTCAGAATCTACTATGGGGACAAAAGTAAAAATATCTCTCTCCCTCTCGAAAATGCCTCCATGTGAAAGTTCCGAACCCTGCCGCACTGCATGAGGGCGCCACCTGACGATACACTTCTGGTTTCGGGGCCGCTATGCACCGCGGCACGGTTCAGAACTTTGAGAGGGAGACATTTTCGAGAAGGAGAGAGATATTTTTACTACCAACTGAGAGCGAGCGAGATGCAATCCCAATGCAGTGATTCTATGCAGCAACCAAAAATTCCCTCCTTTAGACTCTGTATTCCCCATTTCAGCCTATTTTTTTTCCTGCAGGTCTTGAACCCTCCGTCTATTTGGGAGAGGTGCAACAGTAGGATCATTTTTTTTACCTACACTGGCTACACTGGTGTAGCAAGTGTATAATGAAATCAATAAACACTGGCTACACTAGTGTAGCCAGTGTTATTAGAGCCGATATTAGGGCCATTTTTTTCACCTACACTGGCTACACTAGTGTAGCCAGTGTAGGTGAAAAAAATGGCCCTAATATCGGCTCTTAAAACTCCCTGAAACTTCGTAAAAACTCTCTTGCCGCCAAATTCTACCCCTCAAATTCTGTGAAAAAGGGAGTGTTCTCCGAATGCAACACCGCTGTCTCTTTCTGACCCCCTATGTGGTGTGTCGTCTGCTTTTCTCTAACATTCCTTGCGATGACCAGCGTCCAGTTGGTGGACCACTCACTGGTGACTGCTGACGAACCAGCATCCTTTATCGTTGTCAAGAGCATCTTGGGAACCAATGGCAGCGGCGCCTGGCTGCTTGAAGGCGGCGCTCGATCTTTCTTCGGAGGAGGAGCTGGACTGGTCGTCGACTTCACCGGAGTGCTGGGACGCACCGTCTTAACGGTGGAAGTAGCTTTCCTAGTCTTCACTGGCGGCTCCCAGTAGTCCGCACTCGCTGCATAAAAAAGGGCACTCTGCTATTCACGTCTGTCCGAGCCGATAGAGGATTATGTCACAGCAGATACTCACACTGTGGTTGAAGTATGCGCGTGCTCAGTGGGAGCTGTGCGCCCTCACCTGGCTACTACGTACGGGTGGAAGGTGGTGGTGGTGGTGAAAAGCATTTATTTAGTATTTTACAGAGAGGTGCTCGGGGAGAGGCCCCTAGGGAGTCTCACCCCTTACAATACTAGGCGGAGTCCCTCATTCCGGGATCCCGTTGGCCATGACCGCTACACAAGTCCGCCGAACCAGGGCCTGTTGGGCCGATAGTTCCTGGCAGCTGAGCAGGGCCGCTTACGCCCGGCAGGTTCGGCATACGTCTACGCTAGCACGTGTTCGGTGTGCTCAAACACTGCAATAATTGCCTCTGCTCGTGAAACGTACAGTCGCGGACAAAAGAAAATAGGCCACCCTTCAGCGCTCAAATTCTTTTCAAGCACTTAGCGAAAAGCAATTGATGTTTGATGCATACGCAAATATGTCGTCCTTGCACGTAAAGGCAACAAACATTTCTTTTCAGGTTTCTCAACTCGACAGAGAAGTTCGAACATATAAGCGTCATCCGTATTCTCTCCGCGGTTGTATACGGGCTTCCCGGAAACGTTGAGGTTCAAAGCTAGTTTAGGTGCGGCAGAACATCCTGTGTTTGTCTCGCATCTATGCTAAGGGATTACACCTTATCACGCGTAGGCGCACCAGATTTTTGACCATTCCTGCTGCTATAGTGTGTCATGAATCAGCGGCTAACAACCTCAAAGCAAAAGCTGCTAAGGTCGAGGGGCGGTCACGGACGGACGGACAGACAGACAGAGGCAGACACACAGACAGACGGACGGACGGACGGACGGACGGACGGACGGACGGACGGACGGACGGACGGACGGACGGACGGACGGACGGACGGACGGACAGACAGACAGACAGACAGACAGACAGACAGACAGACAGACAGACAGACAGACAGACAGACAGACAGACAGACAGACAGACAGACAGACAGACAGACAGACAGACAGACAGACAGACAGACAGACAGACAGACAGACAGACAGACAGACAGACAGACAGACAGACAGACAGACAGACAGACAGACAGACAGACAGACAGACAGACAGACAGACAGACAGACAGACAGACAGACAGACAGACAGACAGACAGACAGACAGACAGACAGACAGACAGACAGACAGACAGACAGACAGACAGACAGACAGACAGACAGACAGACAGACAGACAGACAGACAGACAGACAGACAGACAGACAGACAGACAGACAGACAGACAGACAGACAGACAGACAGACAGACAGACAGACAGACGGACGGACGGACGGACGGACGGACGGACGGACGGACGGACGGACGGACGGACGGACGGACGGACGGACGGACGGACGGACGGACGGACGGACGGGCGGCTAAATGTGGGGATGGCCACTGTAAGTGCTAGCGCGCTAGAAAGCTCATTGTAACCAAAGCTTACTCAACATTTTATACCGGCTTAAGAATCAATCAGCGGTCAATCAGTTTGCTTGATTCCATGATGCCAGAAGATGGACGGCGTTGGGCAAGACTCTGCTGCAAAACTTCCAGTTACCCCGGGAGAGAGCCGAAACTTGGGCGAAGAGTCGTGGTTCAGGCTTAAACCCTAGGTTTCGGTGCTCCACCTCGGGTGTGCAATCTGACAAAGGCTGCTCGGTATGGGAAAACTGTGAGCGCGGACTTACAGCCAACGATCTCCATTTCTGCTTTGTCCGGCGTCGTGCTCTTGGTCGAAACCGTGGCGGTGGCCTGGCGGCGCGCCACTTCCCTGCGGCCCGGGGCCGAACCTGCGCAGGAAAGCCAGCACCAATGCGCGGAGTACGTAACAGACCAGTTTATTGGCTATCTAGTTGGCATCAGACACTACAGACAGCTCCATCTCAGTTTTGCTCAATAAACATTCATTTTGTATATCTGTCAGGCAAGGCAAGGTTTGCCTGGCACCAAGACATGCTTTACAGCAAAGAAAAAGATTATTTTTCCGCCAGTCGATTCAAACTCGTGACATCATAACTGAAAACTACTCCTTGTTCGCCGTTTGCCATCCAATGGCAGTGTAGCCTAGCCTCAGAGATCTGAGAACAACGAGCTGTCTTGAGGCACTGCAGTTTGCTTGCAAAAACGGTCGGTGGTGGCGACACCTGTATTCATGTTTATTGGCTGGACCTTCAAAAACTTTTCCTCCAGATTTTCTTTTACCATTTTCCTTGTGTAATTTTACTTTAAATGAGCTTTGAGCCCGATTAACATTAACTGGTAAACGCTACCACTCCCTTTATTTTCATTTTCGATATTGAAAGGTCTAATTAAACTGTTTCTTTGCCTTTGGCCGCCCTGACGCTTGAATAGGCTACTTGCAGGGACGCAACTTCTGTCGGCGAGTATTTCGTCCTATCAAAGCTGCACTCAGGGCAACTACACGCAATTTTTCTTCCTGGTAAAATCTGACAGCTCGTAATTTCGACGGACGAAATTATTGCTGGAAATTTTTTTTACGCCATTATAGTTCAGAGTCGAGACGTTATGGCGCCGTCAAGTCTAATGACGACTCCGTGACATGGGGCGGTAAAACGCTAGCAGTGCTATCTAGCCTCAGAGATGCACAAAAAAAACAAAAGAAACGGAATATCAGATTGAAGTCATCGCACTTTTCTTGCGAAAAGTCACAGTGACGGGCAAAACCTGTTTAATATTTTTTGCCTTTTTTCTGGCTCATATAGAGGCTAATTTCTCGTGAAAGTAGGTTCTTTGTCACCAGAACAGGTTGTTTACGCAGGGGAGCTTGAGTTTGTTCTCACTGGCTGTTTAGCTGGCTAAGCCTTTTCCACGTTTTCTTT
This sequence comes from Amblyomma mixtum, assembly GCF_055824585.1. NCBI lineage: Eukaryota > Metazoa > Arthropoda > Arachnida > Ixodida > Ixodidae > Amblyomma > Amblyomma mixtum. The sequence goes on from NC_143018.1 coordinate 20,205,922, forward strand.
TTATTGCACATAGGATTAAAACTTAAGCGCAGTCACAGCGAGTATAGTACTAGGTTGGCTCCGGAAGTACGCACACGTACTCACCTTCTCGTGTCGGCTGCAGGTAGTAGACGCTTAAAGTCGTCAAGCTGTCCTCCTCTCCTGTCGTGAAGTATAGAGAGAATGGATAACTAGCAACTTACTAAAAGGAATGGGCAATGAAAGAAAAAAGAAGGAAAGAGAAAAAAGAGGAACAAACAAACAAACAAACAAAGAAGGAAAGAAGGAAAGAAAGAAAGAAAGAAAGAAGGAAAGAAAGAAGGAAAGAAAGAAAGAAAGAAAGAAAGAAAGAAAGAAAGAAAGAAAGAAAGAAAGAAAGAAAGAAAGAAAGAAAGAAAGAAAGAAAGAAAGAAAGAAAGAAAGAAAGAAAGAGAGGGGCTGTAATGAAATCAAACAAGGGACGAAAAGCTAGAAAGCGTTCCCCAGCTAAGTGATGGAGCTGTCAATAGTCTTCTTTAGACCGCAGCCGTGGCCTCGTGGCAGAGCGCCCGCCTCGGCTTCGGGAGGTGATGGGTTCGACTCCCACCACCGGCCGGGTACCCACCGGTTTCCTCAAAATGGGTACAAGCTGTGGCCCGGCCTGGTGCTCGGCTTACTAGGGCTACATTGCTTGGGAAAGGAGCCTGCGCCTTCAAATCCCGTCACTGTGGGCAGAGAGTCGTGTAGACAAAGCGAAAAAAGGGCCACAAATTGGGCTTATGCCGCACGAGGCGGACTTATGGTTGCTTGGCAGGGGAACTTATCACTCATCCGCCAAGGCAACTGTTTGGTCTAAGACCCTTTTCCCAAGCATTTCACCCTAGAAGAGCCGAGCACCAGGCCAGGGGAAATCTTGTACCCATTAATGAAACCGGTGGGTACCCGGCGGCACTGGGGATCGAACCCAGCACCTCCCGAATGCGAGGCGGATGCTCTACCACAAGGCCACGCTTCGGTCAAGAAAGAAAGAGGGGCTGTTATGAAATCAAACAAGGGACGAAAAGCTAGAAAGCGTTCCCCAGCTAAGTGATGGAGCTGTCAATAGTCTTCTTTAGTAAAAGGGTTTGTTCATGCTGCTCCCTGAATGCGTTAATACTTTACTTAAGCATGTCTACTTGGATAGAAAGCGTGATGGAAAAAAAAAAATAATGGCCATAGTTGCACCTCTGTGCAAAGGTAACACCTATGCTGTAGCGTAGCCCATTCTCCGCTCCTCTAACCGGCGGTAAAAACTGGGCGGGTCCCCAAACCACCCAGACAATGGCCGTTCGATCAAAGTACACAGGTTTCAATCGAGCGGCTGCGCTCGGGCGTTCGCCAGTGGCCCGCTTTACGACAGGGAGGGTACTTTTACACTGCCCGGCAATTTTCTTTTTTTTTATTTCTTCTGTTTATGCAGGGCTGAGACGAAACTTGGATCCCAGCGAAACCCGAAAAAGCCCTGGATAATCATCCTGCAGTCAGAGGCTGAGACTATGACAGTATTGCCGATTGGTAGAACCAGAGGTATGTTTAATCATGAAATTAGCCGGATGATTGATTCGGGCTGATTAAGCAACAATATAGGGGGCCAGAACTATACGTGCCACTATTAAGTTACATCAAAGCATCAGTTAGTAGCAGGCGCCGTCAGGCGGAACATCTTGAAAAAAGCCTCCGCTACGCACCGAAGCACGTTGTTTTCGAGGGAAAAAAAGTCTCCAGCACACGCCAGAAGCATTGTGGGAACAGAATTGGCATGATTTCTAAGGATTACGTCATTTCACTATCACGTGTAGTAGAACATAAGTGACGTTCCCCTGCCCAAGCGTGCTGTCGAGCCTCCGGCTAATAGCGCAGTTCTCGGTCTCGACTGCCACTCACCCTGCCCACATATCTGCTAACTGTGGCAGCAGCCATTTTTGGTGACGCCATCTGATAAGCACCCCTTCATCTGAGAATCAACGCTATTCGTGTATTGAATGGCATCGGTATGTTCTAATGCTACAGGTTGCGCCCTCTAGTGAACGAGGCCGCGGCACGGTCACTCTAAGCGACACCTATGACCAGTAAGAAAGTGTCGAAGACCCTGACATAGCTCAAGCCTAAGCGGCCGTGGTCTTCCATGCTTTAAACATGCGATGCACTTCCGCAGGGAACTTCCAGAGCAGCGCTTTGAACCGACGATACCTTCCTGTCCTTGCCGTGTGGGTAAGCCGAGTGTGACCAACGAGAGGAGCAGCACGGCGATGACCATGACGCCGATCGCGGAGGCCATGTACATGCGTCGCCTGGCTGTCAGTAGTTTGCCGACCGGCAGGGCTCTTCGGAAAAACAAAACAGAGGAACATAAGGCAAGGACTGTGGAGGCCTGACATGCCGGTCGACCAGAGTTAACCGCGTTCACGTCGAATAGGTTTGAGAGGAGATAAGATGGAAGTGAAAATGTTCTTGAAATGAATTACAGAGTTATCATACTCGGGTTCGAGACAGCCTAACGTGACACCATAACGAGAAGGTACAACATCCATCATAATCTCTGTGGGCGCTTGAAGAGCCTCAAAATTTACAGGGGATTCTGTGCAAGCCGACTCCCTGACACGATGGTCTGTTTACTTTTGTGGACGACTTGACGCTCAACAGGACCGTTGGAGTAGGCGCGATTACGCACGCTGTACTTACTCGCTTTGGACGCCTGAGCCAACGGCAAAGAAAGAAAGGGGTGCGCAACGCTTAAAACCACCTTTTAAGGCATTTAAAAATATAAAAAGGCAACAGACAGAGAGATACGGCTGCGTTGTACTTACTCGCCAAGCTGCCCTTTCGCTGTAACGCTGCGTAGAGTGAGTGAGTGAGTTTAGTTGTTTTAAGCTACAGGTGGAATTAGCCTTGCTTATTCTGCCGGCAATTGCTTCACCGTAGCGTCCCTTATATGTTTATTATATAATAATAGTGTCCTAAAACCGGTCAGATCTGCCCCGCTATGCACACAGACGCTTATAATAGAACATAGGCCACTCCCGCGGTCGCCATCTATGCACACATTCCCTCACAGCACAACAATATAAACTCCAGAAGACACCATCTATACACATATTCAGTCACAGTAGAACATAGTCCATTGCAGAGCCACCATCCATGCACACACTCCCTCACAAAATAACATAGACCACTCCAGAAGACACAATGTACGCACACATTAAATCACAGAAGGCCATAGACAGTCCCTGCTGTCACCATTTAGAGCCAAGATCAGTGTCCTGCAGGAATGTTAAAAGAAGGCGTGAAGACATGTCTACGCAAAAGGCGTACTGGCGCTAAAAAACGGAAACAACACACACAACAGGACAGGACTGGCGCCAACTTCCAACTGAGTTTATTCACAGAAAAACCACTTAAAAACCACACTGCATGCAAAAAGATACAGACAAACCAGATACAAGGGGTGATTTAACAAAGATACACGTGCTAAACGGACCAAAGCAATGATTATAACGCTGACAAAGACCCGCTAAGAAACCTAATCTCTTCATCTGACAATGACATAGATGGCTGGCTTATGCAGATATCGCCCCTCTGCTTGATGTAATAGGCTTCTATTATTTCACGCTCTAATCTGTCTTTTGATCTTGCAATGAATTTGGTGTTCTCAAAACCGGGACGGCATTTGCCGCTTTTGCAGTGAGTGGCAGTGCAGTGTTGTCTCCGTTTTTTAGCGCCAGTACGCCTTTTGCGTAAACATGTCATGCTACAACCAACTAGCTCAAATCAAAGTATTGCTGGAAGGCGTGAAGGCTCTCTTCTTCATGTCTGGTTTCCACTCGGGTAGAGAATGTCCTGAACTGTACTGTGAAGGGCTCCTGTCCTCTTGAAGGACGCGAACATCACAGACCTTTCCGCGTTGTACTCTGGGCAGTACAGTGGTGAGCAGCCTTGTCTAGAGCGCTCGGGCGGTGCACTTCCTTGCAAACAAATCCAGATTTTGTGGCAGCCTCTAGGGTCCAGCTGCAACGCTTGCACGGAAGTAGCGCCAGATAGCCTCGTAAACAAAGCAGGCACGAAAATTGCTTTGAAAGAGAGCAGCCCTGTAATGAGGGGCTGCTCTCTAATTTCGGTTTTTGTTACCAAGTGCGCACTGCTCAAGCGCTCTAGACAAGGCTGCTCACCACTGTACATAACATAATGTTCTATATTCCCGCACACACCACATACAGAACATAGCGGAGACGATGCCATGCGCGTCTTATGCATCCAGGCAGGAGTACGAGCAGAGCCTGTTCAAATTCGATGTAGTAGAGTGGCCTGGGATCTTCTCAGATCCTTGGTCACAAATGGCTTGTGGGGCACACTCCACAGGGTACTGAAATAATCGAGCACCTTTTTTCTGAAGAAACGTTTTGCATCTGGAGGGACTTGTTTTCATGAATTTCGTGACAGAGCTTTATGGACGAGATTGTCTGCCACCTCATTGCCTCTGACCCCTATGTGAGAGGGCACTAAGTAAAGCCTCTGTTGTGCAGATTCTCTACCAAGCGTAGAGAGCTTATAGACAAGGTGTCAGTAGGGAACCCGAGCTCTAACCTCTGAAGGGCAGATTTTGAATCAGTTAAGATGAGAACAGGTTGAGCCGGACAAGACCCTAACTTCCGCAAAGCCGCCTCAGTAGCAACAATTTCGGCCGTTGTGGACGATACGACAGCAGAAATGCGTACAGACCACTTAAAGGCCAAAGAAAAAATGTAAAAAGCCGCTGTGCTAGCTTGTTTGACCTTGTCCACAGAACCATCCGTGAAAATTTGAAGATGGCGGTCATACTCTTTTTCCAAATGTTCAAGTACGAGCGAACGCGTTGCTGCCAAAGGATCGAGAGCTGCGCTTTGCGCTCACATGGGGAATTGTGACCTTACAGTCGAGGGTCGGAAACGACCACGGTGATTTCAACCGTTTCCTTTGCCTTGGAACATTAAGGCCTAAAGATTTAAGAGTATTAAGTGCCAATAGACCGGTGCGATTGATTTATTTACGTGTTTATTCGATTGATTTATTTATGTGTTTATTTATTTGTTACCTCTAAGGCCCTGTATGGGGCATTACATGAGGAATCTCATTACATGAGATCAGTAGGCAGGCCTTTGAATAGTCGAAAACACCGCTTTGATAACCCTTGATTCTCGCCTACCAGATCGTCCAGGCGCATAATTTCTGCCCTGCTATCATATATCGCGGCCACCTTGTTCGTCCGTCTCCTCTTTGCAGACAGCTGTTACAACAAGCTGTCCTTCTTTAGGTGAGTGCATGCATCTGAAAACCTCGAATTCTGACATATGAGGCGGCTTGATGCAATACGGAAGAAGTTATGCAATATTTGCCCGCTAGTCTGTGTAACTTCGAAATTAGAAGTATTGCATTCAAATGACACCTTAGAGTACCCTCTTCACAGGAGTACCCGGAAGAGAAAGGTTGTTCAGATGATTCTTGATAATCACAAAGTGAACAAGGGAGAGAAAACCTCAGGGTGCTTGTTACTTGTCTTCGTCTGGGCAAAGCGTTCATCATTGGCTGCAAAAGGACACTACTGCGCATGCGCCGTTACCAAGGCAACCAGTACCAGGGCAACCATGGCGCCACAGCCACACTGTGTCGCACTGCACATGCGCAGAGTCGCACCGCGCAGCTCTAATATAAGCCGGAAGCGATCCGCTTCCTCCTCAGACGAGCGCCATGGAGGAAGGATAGAGTGGCCGTGATCGTCACGGCAGCAGCACAGGCTGCGTGAAATTGAGTCTTCCGATCCAGAAGTCGTCGCGTGGCACAAGGCCGGCCGACAGCGTGAAAAGGAGGCGAGAAAGGCTAAGCTGGCGGCCGAGACGCCCGAAGAACGAGAGGAACGTCTCGCGAAGAGACGCCGGCAAGCGGCTGAACGACAACGGCGTCGTGTCACAACCGAAACGTCAGTATGCGAAACTGCTTTCGCTACGTACATCCTGGCCTAGCTGAGCTAAGCCGCTGCAATTTTTTTTTTTCTGGTATCGCTTCGGGAAGCGACTGAATGTTGTCGTCCATTCAGCGGTAACGCTCTATATCTGCTTCCCGCAGTAATAGGAAACGGTACAGCCTGGAAGCACTAACACTTTCGTAAAGGCCGTTTATTAGACATTATCTATTGCACCCATGAATTGTCTTCTCCTCTCCTGGAATTTTTTATGAACTTGAGAAGTCCAGGATTCCTGGACATCAGTTTTAATCGTGAGGAAACTGTGGGATATTGCAAGGTACTGTTGTGGAAATATTGAAGCTAGCGATCTACTTTTTCGAAGCGTAACAAAATATTTCTTTTAAAGTTTGTCCATCGCTCGCATCGAGTAGGTAAGACTGCCATAAAAAAAAAAAAACAGTGGAGAAGGTTCTTGACGGTAGCAAAAACGTTAATGGCAAAAAAAAAAAAATGCAAGCATGTCGGTGGCAGATCTGCGGATATATTGATTGCTATAGTGAGAACTTATGATATATCATGTCTTATGGCATGACTGTCGAGACTGGGTATGTTTAGCTTCTTTACCAGCCTTATAACCTGAACGGACTAAAAATGTCGTGCGCATGCGCGATCTCTGAATGATGGCAACATGTCCTCATATAGGGTCTGTGACTGAAGCCAGAAGCGTGCAGGTGACACCGCACAAAACTCCACACAATCAAGTGAGGTTGTACAAAAACTATGCAAAACGCGACAGCAAAAAAAAAAAAACAAAAAAAAACGCGGATTCGGATATTCGGAGCATTGTTAAATGCAACTGGTCACCCCTCCCAACAGAAGACAGTCCAAGGGCACAATTCGTAACTCGCCGCATGAAGAATACAAGCAGGCCTCAAAAGGTAGGGTATCAGTGTTCAATATTCATACCATGCATGCATAGTATAGGATATCATCCGGGACAGAACCGAAAATGATAGCCTTATTTACAAACTAATGAACTTTGGTGAAAGCAGCAAGAAAAAAAAAGCAGAGGAATCGCCAGGCACCGTAATGAAGCGAGGAGTAATTTTCAAACGTGCATAAATTATGACGCTCGCACGTTATGCCACGCCCCACTTTCATTATGGATGTCTGCGGGACACGAAATGTAATTGGTGTCTCTCTGTTTCGCGCATCACCTTGCGTTATACCCTCCACTATATACAGCGTGTTTTATGTTTTATTAGCGGGGGGACGGGTGGGGGGGGGGGGGGGGGGGGCAAAATTTTTGCTACGCAGTTTACTCAGGGGACTTGATCCCTCAAACCATTTTCAAGCGCTTCCCTGGAGAGTTCATGGCCTTATATAGAAAGCACTGTCCTCGTTCCGAGCAACTTTCTCAATATCACCGAAGCTCTTTCCAGGGGCAATATCCTTACTCGAGGCAACGCCAGCTGTTAGTGAAAAATTCGCCCCAACTTTTGACACAAGCGGGCTGCCACTGATATACGTAACGACGTGTATTTCGGTTGCTTGCGTTTATTCTTTTTAAAAAGGCGTTTTCTATATTTTTGAAGCCTGCCTGAATTAGTGCAAAGCGAAAGTTTGACTACAGAGCCGTGAATGACTGACTTAAACGACTGAGTCTCTGAGCCGAAACTTCAATATGCCGCAGAGCTTAAGCCAGGAATGAGAAATGTGCATGATCGGCGAAATTTGTTTTAAATTCCTGCGTGCTTGCTGAGTAAACACCGATGTTCTTTACAACTCGTGGTACATGAGGTAGCTGGTGTGGACAGCAGGAGGCCTTCGTCATATGGCGCCCCCATGCAGACCGGCAAGCTTCGGAAACCGAGGAGGGCGGAGCTCTTACTGTTGCCCATGTGTGTACATGATGCTATCAGTAGTTTTCTGCTATTCAGCACTAGGTGAGAATATATGCTCTCTGCTACAGAGCTTGCCTAGCTGAAAATAAGTAAAGCTAGCATCAAATAATTTTTTTTTTAGATAATCTCTCCTTAAGAGTGCCTACAGTGTAAATTTTGTCTTCCATACTGTTTTTTGACAATTCCGGGATGATCACTTATTCAAATATATATTGGTTGGTGTATTGGTTTACTGAGATTTAACGTCCCAAAGCGACTCAGGCTATGAGGGACGCCGCAGTGAAGGGCTTCGGAAATTTCGACCACCTGTGGTTCTTTGCACTGACACCGCACTGACATCGCACAGTACACGGGCCTCTCGAATTTCGCCTCCATCGAAATTCGACAGCCACTGCCGGGATCGAACCCGCGTCTTTCGGGTCAGCAGCCGAGCGCCGTAACCACTGAGCCACCGCGGCGGAGCTCACATATATATCGCATGTAGGTACAGCATGCCAGATGTTTTTGCGCTAGCAATAAAAACGGTGACGTAACCGACGGTTGAAGTTTAGGCTTCTCCTCACAGCATCAAAGAAACGCGGAGAAACAGAGATTGACGTAAGTGCGGAGAAGCTTGAAAGCCATCGCATTTTTAACCAGCATCACCATTTCAAGCGCTAGCCCAAAAAGACTTCGCGTGCTTTACCTGCAAGTTTCACGCATTCGGCCCATTTAAGCTCGTCGAATTCTGGAACCCTCTTTGGTTGCCCTCCAACTCGACAAAATCACGTTTTCCCGCGAATGGCAAAAAAAAAAGAAAGGCACAGAGAGCTCGAGAGCAGGAGCCTGAAGCCGCCCTCCTGCTCCGCAGTGAAATTAACCTACTTTTCTTCGCAACAAAAACCGATTTAACCATTTATCGTGTTCCCTCTAAATATGACACATACTGTACACGGCGCACGCTTCTAAACATGGGTGGTCTTTATAGTTATCCAGCTGATCTAGGATAGCGCGTCTTATCCACTGGTGAGATATGTAGCGTGGACCATTAAGTGGGTGTACAATTGCAGCGCAAGGTAATGTATATCTGCGTTAAAAAATTGCGAGGACAATTTCGCAACTAAAGTGTTCAGAGGCGAAAGCCGAGGACACTAAGCCGTGACGACTTCCGGTGGATGTGACGTCACACCGTTCCTGTGGCTATATCGATACCAAAGTTATACATATTTCGGGGATGTTAAGTGTTAACTACTCTTTAATACACATTTTTCCATCTGATTTGACACAAATCCGGCGTTTTTCCGACAATTCTGTGACAATTTTCGCTATGCCGTGACGACTTCCGGTGGATGTGACGTCACACCGTTCCCGTGGTTATATCGCGTCGGCGCTATCTCGACGCAATTTTGACATTTTTGCCTATAATTAATTAACTAATTATTCTACAGTCATCACACTTGGCTTCTAGGTTTATTTTTTCCTCCTCTATCGGAAACAACCTTTGGTTTCCTTCTATCTTTTTCAGTTCCCGAGTTAAACGCGTGTGACACGCTTTGTTAACGGACGACAGTATAAGCCATCAAAGACTTTCGCCTTTTAAACTAAGCGTATATCAAGAAAGTAAAATTGAAGCATTCCCGAAACAGGGCTTCACGGTGAAGGCGAGGTCACCGCATTCCTGAAGGCTATAAGTGCAGCGTGTGTGGCCTCTTATGTTTGCTGCTATTCGAGAACACAGTTTTGTTCAAGCAAATACAATGTTGTGAAAAGTACTGAGCGGCATACATCCCCGCAGACTCCTAGGTCCGCTGGGCCACGCCAGAGCAAGAAGTGCCGGTGAATGGACGGTAGCGGCATACTTACATGTTTCATCGCTGGAACCTTTTGCGTCCGTCGCTAGAGAAAGGACAAAAGGAAAGGGTGAGGAGTTGGAGCTCATTAGGCGCAGTGCGCCATTTAGCAAGTTTTCAAGTTTCCTCTCATTTCTGTAGTGTGACGGGGAAGACCACTTTCCATGTTTATTTGTTCCTTTGTTGATTCTCTGGACGCCGGCCCAGTGATCTTCGATATCCATGCAGGTGATGCAAGGCATGCCAAAGTCGATGAGAGCGCATGCAGGAACGCGCACATTATATACATAGTGTTTCACCTAAGACTTTACATAATTTCTGATAAAGGCCTTCTGAGTTACAAGAGCACTTTTTTCGGCATAGTATTGTCAGCGGTGTAGTACATCACAATACAGCTAAGACGCTGGTTAATTAATATTCAATAGTTAACTTCTTAACTATTTCTGTTAGGCTCCTTAATTACTGAGATGCGTCTATCCCACCTCAAATGATATCCATATCAGTTTATAGAATTTCGAAAACGCGGTTGCCCTCGGCGCATTGACCGAACAAACCTTGGCCATTTCAGCGAGTTACGTGCACTGAACGAGTTGCTTTGCCTGCAGGCTTCTCGAAAGCGCATATATTTTGGCGCGATGTAGCCAAAATTTGATAGGCCACAGCGCCGAGGGTAACTGTCTTTTTGAAATTCTAAAAATTGATATTGATATTGCTCACGGTGGGCTGCACGCCTCTCAATAACCAAGGAGCCGAACAGCAATAGTTAAAAACGTAACTATGCGATATTAGTTAACAAGCCTACTAGTTAGCACGTCTCAGCTGTATTCAGATTTACTGCACCGCTTACAATGCTATGCGTAAAAAAATCGCCTTTCCAACTGAAAAATTCTAGTTTTAAAAATTGTGTAAAGTCTCAGGTGAAACACCCTGTATAAAGAGGCTGTAGTCTCCTGCTGTAGTGTTTATTGGCGTCAAGGGAGGGGCACTGCCTGTGCAGAGCATGGCTGTTCTGTGGTGGAATTCTTGCAAAAGATGATGATGAAGATTGTGATGATGATGAATTTTAATGGCACAAGGGCAGCTTTTTTGGCCGAAGAGTGCCATGGCACGAGGTAGTTTTCATTGCACAAGGTTGGGTGAAAGATCCATTTCCCAGGCAATTAACCCCAGATAACCCCAGATTAACCTGTCCACTTTACAATGCAAATGACTTGAGTACACCAACCGCACTGGCTTCACATGATTTGTGCCTAAAACCCGAACGAATTATGGTCACCAAATAATGTGCTATACGCTCTTCCGCGCTCCTTAAGTAATGCATCTGAATTTATGTGAACCTAGATTCTGCTGACATTTATGTCATTTGATTTGTACGTTTTTTTTCTGCCTCTAGTGCTCACATGTCGCTTTATTTCCCTATTCATGTATCTGAATCACACTATTTTGAATGTATGATAGAAGATATTCTATGATACAGTTGTCAAGTCATTGTAGGGTGTGTCAATCTCTGTAAAGCCTTCCTTCTGGCTTTCTGTCGGCGCACACAACATCCCCATGATGTTGAATAAACGAATAGCATTGAAAACGACTCCGTGATCGGAGCTTGGAAATCAGTGGCAGTGCAACCTGCCCTCCAGGATCCGAGCCTAAAAAGTGCCTTGACATCTCTATAGTTTTCTTGCAAAAACGGCCGCTGGTGGCGACATCTGTGGTTTGTTTTTGTTTTTTGCTTTATCAAAGGAACTTAACGAAGTTTAACAGTTCGACAGAGCCACATTCGACCTTATCGCCCGTTCGCACGGCCCTATAGCACTCAGTGTCTGTTTACAGCTTCGTTCATTTGTATTTCTTGCACACCAACAATCCATACGGAAAGACTTACGCATTTCGGACGCATCTTTGGCTCGCGACGATGTCGTCAACGTCCCCGACGGCTCGGACGGCTCTGCAAGGACCCCCGAATCAATCAATAAACCTTCTGCGATCCCTGACAAACCAATATGGCGGGTTGCAGCCCATCCGCGTCGTCTGTGCTCGTCGCTAACAGCTCCATGAAACTGGTTTTCATAAACCAACGAATGGTCCTACAGAGTTGGCATGCACTATCCGAGAAAACTGACGTCGAAAGGAAAGCATGGCGCAGAAAAAAAAACCGGGCGACAGGATCTTCTCTCCTCTCTTCCTAAGTTGCCTCAGTCTTTACCTCATGGTAAAAAAAAAGTTGCGATGGGCACTTAACGTCCTTAAGTGCTGCGAATGCAAAAGCATCTTTTGACGTAAAGGCTTTAACCACAAAGTCATTTCATCTAGATGCATTAGACCGAAAGGCCTTTAGCGCAATGACCTTTACGTAATGCCTTCGACTTAAAGGCAATTGCCCTGAAGAGCTTCACCCTAAAGGCATTTATTCTGAAGGTAGTGACCTCAAAGACCTTACTATGCAATAATATGCGAACTGAAACTAGCGGATACTATTCAAGAAGGCGCTTCAGCATAAAGCGATTGCGGCCTCTCAAGCTTATATGAATAATGGCTGGACGCATTGAAATAATGATGCGTGTCGACGTCATCATTCATCCTTTCTCAATACTATCGGCATTGAAGTGTAATAGTAGTGAAAATGTCGCTGAATCTCCCGCCACTATTCATGGGGAAAAAAATTGCGGTCGTTGTTTCTTTTTTTTTTTCATGAACTCTACCACAGCAACACACCATTTTCATGTTCACATATCCTTCCTGCGCTGCACATATCGACCCGCGTAGCTCATATCAAGACTGAACCTATTTTAGATCGCACAGAAAGATACAAGTACTCACCTTCGGTCCTGACTTTTAATGTGCGGAGCTCGCTCTCGTCTTGTATTGCCGTTATTGCTGAACCATCAACTTTTCAAGCAGATATTTTTTCGTATTTATAATCTTGCAAACCTAGATTGATGTGCGTTTTGTGTCTTTTAGTTAAATGATTTTTTTTTATTTGCGTATGTGCGTCGGCGGTTAGAAACATTACACGATATTTTGTAACTTCTGACGGTGGAATTATTATCCTTTTCGAACTGCTTTTTTGCCTGTATTGCTATATGTGCGCATTTTCTTAGCTTGCGTTTTCCTGTTTTCCACCCTTTGTGCTTTCTTTGGCAAATCGCTTGTGTTTTCTCGCTTCACCGCTTTCCGTCGCCGCTTCCGGTTCAAAATATCTGGCGTCACTTTAAGGAAGCTGTATGAAGAAAAAATGTCGGGAATGTGCAACTTCAAGCCAGCGTTGAACAATGCCTCCTCTCTCATTTTCTGACGTCCATTGAGGGAAAAAACAGGACGACATTTGTTTGATAAAAGATGGGCTATTGTCGCAGGGCCTTCCAGTTAGTTCGAGACCTTCGATTCGGTCTTTCGCACAGCTCTGATGAGCTGCCCAAAATGGACTAAATGCCCATTGTCACGAATGCTCAACATACCGATCTCACACAGTTTAGCGTCGCTAATAAAATGTTGATATTTAGCTTTTTAATGTGAGTACATTAGCTAGCATAATGTGAAGGTAATGTTCTGCTTGTCTGTTCCTTGACAATTTCGGCTTAAGTGGTTAACTGAGAGCGCACACTTTCCCAGCCTCGTTTTGACGCAGTAAATAAGGCACGAGGAGCTACATGACTCAACTTTACGCGAACATACTAAGCTTTGTTCTCTCCCTTTTAGACGCCGCAAACTGAATTACTATTAAAAGAATCCGTCAAAAATGTTGAGGACACAGGGTTTGCTTTTCAGCCGCATAGTGGAGCATTCGAGGCACCTGTCATCTGTAACCTTCACCCATCAAGCTGTAAACTTCACTTTTCAATGTCTTCAGGTCTTTGAGGGTGCTGTGAGTGCTCTACTGTGCGGCTCAAAAGCGGAGAGTACGGCCCTAAAACTTTTGACCTGGACTGTGTATCAACTCGCAGAGCAATGATTGTACTGCATAGAAAGCGCTGCACGTCAATTACCGTAGACGCATCACTGTCACAGTAAAAACGAAAATACTGCCGTGTTAACTTTCAGCAGCACGTTCCTTGTTACGGCGAAAACACGGCTGCTGGACGGCTTTCATCTAACCGCGTGGGCTGACCTCACACGAGATTCCTACTTTTTCAAATCTTAGCAGACTGAAAATGTGATCAAGCCTTCGAGACAAAAGATTTTGGCTATCTCGGTGACTACTATCACTGAACAGCCCATCTTTTCTGCTTTCAGCTCAGACTGCGGTTCCAAACACTTGAGTCTGATGCTGTTAAGCACGTTGCTCGTGCCGATATGAACACTAATTTATCCTGGTAGCCATTAACTGCAAAGTAAGGAGCAATTATGACGGAAGAGAAAGTAACAAAGAACTCCAAAGAATACTTTAAAGTAGAACTGCTTTCTTTTTTCTTTTCAGGAACGAAAATCGGACGGCGGTCTTCTCGGTGTTCCTTGAAATGTTTATGACTTATCGGGGTTTAACGTCCCAAAGCGACTCAGGCTACGAGAGACGTCGTAGTGGAGGGCTTCGGAAATTTCGACCACCTAGAGTTCTTTAACATGCACTGATATCGCAAAGTACACGGGCCTCTAGAATTTGGCCTCCATCGTGTATGTTGCCTTCGTGATCATGCCAATGAGGTCACTTCTACCGAGTGTGTGCAAGACTGCATCCCTTGACTCGTTTCTCTGTGAAGGAGCCATAAGACCAAGGCCAGCTCCCTTTACAGTGTGTCGCCATAGCTCTCACGACGTCACAGCACTAGTTCCCCTCCACTGGATCGGCTGGCTAAGAAAAATAGGCCGGCATGCTGCTGCTGCAAAACAGTGACAACCACGAGGCAAGTGTTTATACGGAAGCGATGGGGATCGCTAGTGGTTCGCCGCATTGTGTGCAGTGCAACCCAACGATCGGTGCATTCGTCAGGGCTGCGTGAACGGGCTGTGGCTCCTCACCTGACATGACTTGGCCTTAGCGACGAGCCCCCGGAGCCGGCGATGCCGCGAGCGTCCCTAGTGGTCCTCGTCTTCTTCTTGTCCTTGTGTGAGCGGTGCGTAGTCGCCTAGAGGGCGCCACGTTATCTTGACGTAATTTTATTATAAATCATTTCATTCCTTTTTTTACGCTTCTTAATTCATCCCTAGGGGGAGAGCGCGTTAGCCTCAGGAGGGACACTTTCTTCATGCTATAATGCATTTCTTCCTCCTATAAGGAAGAGGGGTTTTTTATGCATAGGATATCCACACTTACCTTCATTTTGCCGACACTGAAATGATTCCTTCCACGTGACGAATGAATGAAAGGATGAATTTATTTCAGACGAGTACGGACTGTGCCCGGTTTGGTGAAGGGAAAGGGTTAAGGACTACGGAGGAGGATCCTTGTTGGCATAAAAATCCACCTTCCCAGCACACTGTTCGATCCGATAGCTGGCCTTATCTGAATTCAAACCCGTGGTGCGGACAGTGCGATGCCTAATTGATGGCAATCATAATGACGAGTGAAGGTGAAAGTGACTTTGCGCACAGAAGAGAGCCTTATCAGGTAGTCCTTATGCGTATTCTTGAAGAAAACAGCGCAGCAACAGGGGACAAATGCCCGGCTACAGCTTCCGTGAGACGACGCTTCCTAAGAAAGGTTGGCCTGCGATGGGACGTTGCAGACGACTATAACAAGTGGACTGAAGATAATCGCTGTATCGCGAACTTTTGCCGCTTTTTAAGCGAGGCTTGTTTGCACTCCTTTTTGTAACTTCCTTTCCCTCTTTCATTATGTCTAATGGCGAACAGCTCGAATTAAAAAAAAAAAACGGCACAAGACGACGGGACAAGAGAGAAGAAGACGATGGCACAGCGCCTGTTCCGTCGTCTTCTCTCTTGTCCCAGTTGCTGCTCTGTTTTCTTCAAGAGTATACCAACTCGCTCAACTCGCCGTTTTACTTACGCATATTGCTGAGGATGGAAAAAAGTAAAGCCGGTCTATGAATGGCCATTCGAACTGGACGCCTGCCTATCGCCTGTGGCTCCACTTGCAGATCCGCCCAGTACGGCAAGGGGCCTCAGGATTTTTCACATTGTTTGCTATCAGAGGAGACGTGCTTATTACGTCGTCGCATGACTGCGCCCACTTAGGCAACCTTGATTTGAAACCCCGGAATAAGTCTTCCTGATGCAGTAGTAGGCAGTACAGGAATTGCAGCATAGTGACTTGCGGCTTTTAACAGTCTTCAGCAGTTCATCAGTACCAATTTCTTCACTCAATCGACCCACATCTTAGATCAAGACTCTCACCCAGAATTCCCCGACAACTGGAAACACTTTATCACCGACTTCGTCTGAATGCTGCATATGCAAACGGCTTGCGATACCGTTTTGGACAAACGAACAGCCCGCATTGTGACAATTGTGCCTCGATAGAAACTGTGGGACATATCCTACTTGTGTGCCCTGCGTATGCTAACGAGCGTGCGTACTATGAACATTGCATGCAGAAGCTATGCCCAGTGCCCCTAACAATGGACAAAGTTTTAGGTCCCTTAGCGTGCTTCAGGCAACATACTTGCAATGAACTTTCTTTTTACATATTTAAAAGACATTGGACATCTCGATAAGCTCTAAATTCACTTGCACGTTACCTTCATGCATTCTTCATGCAGTGAACTTCGTCAGCCCATTTGTCGGACTATGCGCTCCATCATTCCATAGGTTACATCAATACTCGCCATTGCATCCTTAGTACCCATTTCATGGCCGCATATTATCTTCGTTTTTTTTTCTTTTACCTCTTCCACGCTGCTCTCATTCTGTCTTTATCTCCCAAATTCCCCTTCTTACGCAGAGTAGCATGTCAGCGATTTTTAAACGCCGGCTAAATTCTCTGAATTTCATTAAAGAGTCTCTCTCTCTCTCTCTCACTATTTCAAAGCGACCCATACTCGCTTCGCGATTGATTGATTGATTGATTGATTGATTGATTGATTGATTGATTGATTGATTGATTGATTGATTGACAATTCATCGACCATATGAATGAATCTCATTGGGAAGCGAGTGGTATAGGTGGCACTGAACCGTTTGGGCGCCTCGATTTTTTTACTAGTCACGACGTGGCACCACTTAGGTGAAGCGGTGGGTTACGTCATAGCGCGATAAGGTGGCATGGCTGCCGAATGCTCTGCCTCACGAAGAAAAAAAATGTTCTCCAATGTCTTGTGGTGTGTCGCTAGTGAGGGGGTGCTCTCCTCCTCTCGCCGGTGGAATTAAGGCACGAAGGCTTGCTATGGAGAGAGGGGGATAAAAGATAGCACACGGAGGGCTTGACTAGTTTAAACAGGACAATCTCGCTAGTACTGATATGTGTCCGGCGTTGTTTGAGGGTGTGTAGAATCATGTAGCTTAAAGAAAAAGTTCACCGGCGATCACACGAGGTGATGCGACATATTTGCATCAGCAGTTTAGGTTGTACACTTCCCTTCTACGACGATCGCCTTGCGGTAGTGGCTTTTGATTGCATTCGCCGTCACTTTTACATTTCAGTGCTGGCCGGGCTTCTCGTGGGTGGAGGTGTCTGGAGGGGTGGAAGAGAGCGGATGGGTGGCTGGGCAGGCCTTTTAAAAACTAGAGGTGGGCAGTTGGTGGTGCGTCAGGCTTCGGTAGGATAGAGGTGCATTGGTCGGTGGTAGGTGGAAGCTTCTGACGGCGAAAGGGGTGGAAGGTAAAGGCCGGTGGGTAGTGGTTGGTTGCCTCCTGAAGGATGGAGGTGTGTGGTTGGTGGCGGCTGCAGCTTCTGGCGAGTGGCGTGGGTTGTTCCGTGGTGGTAAGAGGATTCTAGATGGTGGATATGGGCGGTGGACAAACTTGACTGGGCTGTAGATGGAGGTCTAGTGAAGGGTGGCAGCATCGCACAGCACCAGACGGACAAATTTTGATAAAGTGAGGGTAGTAGTGCTACCGCATTAATGGAATAATGCTATAAAGCAATCTGTATAACAAACATGTGAAATCTATAATACATACCAGAAAATATCCGAAAGACAGTCTGAAAACCCCCAAACTTGGACTAATAAGCGTAGTTCGAAACTGAAGACCCGTCGGAAGTCCCGTTATTGGCTTGTTCGGCGGAAGACGCACCTCATTACAGACATCGCCTTACCTTGTTGATTTCTGCAGATCTGATGGGGCCAGCATAAAGAGACAAGGAAAAGAAAAAAGGAGGAAGAAGTTTCTCCTCACCCTTGGCCGGTCGTAGAAAGAAGGCGCCGGTGCAACCAACGGGGGGGAGCAGGATGCCGTCGTAGTCTCGCTGCATTGTAAACTCTTCCTATTGCTTGACACTACCACAATTTTTGTCGTAGCATCGAAACACAAAAATGTGCTAGTGCCAAAAAACGGAAGGTGCGGATCTTGGCAGTCGCCGACAGGTGGAGCCACCGACTTGTCCAATTCCAGTCCGGCTCGCCAGCGGCCTGCCTGCTAAAGACATCGACATTAGACGCTTGAACTAATTTGTCGTACGTACCCACTGCTTCGGTTTGGTGGCAGTAGCGTTGTCCTACTAACGCCCACGATATCCTTGTTTTTGTTATATTTTGGGGGGTTTCATATGACGCTGATAGTACGTCAAGAAAGCCGAGCCAATCAAAAAGAGAGAAAAGAAGGACAGAGCCAGAATTCCGCAATGGCGTGTCCTAGAGTCAAAGCTGCGGGTTTTGGACGTTAATGGTTATAATTAAGCTAGCCAAGTGTCGACTAGCACACTGTAGATGGAGGCGAGTCGCTTTGTAGTGAGAGACGGAGACATACGAGGGAAGGGAACACTGAAAAGTTGGCGAAGGGCGTCATTAACATAATATGTCAATTACAAAGCGATGTTTCTCTCTATCTAATCCTGAATTTCTGCGAATTTGGTTTGACTCGTGCTTTATTTTGAAGGGGGGGGGGGGGGGGGGGGGTCGGTGGCTTCCAGCCCACAGCCGGCCACGCTTCCCGCCTGTGCAAAATCTTGTGGTCGGAATGGCAGCATTAGGCAAGCCTCCATATTGAACACCTGCGGCTTTTGGCGTTTGCTTCGTCGTCATCCCCAGCAGCAAGGAGGTGGAGGGAAGTTGCGACGTTGGTCAGCAGCACGACAGAGTGGATGTGGCAACAGGTACTTCCGAGCCTGCGCGCCCTTGTGCCTCGAAGCAGGAAGACGACCGGGGATCCCGTCCACCTCGTGGGAGGTGCGAGCATCCCAGGGGAAGTCCAGCGTTTCCTTAGCCATGGACCCAAGTTCGCCGTTCAGCGCTCTGTCCTGTCCGCCTTCTATCTTTTCCTAACCGTGTTCGCGCTGCTGAAATCGTATGGATTCCCACCAACTAGCCCGCCAGATTGTGTTAAAGCTGACACTGGAGGCAGATATAGCGCTATCAACATGCTACAGAGGCTGTAGCGCGACACTATTTACCATAACTCAACGCAGGAAAGTTATAAGCCACTCTGAAGTGACGCACAGAGAACGGCAAGATGAGGTTTTCAAAACATGCTATCATCTGTGACGGCCCTATGACGTCACAGTATTGTGTGGCTGCGAGCAAATATGTCACCATGACGCATACGTATGACTGGTGGCCTCCACTACCCTATGTGATGTTTTGGCGTAACTGATCTTCGTCACTGTCGCCACCGACCCCGGAAACCCTCCCTGACACAGCTAACGGCTTAAAAGAACAGAAGCAAGAAAGCATTTAAAGCAAAATGATATCAAGTGGGACTAACAAAAAAAGCGAATGCGCCTTGGTAAGCGACATCGCCCTTGCCTGTGGGCTGAGTTGTGTGTTGTAAGCTGCTAGTTGAACTATATATAGCCTTGCGATTATCCTGCTGGCAATAGCTTCACCGCGGCGACACTTAAATTTCAGTAGCCGCGGTTACATGAATGCAACAGCTGTCGACTATAGTCCACTTTCTGAGGGAAAGAGCAGGTTTTGAGAAGGAAAAGCGTGACTCCCTCAACAAGTGGACTATAGTAGAATACAACTTAAAAAAACAGCAGTTGCTAACACTGGGCCGCAGTCCGCGGCGTCCTGTATTACTCCGCTGGCCAATCGCAACTGTAAACGAAATCAGCTTTTTAATGTTTGACTATATCAAACAATCCGTGTATAAAAATTCTAGAACTCATAATCTTTTTTCTTGTGCTAAGCTTCTCGTTTACGTAACAAGAAGCGTTTAAGCACCGGACTACTTTTTCGCCGTGGAGGAATCCTGTGCGCGGAGGCTGAATGTGGGCGGAGCTTCACTGCAGACTTAAGTTGTGTCCGACTATAGAGTCGACTTCTTTCGCATTCATGTATAAGTAAAGACTGCTCATACCAAGAGAGGCAGACGTACGACCATTCGTCCGTCCCCCAGACCTTACAGCAGAATAAATGTCAATCACGAGTCATCCCTTTGCGGCCACGGCGAAAGCCCGCGGCCAGAATTCTGGACCGGCGCGTCGTCGTCTCTGGCACTCGAGGACCCAAGCGTCTCGGCGCCATCTGTGAATTCTGCCAGTGCCAAGAACGGCAGCGGTCACGGGAGAGCAGCTGCTGCCTGCCGGCCGAAGCACCGGTCGCCGCTTGACGCCCGCATAAGCTGCACCGTCTTTGCTTCAGTAGTCTCTGCTCTCAGTGGTGTGCATGGTACCTGCAAAGAATACAGGACAGAACGCTGAGTTACTCTTCATTTGATGGTTGCTTTTGAGCTTTGTTCTTACGCCATTTAGCTCCGCTCTCGTTTTCCTGATCGTTAACATGCAGGTGCACTCCATACCGAGACAGTCTTCGGGCTTTTATTGAAAATCGCATTTGCAAGCGGTATCGCGTCTTGCTCACCGCACTGTACTTCAGAGAAGGCCTTTAAAGCTTATAAAGGATAAGAGCTTAGAGGCTTCCACATCTGACAGTCGACACTGTTATGCCCAATGTCTGACAACCCAACAATGCCTGCTCGGTCTCGTACACATTGATGTTGTGTCATCATCATCATCAACCTGACTACACCCACTGCAGGGCAAAGGCCTCTCCCATGACTCTCCAATTAACCCTGTCCTTTGCCAGTTGCGGCCACCGTATTCCCACAAACTTCTTAATCTCATCCGCCCACCTAACTTTCTGCCTTCCCCTGCTACGTTTGCCTTCTCTTGGAATCCACTCCGTTACCCTCAAGGACCAGCAGTTATCTTGCCTTATTCGGATTACATGCCCTGCCCAAGCCCATTTCTTCCTCTTGATTTCAACTAGGATGTCATTAACCAGCGTTTGTTCCCTCACCCACTCCGCCCTCTTCCGATCTCTTGATGTTACACCTATTATTTTTCTTTCCATGGCTCGCAGCGTTGTCCTTAACTTAAGCTGAACCCTCTTTGTTAGCCTCCACGTTTCTGCCCCATAGGTGAGTGCCGGTAAGATGTTGTATTCCACATACCAAAGTGAGTCTGTTCGCACGGGTATGTATAACCTTTCGGAAATGTCGGCATGCTGTCTGATAAAAAATCTTTCCTTCCTGTTTTTTTTTTTTTTTGCGTTTTGCTAAGTAAGTGTTCTACTGCGCCCACATGTGTTCCGTTCGTTATAGGGTTCACACGGGGATCATTTGCGAACCAGCCACTAACAACGAAGAAATGCTCAACAACACCTGTTTTTAGCTGCTTTATATACATTGGCAGAAAAATTTCACAACCGACGGAAACGTTCGGTGCATTCAGAATTTCGTCAAGCAGCCGAAGAATTCGGTTTTCAAAGCACTTGCAAAACCTTACATACATGCACGAACATGGCTCGGATTAACCTTCACAGAGTATAAGTTGTCCTAGCGCAACATTCCTGATATTCTTCTATTTAAGAAGCACTTGTTATTAACCAACGGTAGCCATATACAATACGTGGAGATGAAAACCAGTAGCGTAGAAATGTAACTTAAAATTGGCTCCGCGTGTACAAATGTGTACAAAGTGCACATCACAATGTGTGCAAAGTTAACAAAAGGAAGTAAAACGCGACCCTTAATCAGATTGCTTCAGTTTTACCACGTATACACCCCACACGCATCACGTCGTCTTGGCTATAGGCATAGGCGAACAGGTCCATCCACTTGCAATTCAATTCAGAACTGAGCAGAGAGTTGTGGAAAGGGAAGTGATAGGTGTATTGTATAATGATACAGGAGGAGGCAGCGTGGGTGAGGGAACAAACGCGAGTTAATTATGTCCTAGATGAAATCAAAGAATAAGAAATGGTCATGGGTAGTGCATGCAATGCGAAGGCAATATAACCGATGGTTTCCTAGGGTAAGGAAGGGGGCGACATGAAGGTCAGGCGGGCGGATAAGTTTAAGAAGTTTGCTGGGCTACGGTGGCCGCGGCTGACGCAGGGCTAGGACAAACAAGGCTATTCAAATAATCTTCCCGTATATGCTTCGCAGTCATGCAAGCTCCTTTAGTAAAACTCGTTTTTCCGACACGCGATTTTAGTCAAGAACGTGTTTCGGTATGTACAGCTTTTAAAAAATAAAAAAGTAAGATTTGAGGTGTATAAAGTCAGCGTTATTTGAGTTTGTGTTTTCAGCTAATCTGAACGGTTTAGCTGCGATAAAGTAACGGAAAAGGGAAATCACACAAACACACTGTTAGGACAGAGCAAACGCGGATCATTAGGGCCGAAAGTCTCCGCTGCGCAGCAACAGCGAAACAAAGAATCAACGGCGAAACTATCGATAATCTGTCGTCAGTGGTAACTCCTGGAGCGACTATGGGAAGAAACGCGCCCAAGTCGCAGCCTACCGCGACACCACAGCTTCACCGCAAATGCCGGGCCGCGAACCAAATTTATCTAGCTCTATTGCGAACCTGTAGCAAAGCGAAATTCCCTGCAATCGATGCCCAAGAAGATGTGGCTAGCATAGCTGCCCTTCAAAAATGCGCAACAAAAGTTGAACTAAGGTAATGGTCTCGTTGTTGGGAGGATGACAAAGCCAACGACACTGCCCCCGAGATGACGTCAAAGTCCAAGACCAAATCACTTCAAGACCTTCACTCATCAAAGACCGGGCTTGTTCAGTTACGGCGGGGAAGGACATCTGCACGAGGCCTAAGGGACATAGCGGGCTTTACCCCAGAAGGGACTAACAGGGGTACAGGGACTGAGTACAGGTAAGTAGACACTAGTATTATTCTCTCTAAGAGCAGCAATTACGCTGACGGAAGCTGACTGCAAAAGGTTCATTTTAGGCAGACCTCCAACGGAATAACCGTTAGGCGCATCGACTAGGTGGTTGAGGTAGCCCCATTCAGCCCAGTTCTGGCTTAGAGTTTGTGGCAGCATAGTCGCATAGTCCGGCTATAGATGCACAAATATGTGTTGAAGCCCATATCCCTTCAGCGGGACTGGAAAAAGCCAAACCCAGGGAGAAAGCGTGATAACGGCGAACACTAATTATCGGCCAAGCCGACCATGTACAAAACCCCTTCAGATATACATGACGAGCGAGCTTGCTATCGGAGTTCATGCTCCAGGACCATATGGAGTGCTCAAGATGAACACCCACCATCCCCCTCTTCCCTTGTACATGAAAGGGCGAAGAAATATGCCTGCTGTCGAATTTGATCAACAGCCCCTACGTGTCAAAGCGGCTTGTGTCCATGCCAAACGCTGCAAACATGTGATCACCTCACGCCTGATGTGCGGCAGCTCTCCCGTGAGAGACTGCAGCATGGAGTGAAGTTCAAGGGCGTTTATTCCTCTCGAATCCGAATGACCTGGTAGCGGTGCCCGAGGCTACCGACAATCCTTACTGCCGCTGAATCCAACATGACGCGCGAAGACAGTCGACCTCCAACGCTACCTGGACGCCTTCAAACACGACCCTCACCATCCCTCGGGTCACAAAGCTTTGAAGGTGTTGCTGAGGTCTCCTGAGTATGTCCACCCGACCCAGATGTACCCTTCAGGGGCACGTACGGCTCTTCGCGCTTGAACCTGTTTCCATCAGGCCTTTTCTCTCTCATTTCCTCCGTCGTCCTTTAACCCTTCCCCCAGCATGTAGGGTTAGCAGGCGAGAAACCCTCTTGGGTAACCCTCCCACACATCCTTGTTACTCTCTGCCTCGTATACTATAAACCAAAACCGGGGGAGTGAGCCTAACTGCGGCAGTTAGATTCCCCACGGACTAACCGATCGTCGCAAGGACTAAGTGCACTATAAAGATCCCTTTGGAAGTAGTATTTAAGGAAGCAACGGCTGGTCTTCTAAGGGGCTAATGGTCGGGGCACACACCGTTGCTGCTAAAAGACAAACTCCTGTTCCCTGTTGGTCTTTTATGGTTTGGGGTATGACTATAGCGCACTCTGAATTTCATGCCGAAAAGGGATCCGCATCCTGGACCTTTTAGTGTACGACGTAGACTTTCGTAGTCCTTCCAGAGGTAAAAAAAGTCATCCTTTGTCTTTTCAATAGCGGACCCCACGGCATGGGAATGGCCAGCAGCGTTTCCTGCGACGTCTATACGGCCGAAAGGGGAGTATCGACCACGCCATTAGCCACGACGATGGTGTAGGGCGAACGCTGTATGCAGAGCTAGCCTTTCGAACGAAAGGCTGCTGTGAGTGCAAAGTGCAAAACGCCGTGCACTGGAAGGTGATTGCGTCAGTACTGAACGTCGACGCGGACATCTAGGCCTATGGCTCGACGACCTGAAAGACAAAAGCTGCTAACTATATACAACAGAAAGCCGGCAAAAAAAAAATAGCATTATCGATGCTTTGCGCAGCATGGAATTTCGCCAGCTTATCGGCGAGTCACCTTGACTGCTTCTGGTATGCCGGGGGCCACGCCACCACACTGGATATATATACGTGCCCGCACTATAAATGGGCCACACGCTCCAGGTATCGACCAGCCCGAATAGCCCTGGCCGCCAGACCTACCCTTAGCCCGAGCCCTAATTCGTAGATGGGCAAGTTTGCTGAGATGGTGTGCAACTCTTGCTCAGTCCCGAAAATGGACACCACAGCTTAATTTGTCTCGGTCCTGAAATCATAAACTTCGTCGGTTATCGTTAGCTTGGCTTTCTTCGATTAGATGAGGCTCTAAATTCGGTTATTGTTCAGTTTATTCTAGCGACAAAGCACTCCCTATTGTTTCAAGTTGCCAAAGTGAAGGTTACGGGTTACGGTTAGCCACTACCGATCGCACCGGTGCACATAGGTGCGGTATACACGCCTCTCATGCTACCCCACGCCACCTTCCATCTGTATGGTTTGCTACCCGGCAAACATTAAAGAGTGGCCGTGAACTGATTTCAAGGGTACCGGGCTAAGCTGTCTGTTTCTTTCTGGTAAAACTCGGCGATAAGAGGCGCAATAAAGCTAAAGACCCCGCCCGTTCTTACTACAACACGAGGCTCCCCCACAAATGTTGTAAAAGGCGCAGCTCAGAACTTGCAGATTAACTTCCTCGGCATAAGCCTATTTTTGAAAAGCTAAACACACGCGTACGCTCCTCAACATGCACTCCACATTAGTTTAACCTGAAAAGCAGCCGCAGTAATCGCTAGTTACCACGCGAGGAGCATCCTGGTACGGAAAATGGCGGCCACCAGTGAGCTCGCGTTCATTCAAAGCGTGCGCCGGAAACAGAGTTCGATTTGCGACGAACACTGATTGATCTGTATACGCGTCAAAGGAATAACAGTCTCACCGTAATCCACTTCAACCCTGCGCAGCTTGAACACGTGATCAGTTGAACGGGATCAGACCACTATCATCGAAGGGCGCAGCATCCTCGGACCTCGCGCCGAAGAGTGTGCGACGCCCATGCGCGGTACTGCGAGCATTCGGAGCTCCAGGCTAGCCGGCCCTTGTGTGTGCCCCGGAGGGGGCCTACCGCAATGATCGATGGTGCAGGAAAACCGAAGCGGGGGGCGTAGGAAACAAAAATAAGGAAAAACAACGGACACTGCAGAAAGGAGGGTAACTTCACCACCGCCAGCACCACCCCGCGTCTCTCCCTCCTGGTAGTCGGACTGAATGTGGAAGGGGTGTACACCGGCGCTGTCGCCGTGGCAACGGCCAGTCACAACAACGTGGTTCACCCCTCCGTGTCCTCTCTTTGCCACACTTCCTCCCTCTTCCCTAATTTCACTCCCCCCTCACTGCGGCCTGCAGGAATCGCTGGCCAGCCGATTCCCAGGCGGAACGACGGATCGCAGAGTGCAGCGGACAAGTGGAGGCGCCGTTTCACGGTTCGCGTGAAGCCTGCGAAAGGAGGTCTTCATTGTTGGTCCACGTCACGTGCCTCGAACTAGCGGCTGCTCTCGGGGCCAGGACCCATGCGGTATCTCCGCTCTTGCATTATCTTCCTTCACGCAGAAAAGTGGGGTGCTTGCGTCATCATTATCGTCAGACAGAGAAAGTCTAGTGCAGGCCTGGCGAACACATGCCGCCAATTCTCCATCTGCCCGCTGCCCTAACCCAACCAGTCCCCTCCTGTATTTGCGAGTTTTCTGAGTGGTTGTCCGTTTTCCTTTTCGCCATGTAGAGTCGACATCCACTTCTGCCTCGTTGGCATGAATTCGTGTCCTTTTCCTTCGCTTACCACTGCTGCTGTCTTTCCAGGTTCCTTACGTCACGCCTCTAGCGGTCACCTCTCGAATTACAAGTTCCAGTGCTAGAGATGGCTCTCCGAGTTCTTGGGCGTACACAGACGCTTGATACCCACCCTTTGTCTGCATACTATTTCTTTCGGGAACGCATTCCTAAACGTTGATGCAAAAGTGTGGCTGACTTCTATAACAGCTCTTGATTCCGTAAAGCAAGCCGCAAACTATTCGACAGTGCCCACTAGAAATCGGAGTGGACCTCGTGTGCAACGGAGCCATGTGTAAAAATGTGGTGTCCATATGTGGCTGCAGAGTGCATCGCCGTTACGGGTGCAGCGATTGTTCTTAAAGATATACACAAAGATGTCTTGCTGCACTTCTTCTCTGCCGAGCAGTTGACGCTTTGTACAGCCTTCGCTCTTTGCCAGCGGTCGTACATTTCAGACGTGGCGCACTTCCAATACAGTGCCTGATAGTGCCGCAAAGAAGGTGGTTGGTAAGCTCACTCCAGTTGAGTTTCGCATTACAATCTCTTGACATGCAGAGGCTTGTCTCGAACAGTATACCGCACAGTACTGGGCACGCTGAGAGTTTTCCGTTCTTATTAGGGCACTAAATGGACAACTTGCAACCTTCCATTTGTTTTCTCCATGACAGTCGAATATACATAGTAAAATGGAAAAGTTGGGCCAGCTGATGCATGACAAACAAGTACGGCACTGCGCAAGGACTTGGCGCAGGAAAAAAGACACAAATGAAGCGCCGACTAGCAGGCGAATGTTTATTGGCCGTTCAAAACGTATATACGCGAGGCCATCATGAAAAAGCGAGAACCGCACAAAACACAGGCAAAAATGTATGGTATTCTATGATTCCTGCTTTTTCCTGTTGCCCTTGCGTATATATGCACGCTTCGAACGGTCGACGTATGCATTTAATTGCTTGCTACAGCAAGTGCTTCTCTCGTCCCTTTTTTTTTTTTTTGCGTCTCGTCCTTCCGCTGCTTCGTACATGTTCGCATATGTATATAGCGAACGTATGTTTATATCGAATGGGTGGACGCATGCACCTCTACCGGGATGAGAAGAGTTAGTAGGTCCTGAGCGTGTACCAAAAGTGTAGCCAGCGCTTGAATTCCGATTTCCAGTCCTTCCTGGCGTCATAAACAATAGTACTACCCGCTAGCAACTGTCACGTGTCGTCGATCAGACACGGTGCCACGAGACTTGTAGCAGTTTTCAGCCTGTATGCCACAGAACAACGCAAAAGCAAGAGATATCACTGCCGCACTTAAGCCGTGGCAACGAAATATATTCAACCATTGTGTTCGGCAAACGATTTTGGATTAGTGCGCCACTCATCCCGCCAATGAAAACTGGGCGTGGGTCACCCCCGGCCGAAACGACAGCGCAAAAATGCCTCGCGCCAAATGAGCGTGTCGCGCCATCATCGATTGGCGCGGCGACCACCGGTCCTGGTGCGCACAGCCCTTATAAAAATGGTCTATTGAGAGTCTATAGACTTCGTATAGACTCCATTGCCTTCCTATAGATATTTCTTTTTGTCTATTCATTGTCTATATAGACTGTCTGTAGACAAAAGTCTACCGAAAGTGTACGGCCATAAATCTATAGATTGTCTATAGACTGTCTACAGTATTTGTACTGCTTATAGACTGTTCTCTATGGTATGTATATACACCAGAAGTCTATGGACAGTCTATAGACTGTCTAAAATTTTTGTAATGTATAACCAGTGCGCATGGAGTAAGCTCACGCGGGCCAGTGGTATAGATAGTGGTGAGCGAGTTTGACTTAAGTCTACTGGCTACGGGTTTTGAAGCCAAACTGCATTAAAGTCTAGCCAATAACGATGCAATGCTGGGGATAACTTTGAGCGTTATAGCTTAGTTGCCAAGAAACAACGGCGGAAGCAGTTCGTTCCGAGCGGCTTCCGCCCATTACAAGTAGAAGCATGACATGCTCGTGCTTTCGGTCAAGGCTTGCCGAAGAAAGCGAAGTAGTTTCGCTGTACATGCACCTGACATTCCAAGGTGATGAATTATCGAGCTGCGGGCAAATTGATCGGTCCCGGTTGTCTTAGAGCAGAAAAATCTACGAACATAAAATCAATATGAACCGAAAAGGGGTGAAACTATATGTTTTCTTCCGCGTAATGGAAAACATTTTAACTTTTATGAAATACTGTGCGAATAAAAGACGATGGCACATAACCCGTATTTATTCCACAGCGGCAGTGCACAAGGCCTGGGATAAATCCGCGCATAAACACCAACAGAAAATGCCAGATATCGAACCTGAAATTGTAATGTCAGAATGAATGCATTGGTGACCGTTAATAAAAAGGTGTATGAAGATTCACTTACAAAAGAATGGTGCCGACTCGTCGTCGTTTACTACCGTTGCATATCGTTGACTAGTCTTGGATCCGACATCGTTTGATTATCTATTGCGAACGGCCAGAGTACGTTAGGTGACCAATCTCAGTTGCTAGCGCAGCAGCATTTAACACTGAATCCATCACCAGCTGGCATCAGCCCTGCAACCTGTAGAGCGTAGCGCGTCTCTGGTGAGAAGGGATACACCATCATGGAGGAGACAGTACACCACTCGAGGCAGACGATTGTAGGCAGCGAGCAGACATACGTCACTAATCGACCTAGAAGGACTTGAGAAGAACGCCACCCGCGAATACGCACCATACACATAAACCCAAGTCGCGCGAGTTTTCCAGACCTTTTTACAGTTAGCCACTGTCCTCGCGACCAATACACCAATACTGTACAGCCATGGACTGGTTCGCCAAGTGGGGCTAAGTCGAAGAGCTGGCTCGAGTGACTCCGCGGCTTCGCCGGTGTCCCTCTCGATGACCACTAGGCGGCGCCGTGTACCCATAGGCTGCGCGTGGTCGTGAGTTCAGGTCTAGGTCTTGGAGCGGCGCACGCGACGGCTGCGAGGGCCCGACGTGTGGCCAGCTGCCGAGGCTGTTCAAACATAGTGACACCGGAGGCGCCAGACACAAAGACCGGCGGCTCTAATGGACGAACGGCATGATGGCCGCCACACACAGAACGCGAGGGCCGTCCGCCAGGCGGCTGAGTCTCCGGACGGCTTCCAAGCCTGTCTGAAAAGATCAATCTCACTCACACACACGTGCAGTCCGGAGGCGAAGCGAAGGTGATTACATTAGACTTAATGCGCAGTTGATTAAAATGCTCTAACGTAGTTTAGTTTGGTCGCCTGGTTAATCTAGCCAACATGGTTATTTTTAACGGAGAATAAGTGGTCACCACGCGAGGAAAAGATTGGTTTATTGGTTTATTGGGGTTTAACGTTCCAAAGCAACTCAGGCTATGAGGGATGCCGTAGTGAAGGGCTCCGGAAATTTCGACCGCCAGCGGTTCTTTAACGTGCACTTCTTTTATCGCACAGTACACGGGCCTCTAGAATTCCGCCTTCATTGAAATTCTAGCCGCCGCGGCCGGGATCGAACCCGCGTCATTTGGGCCAGCAGCCGAGCGCCGTAACCACTGAGCCACCGCGGCGGGGCGCGAGAAAAAGAATTTGTTGCTATTACTCGGCCGGAGCGAAAGCGAGCATCTTCGTGTTGGTTGCGGCTGCACAGCTATTTCCGACAGTATATACTGTAAGTCGATATTTATTTATTTATTTATTTATTTATTTATTTATTTATTTATTTATTTATTTATTTAGGCTACTGGTAGCCGAAAGGTAAGGGCCGTGGCAGGGTGGGACTGACATCACTAAACATCGAAATATTTCGCGATGGTGTCACATCGTTTGGAGAAGTTATCCGCTAAACGATCAGTCGCAAATGTCATTTTAATCAATAAACTGTAACTGATCGAAATACTTTAACCGAGCTACATCGCAATGCAACTGTAAAAAGGAATTTTTGCAGGTAGCTTGAACTGAAGAGCGCTTTTTATGCGCTGTACAAGGAGGGCTCGCGACCAACGATATCACATATGAGAGCCTCCCTCAACCCCCCTGAATTCAAGTTTTCTCATCATAGTTTGTGAAGTGGGCTAGCCACCTGTACGGAGCGCCAGACGGCAGTAGTAGTCAGATGCGCAAGTTATACCCTGTCAAAGAGCGTCCACCGGTATGAAAGAGGGAAAAAAAGAAGAGAAGCGGCGAAGAATCGCTCCTTGTTGTTTTCCTTTTTTCGGAGCGGCACATATCCAGAGTGGGGGATAGGCCAGGGTGTCTTGTACAGTCAAACAGTTGTGAAACACTGATTTTGATGGTTGCCACAAATCACGACCTCATTCCGTAACTTTAGTTTACAGCGTTATCAGTATGAACAACATTCCGCCATAACTATATGGCTTGTGAAGCCTAGGCGAGTGCAGATTCCTTCATCCACAAGCACCACCCATCTCCCCATATAGGGTGCTGGGTTCCATCCCCACTGCCGTCGGGTACCCACAGATTTTTTTGAATCGGTACAAGGGCTTTCTCTTTTTCCTAGTGCATTTGGCAGTGGCCACCATAGCATGGAAAAAAGTATTTTACTGTTCCCACGCAACTTTTCGATTCCCTCTGTCATAAGTTCCTAACCCCCGAAGGCCTTATGTTTTTTTTGTATCAGTTATATCTCACTGGCTACCATGTGTGTCACGGCTGTATATATATATATATATATATATATATATATATATATATATATATATATATATATATATATATATATATATATATAAGGGATAACAAAATCTTCAAGACAACTGATTAAAAATACAAGAAGTTGGGGAAGTCACATTGAAAAACTTAACAGATTTATTCAACGTTTCGACCAGGGACTGGTCGAAACGTTGAATAAATCTGTTAAGTTTTTCAATGTGCCTTCCCCAACTTCTTATATATATATATATATATATATATATATATATATATATATATATAGTAAGAACGTAGACCAACGTTTGAAACGCTTGAAACAATTTATTGACGTTTCGACCGTGGAACGGCCTTCGTCAGACTCTGACGAAGGCCGTTCCACGGTCGAAACGTCAATAAATTGTTTCAAGCGTTTCAAACGTTCGTCTACGTTCTTACTACTGCATACCGTGCCAAGACTTTCCCTTTTTTTGCTGCATTATATATATATATATATATATATATATATATATATATATTATGTTTATATTTTCCTTTTCGTATACTACTTCACAGCAGTTCCTTCACGACTTAACGAGTGTTATTGGAGCGCTTCCTTCAAAGCTTTGTCGCAGAATGACCGCGCAAACGAGAGAAGGACACAAATGAAGTGGGTGATATTGGCAAATTTTGGCAGATATTGCCCGAAACTTTTTTGCCCCTGTCTCGATGGCGTAGCTGTTTAGCATTCAAGGAATATAACAACTATCTGTACACCGCGAAGAGCTGTTTCACAAAAAAAGTGAGGCGACAATAAGGTGACACACAATACCTTCGCGACGATCTTCTTGAATAGACTTTTCGAAAAAGAGAAATTGTAGCGCCGTGCAGTCAGTCGCACTGTTACGAAAGGCCACTCCAGTAAGGTATCCAAATCGGGTACAACTCAAATCTGCTGTGTGTGCCCAAAATTATGTGCGCCTAGAGAATTATTAGCGCCACATATTGTGAAAAAAAAGAACACTAATCCCGAGTCGAAATTAACAGAGCAAGAATTTCGATTGCTCTTGCTTGTTTAATGGAGTTAAATCTGAAATATTCATTTTGTGCACTGCTGTGATTCGTCAGTGGGGTATAACGGCACACTTTGGGCAATGCCCTGTTCCTTGTCACTATCGTTCTTTATATTTTTTTAAAAATCGTATCCTACTATGACGACAATCCTAAAACTCCTCATAAAACAAAAACAAAAAAGCGAAGTCGGGGAGGAGGGGGTTTCCAAGCTGGCGGAGAGGCTCTCCATTAGATTTTTTCTTATGTCTTTTCTTTTATATATCTCGCTCTTTTTTTTAGTCGGCCAATCACGACGGCTGCACATCACTTTACCCGGCGGCCAACGGCCCTCGTTGTGCCAACCGCGCGGACTTCCGGCTTTCGGCGAAGCCTCGCCCATGCACGCGTTGCGCCCCCGTGCATATATACGCATTCGTACGCACGCCGCAGATCGCATAGCGACATTCTTATCGATCTATTCGATTAATCGACGCAATCCGAGCCCGCAAGAACCACTCTTCCCCCTTCACCGCGCATGCGCGCGCCCCCTCGCGTGCGTAGACGGAAACAGGCCGCCGCTATATAGCGTGCGTTCGAGCGCCAGCCAGGGCCCGACCTAGATGGGGCGTCCAACTGTATATTTATTGAATGGCACGGCTAAGTTTGCGACGCGCGTCGCTGCTTACATTACTATTAGCAACAAACTGGGTTTAATTAAGACTATCTAGGTTGATATTGCACTGAGTGCCTTGCACAATGAGAACAGAGTGTTCTCCTTTTTTTTTTCCTTTCAAGAAATCACAGCAAAGATAGATGGAGGGGCTCTTCCCAAGTTCACAAACATTTAATTTAGTTCCCAATGAAGGTTTAGTTTGGTTTATGAGGGCTCAACGTTCAAAAGCGACCCAGGCTTTGAGGGACGCAGTAGTGAAGGGCTCCGGAAATATCGACCGGCTGGAGTTCTTTAACGTGCACTGACACCGCACAGTGCTCGGGCTTCTAGGATTTCGCCTCCATCGAAATTCGTCCGCCGCGGCCGGGATCGAACCCGCGTCTTTCGGTTCAGCAGCCGAGCGCCATAACCACTGAGCCACGGCGGCGGCAGTTCCCAATAAAGGCCCGCCACAGGTGCGCATAACGTTTGCATTTTTCTTATCTTTCCGTTTAATCTCTTTATATGATGCCTCCCATATTGCACAGAGCTACCCTACAGCGCTGTGCACCCGCCGCGGTGGCTCAGTGGTTACGGCGCTCGTCTGCTGACCCGAAAGACGCGGGTTCGATCCCGGCCGCGGCGGCTGAATTTCTTGAAGGCGAAATTCTAGAGGCCCGTGTGCTGTGCGATGTCAGTGCACGTTAAAGAACCCCAGGTGGTCGAAATTTCCGGAGCCCTTCACTACGGCGTCTCTCATAGCCTCAGTCGCTTTGGGACGTTAAACCCCAATCAACCAACCAACCAACCATTCGCTACTGACGTGGTACGCTATACGGGGCAGTGTTGATCGTCTTTGCAAGCTGTAGATGTATGCGTGCTTTAAGGTACGCTGAGAACAAACTGAAGCTCGGCTGTATCGATTACTACGCTCAAATGAAAATAGGCGCTACATTCATAGGGACGGAGCTTTTATAAGGAAAAGCCAGAAGGCCGTTTTCGAAACCAAACAACGAATCCCTGACGCTACCTACACTGCTATGCACTTCCAAACGGTAATCACATAGTCCTTTTGGGTCCTGACGATACAAATTTGAACAGAGTGGCGGGCAAATTTTCAAACCCACTTTACTCGGCAATAAACGTGCTTTCGTTTCCGGACAAACATCAACATAGAAAAAGCAATCGAATCGAGTTTTACTAACAAAGGAAGTTGGGCGGATATGCCTTCAGCGTGTCTTTAACGCAGTGCTGTTTTCAGCTATCACCGCTATGCGGCAGCACTTGTATGAGAGCCATGGGCTGTTGTACGTCTCCGGAATGTCTATAAAGATACCAAGTTATTCGGTAGGAATATTTAAACGCTTTCATTTTGCGAACGTATGACAGTGATGTAAAAACTAAGCTCATTGTATATCCAGTGCCGAGTTCTGAGTACGTAATATCGTTTCGGATTGTGTGCAATAATCCCTAGGGCTGACAGGAAACCTCTGTCACCTCAAGCCAGAAGACATGCACATCGCACGAATATACCGTCTTTTCCAAAGGTAACCACGCTGCATAGTCTCATTCTCTCTCGTTCCCAGTAGCCCTTACCGGCTTCCCTAAAGATAAAAAGGTCTTGAAAGGTGAGTGCAAAGTCTTCCAGAGATTTATAACTTGAGCGGTAGATTAACTATCCTATTGTACGACTGAGAAGCAACCCACGCAGCCTGGTTACCCTTTCCAAAGACGGTACCTTATTCCAATCAAAAAATTATACCACGATTTATTACGACTTTTGTTTCCCTGACAAAGGTAGGTAAGCTGCGCCTTAAAGGCGGTGCGTTTCTTCACCACAAAATCGTTTACCCTGCGCTGGTGAGGCAGCGGCGGGAGGCAGCTTTCTCTACAGTGTGCTACGCCTAGCAGTGGTTTCCGTTTCTGTTTTAGCCTAAACTCAGCTGTATTCATAATTGTATATGAATATTTCTTTTTATGTTTGTGAGTGGACGCAGCAAAGAGCATCTCTCAAAATTCACAAGGACAGCTAATTACGCTGTGCTGGCGATAGAACTATATACTTATAATGAATCCACCGCAAGTGACGTTACTTCTGGCCTGGTGACGTAAGCTCCCTCCGGCCAATGGCAACTATCCGTTCCGGTGACATCATTTCACTACAGCCAATGGGAAAATCCGGTCTGGTGACGTCACTTCTCTCCGCCCAATAGGCGAATTTTATGGCCAACGACACATTGTTTTCCCGATGAGGCTTTTAAGGCTATCGCATTAACACAGTGGGTTCGGCAGCACCACGCTTCTACATAATCATAGAGGCGGATTGCGTAATATTTATTCTGGGATTCCGGCGTTGACTGCTGCTAAAAAGATAATAAAATATTGCACATTGTTCCTTCTAGTGCATCATCCCAACACTTGTCAGAAGAATGGTACAGTTTTTCAACGATCACTTTTAGCACAGTTCGTATACAGTACTGTAGGAGATTAACAGGCTAAACAGGGTTAAGAGGCTAAAGTTTAGTACAATTGGCAACCGGTGTCTGAGAGGGCACAGGAAACAAATAAGGTTACATTTATTACATATCTCCCAGAAGAAAATGAGTGACCATTGTGAAAAAAAGCCTGATCAGCATCCTCATCGCCAGGTTTTTCAGTCTCGCAGGCTTAAGATGGTCGGCAAAATTTGGGTTATAAAATAACTGCTTTCTTTCGAGCACTAATCATCGAAGTTATCAGTAGGCTGAAACTGGACGTCACTAAAGTTTCCGCCACGTGTCTCAAGTCTTCAGTTCTGCAAAGTTCTGTACGAGCCACTGAACGTTTTTCATAAGATACGCAGAGCAAGAAATAGATCAGACTTCATAGATGCATTAACCATCAAACATAGCTGCCCATAGAGTTTACACAGCGGTCGGAATGGCGCTATCTATGTAGCAAGATGTAGCAAGAAGGGAGGAAGACCTGCCATCTTGCTCTCTGAACCATCAAAGTATAGGGAAGAAGGTACTGCTAGGCCAAGCGGTACATGACAATACAGCTCGCTCAATCGACTTGTTTTTCGTTGTCGAACTCGTTTCTTTGTAAACAAGGCACTACTTTAAAGAGGAAGCGCGGAAATGTTATTACCACACCACTACGTTTGCCGAAGGCTCAACGGAATACTCCCCGTGACAGTGCGGTGGCGCCATCTGCTAGGAACATTCATAAATAAGAGTTAGTAACACTGCTTGTTCAGGACAGAAAAAAAAAAGTCAACGTTTTAAAAACCTTGTGTGCGTGTGCGTGCCTGGAGAAAAAATCTCGTAAGTCACAAAAACAGACACTGAACCTGACTGAACCAACGGGAATTCTAGCGTAGAGTGCCAAACGACGCTCAGGGTTGGCTTCTTTGAGGAGAGCGGTTGCTTTGGTGCCCCGTGACTACGCTTAGCCAATAGAGGTGCGAAGGCCGCGCGGAAAGCGAAAGCGCAACCGTACATGCAGGAACTGCAGCAGGGGTCGCCAATAGGCGGCGCTACTGCATAAGTGGTCAGAAGCAATGTTGGTCAGATGTGCTCGATCTGAGCCACGGTTAGCGCAACGTTCTTTCCAAAAGCGGGTACTAAAACATATTTTAAAAGATTAACAACGTATTTGTTTTAAAATGAGGCTTTTTCCCGCTTTCATTACTTGGTTTTAGCCACTAACGAAGCCCTCTATGTAGTCGGTACTCGTCGTCAACTTCAGCAGCGCT
The DNA here is from genome assembly GCF_055824585.1 of Amblyomma mixtum. Lineage (NCBI taxonomy): Eukaryota > Metazoa > Arthropoda > Arachnida > Ixodida > Ixodidae > Amblyomma > Amblyomma mixtum. The sequence continues at coordinate 20,242,285 of NC_143018.1, forward strand.
TTTTCAGTCTTCTTTTTCATAGCCATTCCGGTACAGCCCTCCGGTATGGAGGCGGGGGGGGGGGGGGGGGGTCTGGAGCGCATATCCTGCGTTGAAATACCGTCTACCCAAGACACTGATGCCCCCCTCCCCCGCCCTGAAAGGCAGAAAGGTCGTTGCCCCCTTTTCGCGTAATGTGCCCGTGGGCATGCCCAGCGCATAGCTCTGAAGCCCTCGGATGCAGGTTCATCTTGCCCCTTCAAGAAGCATGCCGTCTCCGAGTGCGTCTGTAAGCACGAAGCCGCACACATTCTCAGAGAGGGCCAACACTGGTGTCAGTCCCGACGGGAAAATGTTAAAAGAAAAGAGAAAAAATCTCGGCTTCGTACACACACAGTACCATCCTAACGACAGTGCCACGAACTTCCTTTTCTCTTTCACTCTTTCCCTCTCTTTCTGAAGCCGTCATGGCCCCTCCCTCGCGCAGTGAAGTCGTCATCGCCGAAACAAAAAAAAAAAAAAAAAAACGGAAGAATTTGGAGGAAGGCTACTGAGGCCAACACTACCACCTAGATGTGTGTTGCACAGGCGAGTGTAGGGAGGGGGGTTCTGGAAAGGGCCTCGACCAAATGGACCGGCAAGGATTGCGCGCACAATGACACCACCGGCGCCCAGGAACGCGACCATGTAATGTCCCGCGTGGTCCGATACGCGCGCGCCATCTCCCGTGCGCGCTGTAACCTTCACGCCCTCTCCCCCTCCCTTTCCCTCTCACTCTCTTGTTCGCCCAACGGCGGCATGTTGCTGCGAGCGCTTGTACTACGCTCAGGATGCCGTATTCCATCTCGCATCGCCCGGAACGGCCTCGGAAGCCATTAGAGTGCGTGAAGAGGGAAGGGGAGGGGGGGAGGAATAAAAGAATGAATTTCTGAAGCAGAAGAATGGAAAAACAAAAAGCGAGAGAGAATTCTAGGAGGCGGAGAAAGAGCATGAGCGAAGCGAAACAAGACGGTGACGTCGGTGTCTACACGGCAGTACCAGAGATGAAAAGAAACTTAAAAAAAAGAAAGAAAGCGAAGCCGGTGGAAGGAAAGAAAGAGGTGCGACAGAAAATAAGATCACACACACACACACACAGGCAATATAACTGCCGCCGACGAGAGTGGAAGAGGTGGCGGTGAAGCAAAAAGCACTAGGTATGCGTCGAGAAGATGAGGAAGCCCGCCACGACGTAGCGGCTGGTGGCTGCGGAGCCTATAGTGTGCGCGTGTGTCGCATACCTGCTCGGCACCGACTCTCACGTTGCTCTTATTACATGGTGGCGTGACAGCTAGGGTCACCGTGACTCATCATCCCCCACGCACGAGACGAAAAGAGTCCTCGCGAGGATCACAGGAGTCCGCGCACGACGCGGCAAAGTGTCAACGGAAAACAAGTCAACCTCCGTCCGCTGAAGATGTAAGAAAAACAAGTCACAACATTCTGAGCTTTGCCTTCTCACAAAGCGCTAAAATGTACCCACACATTAGTCTTCTGTGTAGGATACGGCCAACGTGGTACTAAGGCTAAATGTCCATTCTGTAAGGAATATCCGAATCTATACCTTATGGCGCGAACATGCGAAAATATCCAAGAACTAGAGATTATCAAAAAACTCCATCATCGAAGAGTGGGAAGCGATGCCTACTAGCTCACGCCAAGAGGACCAGAAAGCACTAGCCCAACGGGCACGACAGGTAGCAGTCTCCAATGGAGTTCTAGACTAAGGACTCTACTCGTAATTTCTTGCTCCACAAAACAATAAAGTCATATTCATTAATTCGTTCACTCTCTTCTACGCAGGTTTTCCCATCTCAATGCGTCAGCAAACAGCCACTGCACCGATATGGATTAAATTTGTTGGTTTTTTATAGGAAGTCTCGACGACCACTTATGGAAGCAGAATCTTCTGTATCAGGCAGGTTTCCCGAACTTTAAGATGTTGTGGAGCACCAGTAATACTAGTAGCATGCGAGTCACAAAAGTTAATCAAGTGACGTCACAGCTCTGGGATCATGTTTGCATTGTGGCCAATGAGAGTGAAGCACCGTACAGGTCACGTGGTATCTAGACCACGTGACCACGGTGGCACGTGTACCCGCGAATGGTCCCACCCTGAATGAAGAATATCTCACAACTTGAAATTGTATTTCCGCCACTGTGAAGCTCGAAAAGAAAGGATGTTGAAATTTTACAGCCTGAACCAGCTAAAGTGTTTGAAGGAGGAAGAAGTTGAATCTGATAGTTCATTTGCGCTGTATACTTGAAACAAATGTTACAAAGGCTTTACAAAGCATTAATCTTGATGATGAAAAAAAAAAACGAGCCAGATTTATGACATCAAGGCGGAGGATATTCACACGTTAAATTACGCCATGTAGAGAAGTGTCAAGTTGGCTACGAGAGCTTCGCGGAAGTATTCATACAACTATGTCGCAAGAAGGAGTCACATTCAAGGTGCTTAATTTGTTCACTACGAAATTTTTATATCTGTTGTCGTCGTGAACCGATGTGGCAGTGGCAAGTCAATTTTAAGATCAGCTATCCCACAATTTTTAATGTTTGACGAGCGCAACACAATCCGAAAACCAGAGTATTTTAAACTAACTTCTGTAAATGAAGCCCGCGCTCTGATGTAGTCTAGCCTCGTTATAGAGAAACGGTTTATAATGAAGTATTGGATACAGCGAAAGAATGACGATTCCCCTTAGAAGCTCGGTCAGCAGGGGCTATAACGCAGCTACGATTATAACGAAGCAATTGCCAGGCCCCTGGTTCAACTGTGTAATTAAAACAGCTCAAGCACCTCAAAGATGAAAGAAAAATATTGTACTTTTTTTGTTTGCACGTTAAGTGTGCGTTTTCATTGATTTTCTATACCTGCTGGTTCTTTTGATCTTGTAGTCGTAATCAGAATTATGCTGTAATGGTCCAAGTTTACGCATTAGCGCGTTTTAGGCTGTATCTCTTTTTTCCTACAGACCGTTTTAAGCTTACCGCAGCCTTGTTCGTCTGTTAATCAGGCAAGCAGACCGTGTGTGGAAGCAGTTGACTTGTTACTTATTCCCTGATTCTATGAGACATTTTATAGTATAAGTACATTAAATGATGATGATACTGATAAAATTAAAGCCATGTTTTTACTTAATCACGCAAGCAGTGCAATCTCGGATACATCTGATGTCAAGAGTGCAATCCTATTTACAACATACATATTGATAAAGAAGGGACGAACTCTGTCAAACACAAATATAACGAAGCAGTCCAGTGAATCACAGCACTTTTTTTCTCTTGCAAGGAGACAGATTTCAGCATGCACTCCGCTGTTCGTAATTTATGCCAACACATAAATGTCGAACGAAATCGGTTCCTGCAGTGCTACATAGGCGCTTTGGGTAAGAGCTTGAGTGGGCTACGAAACAGTTGAAAGCCTCAGTGTTATCAACTCAAAAAAATTAAGCTTTCATAACGCTAATGTTTAAGGGCGAGAGTAATTTGAATGAATCTTCGTTAACCTCTTTTACCGAGACCTGCATTCCACCTTACGTAGCCTCTAGACATGACTGACATGCGACAGTGTGGCCTCCGCGATTCACGTTTAGTGAATCTCGGAGGCTACTTCAGATACAGTGCCCTGTTTCCGTTCACGGAAAAGGTGGAGTGCGTGACTGTTTAGTACTGGATGAGAAGAAGGCACTCTTTAATTATCACTGTAGATGTTAACCTGGTAGTCAAGGCAGGCCACGTCACGTTACTCAGAGAACAAGTTCATTTCAGTCTTCCGATTAAAGGCGATTTCAGTTAATTCGGAAAAGTTACTCAAAGTCCGGTATCGTACCTAGAGCCATTGTTAGTGTAGGCAGCCGCTTTCCTTTCACGAAATGCTTTCAACTTTGAAGGTTCAATGTGGAGTAGCATGTTCTCTGCAACATTTCGTTGATGACTGCTTCTTTTGATAGCGAAGCGATCTTTCGAAAATTTAGTGCCGCTGCCCCTACCGTCGATGTGAACGACATGAAGGCCGAGGTCTGTGTTAGTAGTCGTTTGAAGTCATATGAACCTATAGACACATAGGCTTAACTGCCGGCAGGAACTCTTCAGGCCTAGAATCAAGGTTGCATGCTTTTTGTAATTGATGTCACTTGGCGCCGAACACAGCAATGACAACCTGAGTTCTTCTTTCAATTACAAAACTAGGGTTCCAAAATCGGGCATCTGCTGGTGCTCACGGACGGAGGCGCCACCTAGTAGTTATGGCATCACCTCGCGACGACGCCCTATAAGCTTCCAACAGTCCTGAATAGTTCGTATGACTGCCGCATTGGCAACGTGGCAGCCTAAAAATCTCGGACTATTTAGCGTGGCACATTTTGAAACATTGGAGATTTGGAAGATTGTGTAACTGGCACAGATGAAGTGGGTAAGTTGGCACCACAAGAAGAAAGGCAAAGCTCGAGGATTGAACGTCGAAGACGATGACACGGAGGCCGCGTGTTGTGGCCGGCACCGCCGTCCACAGCACCGGAGAAGTCACGGCCACGCCAACAGCAACCCGTGAATTCTTCCAGTGCCATTGACGGAGGCCCGGGAGGCGACCTTCCCCGCCGACCGCCGGCCGCGCAGTCGCTGCCATTGGAGGCAGCACAGGGGGGCGGAGAGGAGCAGGAGAGGGGAGAGGAGGAATGCGCATGCGCAAAGCGTGAGAGACGGGAGCGCCTCCTCGCGGCGGCCGCCGCTGCGGCGTCGTGGGCGGCCATGTTTGGGCCATTTGAGCCCGCGCGCGTGCGCGCTCCGCGAACACTTTGTGGGGTTCGGTTACCCCTGGTCGCGCTTGCCTGCGTGCCGCTACTCAGTGTCGCCGCGTGATGGCTTCTTTGCTCGGATTGCTGTGACGGACGTGAAAGAAGGAAACACCAGGAGCGACAAGGCACGGAAAGCCTTCGCGCGCCAGAATTTCTTGAAGCCGTGCGGTATCTCCTGGCAATGTGGGCACTAGGAATGGTCACCCAGACCAACTCCCGCGAACACCCTCCCTCCATGCTCACCATGAGTGACATTCCCGTAGACAAGACAGATGTGCGCTACTGTGCGCGATGTGCACACTGACGCAACATGGTCACGTGTTGGGGCAGGTTCTCCCTTGTTTTTGACGTCTATGCTCCAAGTCTAAAATATGAGGCATCATCTCCGTACGTGGCGACGGCACAGCTAGCCTTCCTCTCCCTCAACTTCAAGTCACCACGGACGGCCTTCCTGTTCACGCCGCCATGGCTGAACAAAAGCAACCATTTTTTGCAACAAAATAAATTTGAATTTATTTCAAACTAGCATACATACATGTATGATGAATACTAGAAAATAAGCTCCGCTACAGCGGCTTGGCAAGGCTCCCAAGTTCTTAGTATATTCGGTAGAGCAGCGCAGGAAACACAAATCTGTAGACGATTTACAACAATATAGGATTACGACTAACACACAAAAAAAGAAACAGAACACTTGTAAGCAGCAACAATTCAGGTAAGCAATACGTCAACGCGGTTAAATTTAGTAGTACCGCAGGTAAGTTTTTGCCAGTTCAGCTTCAGTCGCCCCCGCTACCGTGAGTTGACATCGCACCACCAAGCGCGGGTACTAGTAAGGACAGGTTAATTTCTGGCGCATCTTTTCCATATTCCTTGAAAACGGGCGACGACGCACAATAACTGACGCCAGCGAGTTGGTTCACACCTCAGTTCATCCCCATCTTCCAAAACTAAAAATAAAGAACAAAAAAAAACTCAGATTCCGCGGGGAAACGCAAAAGAACCAGAAAGCGAATGTGCAGACGGGGCGTGTATGAAATTTCGAGAGAAGTGCAGTGTTGAGAAGCACGCGTGTGTGTGTGTGCACGGATACCGCGAATGTTTCATTTCAACCTCTCTCCCTCTCATTTTTTTTTTCCTTTCACTCGTTCCCGGCGTACACGGCGTGGTAATATAGTCGCGACGTCTCATATAGAGAGAGGCCAACGTCTCTCGGTTTTTCGGCGTTGTGGAACGCAGGATTCTTGCAAAGAGGGAAGTGAGAAAGTGGGAGGAGGGGGGAGGTTGCGAAGAAAGCGAGGCAGGTTCCGTAATATCTTTTTCTTTCCTTTTCCCGGCCGTCATTTGGTGTAATGCGCTCTCTTTTCTGCTCAAACCCGCTCTCCCCCTGCTCACTTTGCGTCATCGCCCCGCGCTCCTTCAAGCCAGCCACGAAGCGGAGGAATGCCCCTAGAGAGTCCGTGCCGAAAGAAGTGCGCGGGTCTTCTTCCTTCCACGTTTTTCGGCCACCCCCTTACATCTTTCGGACCGTGATGATCCCTTTCGAGGAGGAAGACGGAGAGAGGAGGAGGGAGGGGGGAGGTTGTGGACTGGCGGGGCGTCAGCGTGAAACAGACCCCCGTTTGCGAAAAGAAAAAAAAAATAGGGAGGGGCGAACGCGGTCCTTGCACCGGGTGCCCCTCTGCTGGAGAGTGCGCGCCAGTTTCCTTTTGCCCGCGCTTTTCGTTTCGCAGCGCTTGTATTTCCCGCAGTATTTTAGAACTTTCGCACATCTCAGTTGCTGCTGGCCCTTTCCAGTGCTGCTACTGATGCAGGCCCTTCTATTCAACTTTTTTTGAAATTCGCTGCTCAAAGGTTCCTTCTTCCGCGGCGTTGCCTGTATTGTACATTGATGCCAGGAATCTTTTTGTGCGAAAAGGAAAAACGTGTGGGTGTAGCGGGGGGGGGGGGGGGGGGTGTTAAGTTAGCATTACGCAACAAATATGGTTGGGCAGTAGCGTCATCTACCACGCTGTGCGTGTCACATTTTAGAGGGCATAATAAAGTTAACTTTGTTTTTTGTAATTTTTTTTGCGTTCGTTCGGTAAATCGGCGCCAGAGCGAAGTATGGAAAGCTGTGCATATATACGGTCACCGAGTTTTTCTTTTTGTAGTTGTCGCGAAAGGAATACTACGCGAGTCGCCCAGCCATTTTGCGGAGCTTATCAAAGGCCACACTGCGCATGCGCGAGGAGCAGTGACGTCACACGGCGCACAGCTGCTGCGCCGCCACCGTCGCTGCGCGGGTGACTCAGAGGTGCCGCCGCCGCTGCCGTGCGCTCTCCTCGTTGCTTTCGCAATCCTCCAGGTTTAACCAGAGCTGAACCACTGCCAATTTTTATTTATACTTCTTGAATTAATGTCGGCAAAAATCTTTCATTTCGATTGTTTTCTGTTTATTTACGAGGTATTGGCTCCGTAATTCAGGCATAGAGAATCTCAATAACTAGTTATCATCTCCATTAATTGCCACCTGTTCTGATGCCCGCATAGATGGGCACCGTGAAACGTCCTGGAAAGCAGTGCTAGCGGCGAACTGGAGTTTCAGATGTATATCGCGCCCTCTGCGCGCGCAGGCCACCACCTAAACCTGGGCTTCATCAGCGAAAAAATATCTCTATAGTTTTCGACAATTTCGAACGTTTCATTGAAGTGATCATCATCACATGCAGAAACTTTTTCAACTATTCGCTTTTTCGTCTTAAACGTTTTGCCTGTAATGTTTGTGCCTCATCATTACGTGGCGCAAACATCAGAGTACAGTCTTGAGGACTGAAGGCATGTTCCTCGGTGTACATAAGGGAAACAAGAATATTTTAACCGCGCCATTCATCCGCCAACGCGTCGAACTATACACCCAACGAGGGCGCCCCATTGCGGTTTTCAAGGCTGCAGGTATGACGTCTGCGCATATACTTGTTGTACGTCACTGTTACCATGGCAACGCTCTGTTTCTCTCACGCGTCACACCGTTCACCGTCAGTGGCTGTGTTGCATTTACGAACAGCCAGCCGCTTCGGTGATTCACGTCGCACCATTAGCAACCGAAGTACGAGGGCGAAGTATGCTTCTCCTCAGAGAGTGCAATGTAGTGGCAAAGCTCGCTTTCAGTAGGCTACAAACAAAGTCTCTCTAAAAATGGATGCTCACGCCAAGAGTTGCTTTGCGCAACATGTGTGTGGTCTGCGACATAGAAAGATAAGATACATAGAGACAAATGTGTCCCGGAGCATATCTCTTCTTTTGTGCAACAATTTTTTTTCTGTATGTTTTATCATATATTTGGGGCCCAAAATGAACGAGATAAGCCAGTGGACTAGTTCTCTCATTGCCCGAATTCGTATGTACTTACATGCATGCTTTGGTAATCATCGAGACGGATGTTTATAGGGACATTTGACGGCAAACTAAAAAGCTAAACTCGGCCTTTGCTTATACAGTAGCACGTTCTAATGACAAAAAGGCTTGCCTCACTCAAAACAGAGCTTTTATATATTAGAAAACGTCTTCACGGGTTCATAGCGAAGCTCGTCTCACTTCTTCAATAATCCCCATCTTCTTTTATAAAACTACACCTCGTGGAGCACTGTTCGGTCGCGTCGGACGCACTGACACCCTGAAAGACGCGACCACGTCCTTTCATGTTCCCTCTAAGAGTGAAACAACCTGTACATTGCAAAAAGGATTTGAAAGACCTAGTGATAGTTTGGTAAATCTGCTTCGTTAGATTTATTAATAGCGTTGCTAGCAACTTTCAGTTATTCAAATTTTATCACACTGGTGTCACAGCGGCCATGTGTTCCGATAGCATATACGCGCTGCTAAAAAACTTGCCGCTATCAGTGGAGCGCTTACTACCAGGTATTCGAAGAATTCTCGCCTGCTTTGATTTGCGAACTATTCGTCTTTTTATGGAGAATGACGGCGGTATAAATTATTACGACTAAAAACCGATGCATTTCATAACAGTATACCGGATACGTGCACTTCGTTCTAACTTCTTTTGAACGGCTCACAACGAGAAACT